>NC_068298.1:17595550-17917842 GCF_025860055.1 Xyrauchen texanus | reverse complement strand
GTTCCCTATTTTCCTGTTTTGCAATAATCATCTACCATTCAAATGCTACAAATTGTTGGGAAAATGTCAGAATTCACTGCAAAAACTATTTTCTTTTCAGTATTTTTGTCTTGTTTTATCTATCTATCTATCTATCTATCTATCTATCTATCTATCTATCTATCTATCTATCTATCTATCTATCTATCTATCTATCTATCTATCTATCTATCTAATCTCTGGTCAGACCATCAAGAACGACAGAATGTCCAACAAGAAGACAGGAACTTTAAGTTTTACGTACTGTGAGGAGATACAGTTTATTGTTTTTTACAGAACTACTGCAGGTTTTTTCATTGTAGTTTTTTTTTTATTCATGGATGTCATTTTGTGGCAATTTTCTGTTCACTATATATGACTTTACATGTAAGAAATTTGTAAAAATGGACATGCAAATGTGAATTTTCAGTTTACATGTAACACACTGCTTCAAAAATAAATTTGCTGTATACATACAAATGTGCATATCCTTTTTCTGTGTCCTACAGTAATGTACAGTATTGAATTTTCCCAGTAAACTTTTACTACTGTTGAAATCGGTATCTAAAAATCTCAGTGTGATCAAAATAGCATTCAGCAAGACAAAACATCTAGGTTACGTATGTAACCTCCGTTCCCTGATAGACGGAACGAAACGTTTTTTTGAAGAAGCAACATTAGGGGTCTTTCTTGAGTGCCAAATATACCTCTGATCTATGAAAAAAGGCTAATGAGAAGTTTGCAGACAGTATTTGCATAGCCCGCCCCCGGACATACGGGTATAAAAGCGTGGAAATACGTCGAGTTCATTAGGGATTTTTCTGAGGAACCGGAAATGGTCTGGCCACAACAGTGGCTTGGCTCAGTGACGTAGCCAGGATGACACTTTAATGTGGATGGGAACAGCCTCCCCTCCAGCCTCTCCTGCAGGAATAAGAGCACTGACCTAACTGTGCACCTCTGAGGGTCTTCAGCCCGGGAAGAGCACCAATTCGCGAACAAGCACTACTTCAGGGTGTAAAGTTGCCTGGTAGAGTGGGCTCTGGCTTGGTTGATCGTGTCTATGATGGCAGGTGGTAGACCAGCTAGATCTTCCACGCCCCGTCCAGGGGGAGAAAGCAACCAGGGGGGCGCGGCTGTGAGCGGCGCACATGCCTGCGGAACCAATCAAGTAGTCATGAGGGGGGAGTCCAGCCTTGTGCTCGCGGTACCCGGAAAAGCATAGCGGACCTTTGTGCGTCAGGCTCAGACTGGGCGAGCAGACCCGAAGGTGATGGCCCAGGTGAGTCATCAGCATCAGACGCCGCTGTAACGCTCTCCGATGCAGCGGCGATGTCGTCATCCAATTACGGGAGCTGAAGGGACCGGCCGGCCGGCCGTGAAGCGGGCCGCACTCATCCCGAGCTCGGACGGAAGCAAGCAAGCATGCCAGGGAGGCGGGTGGTTCAAGGGGATTTACCCAATGAACGGAGCCCGTCATTATCCCCAAACTGCCTTCATCGCCCGCGGTGCCTGCCCCAATCCCATAGGAAAAAGGCAAGGCGCGGGGGGTGGCTGAAGTGGCTTTCTCTCATGACGAAAGAAAGCCGCGACCGCAATGCTGCCACGGCTATGTTCTCGCACTGAGAACATAAACCATTCATAAAACGCTGCCTGCGTTTGATCGCAGCCCAGGCACACGAGGCAGCTTTTATGACCGTCAGAGGTAGGGAGAAATCAACCGTATCCAGAAACTACATAGAGGCGGAAAGACGTCTTTAAAAAGACGCGTCCTGAAAAGGACGTTCAACGCCAGCTGTGTATTTGCTCTTTAAGAGAAACTAACTCTTTTAGAGAAAATAACTCTTTTAACTGCGCTGTCGAGCGCCCAGGGGCAAACTGCACTGCCGTGCAGAGAAGGAGAAAGCCGCTGATATGTGCCGTAGATCCAACAGCAATCGCACTCAGAGGTGGGAGGAACAGTGTGTGACTCGCAGCTCGCTGCATACATGACCATCGGCTCCGAAGAAAATTTCTGAATGAACTCAACGTATTTCCGCGCTTTTATACTCGTATGTCTGGGGGCGGGGTATGCAAATACTTTCTGCCAACTGCTCATTGGCCTTTTTTCACACAACGTCGAAGTGAGCGACAGACGGGGAACTGACATTCTTGTATAGTACAGTAAGCAGTCGATGTCAACAAAAAAATAGAACAAAAATGAAATTTGTATATAACAAACATTTCCTGGGTTGATTGCCATGGTGAAAAAACATCTAAACATATTACCAGTACGGCCTACATGATGACAAATAAAACCCTTCATTTTGATGGCATTGGCCAATTTACTGACACAATAGCTAGGTTATGAAGCATGAATTATATGTTTTGGGTGAGTTACTAAATTTTGCAGACATGCAATAGAGTTGTGATAGCCCATAAAACAGTTATGACAATTGCACCTACAGTTTAGAGAATGTTAAGACTGTTTTAAAAAATTAGCCAAAGCGATTGAGAAAAACTGTAAAATGCAAGTAGAATAAACATCAGCATAAACATCATTCGTACGACTCCAGCGGTTACATGAATGTCTTCTAAAGCGTTATAATTGCTTTTGGTGCCAAATAGATCAACATTTTAGGACTTTTTATCCATAAACCATCACTTCTGGTAAGCTTCACGAGAGGGTGGAGTTCATGCGGTCTCTCGTGCGACGTATTCGCATTGGCATATTACGGATGTCATCTCATGTTCTCATCTCAGTTGAGACATCCAGGATAAGCACACAAACGCACCATTGTGAGTAAAGAAGCAGATACAAAAACAGATCTATATCTCCGTTCCTCCTGCTCAATTGTAAACAGCACCACTATTCCGGGTGTGTTGCACATGTGTCAGTTCTCGTGTGTCTCACGTGCCAACGTGATTATGTCACACGTGCATACCGCTGCTGACAGGAACCGATGATTTAGAGTAAAAAAACGTACTTAAATATTGATGTTTTTCACACCAAAAGCTATTGTGTCGCTTTAGAAGACATTAAAGGAATGTTCGGGGTTCAATACAAGTTAAGCACAATTGACAGCATTTGTGGCATAATGTTGATTACCACAAAAAAACATTTTGACTCCTCCCTCCATTTCATAAAAAAAAAGCAAAAATCTGAGTTAAAGTGAGGTACTAACAATGGAAGTGAATGTGGCCAATTTTTTTAATGATAAAATACTCACTTTTTCAAAAGTATTGCCACAAGACATAAAGGATATGATTGTAAAAATGATTTGTGTGTGATAAAATCTCTTACTAATCTTTTCTGTGTAAATGTATAGCCAATTTTACCACCAAAAAATTAATGTAAATTTAATGTGATGATTCAAACAAATTTACAGCTGAAATAATGCATGAATAGAAGAAGAATTCAGGTTATGGCTTTTATAAAATTCTAAGCTTCAAATTTCTTTGTTTAAACCCACCAAAAAATTGGCCACATTCACTTTAAGGAGGAACAAGTCAAAACAAATTTTTGTGGTAATCAACATTATGACACAAATGATTTCAGCTGAACTAAACTTATATTCAAATGAACAGTCCTTTAATTTAACTGCTGGAGTCGTATCGATGATGTTTATGCTGACTGTCTGTTCTTTTTGAAGCTTCAACAGTCAAATCACCATCCACTTGCATTTTAAGGACCTACCGAGTTAAAGTATTTTTTCTATTTTTCTTCAAATGTGTTCTGGTGAAGAAAGAAAGTCATATACATCTGGGATGGCATGAGGGTGAGTACATGATGAGAGAATTTTCATTTTTGGGTGAACTAATACTTTAAGTTATTAGTATCCCTATTTTTACTTCCTATCACTAGAAGGGTGTATAAATAACCACAATATAACTTCTCCTTTTAATTATATAGCTCTCTGGAAAACTTGATTCTGATTGATTGCTAAACTGTAAATGTAGCCGTTGTCCATTGCTATTGATTTCCTACATAGCTGTCTAGCACATGTCCTACAAAACTGTTTTTCATGTCTATTGTATCACTGTTTTTTTTTCTTCACATATCATAAACTTATTTTATCTCAAATCAATATTTCATGTACATTTATTCATTTATTTGTTAAGTAGCAGAATAACAGGCTGTGATAAAATAAGTGGGTTTCTTTTTTTATCCCTTACATTTACATAATCACCATTAAGTAACTGTCTCAGTCAAAACTGAAATATGACCAAATATGTTTAATTAATTATCCAACCAGAGCACTGATTGATAGCCCCTGTTTTGTACTTGCTGTGTAATCAGTGAGCAGAGCACAGTGTTCACAAACACACACAGACACACGCGCACACAATTTTCATACTCATCTGTGTGAAGAATCCACACAGAATCCACACCAGCAATAGAAAATAGCATAGAGAGAGAGAGAGAGAGCGAGAGAGAGAGAGAGATTAGGGGGAAGTAATAGTTGGAGCAGGATGTTTGAGTGTTTGCCCTTGCTTTAACAACATCCTTTGCACAGACACCCAGGCATGCAGTGAGATGGGGACAGAGATAGAAGACTGCATTGGGCCTGGTCCTGCTCTCTGACCCATTGTTCTACTTATCTTTATCCTGGCCTATCTGCTGGGCCAGGGGCTATTGAGGAGTGGGCAGGGGGATGGATGACCAGTGATTAAACACAGTTAAGTGGTCTTGAGTCATTCAGAGACTACAAGGAAATACTGGCCATAATTAGAAGATCAAAATGTTGGTGTTGATGCACAATTATCCAGGTCCAGGTAAATCTGCCAAACTGTTGTTAGAGACTAAGGGGGTCTTATTACTCAACACCCATCACTGTCGGTGTGGGACATGACATACATCAAATAGAGGGCAGGTTTTGTGCATAAGGCTCAGGTAACATGTTAGGAGACAGCAGAGCACCACTGGCCAGGGGTAAGAGAGAGAGAGAGTAACCCTGACCCTGAGGTATCTCACTGAGATGAGCTGCTACACTGGAGGTCTGTCCCCTCTCTGTGTGTTTGTGTGGGGTGTATTACTTGATGTCTGGATCTGTGGGAATGTGCTCCCGCAACAGGTTCACTGTTCCCAGAGGGGTACTTCCCCTTCTAGAAGATTCACCCACACAAATGGATGGAACACGTTTCATGCTAAAATAATTTTGTTACATTGATATATCACTTTAGAACAAATACTATTGTTTTACTGCAGCGCAGTCAAAATTACTGACTCTCAATGAAAATCTGGGATCCAAAATCTAATTTAAAGCTGTAAATATAGAGAATAATAACAATAATAATAAAAAACAAAATTAAAACAAAGAAATGTTATGAAATAACATGAGCAAGAAAAATATTGTAAAAGAGTCTGCACTATTTCTAGGTTACTAATAAAATAAGCACATTTGTTATGTTATCTCCTTTGTATGAACTTTCTGATTATCTTGCTTCTATTGGTGCATACTAGAAGCTCTTTGGAACATTCTCAAATCATGCTGGGATAATATTGAGTATCAGACTTTGCACAATTTTGTATTATTATTATGCTTAAATAATAGATACAATTGTTGATACAATTACTTATAATGAAAAGCTTATTAAATACACAGATTGAATTAAACATTAACATCCAATAAAGATTTAAACATTTTGCTATATTACCAACCTGCTCCCATGCAGGGCTGTAGCTAGTGGATGTGAAAGGTGGTAATGATACTAGGGAACCACAGGTCCAAGGGGGCCCCACAACAAATTCTAAACTTAATTTTTTTTAATACGAAAAGGGCCCTTACCAATATAAAGTCAATATATACAGAATACATTGCTGCTCCCATGACAAGTAAAAATAATTGCACTAGCAGTGTTAGGCATACCTCGTCTTGTTCTCACTGTTACCCCTTGGTTGTCATTTTTGTCACTTTTGTAATTCCGTAGTTAGCGTTCGTGTTCTCCGTTCATTGTTTTCACCTGCCCCGTTAATTTGCCATTGGTTTCTGTCTATCCCCTTGTTATCTTGTTTGAGTTCTGTTTGTTCATTGGCCCCTTTGTCCTTTGTCCATGTATTTAAACCCTGTCTGTTTGTTCAGTCGCTGTCTATCGTTGAATGTTGTCATGCCTGGTTTGTGGTCCCTGCCCGAGGTCTCAGTTTTGTTTTCATCGTGTGTTCAGTGTTATGTTCATTTCCCCATTGAGGGTTTTCCTTTGTGTTTATTGATTGTCTAAGTTAATAAAAGTAAGTTTGCATTTAGATCCGCTCTCCTCGTCTACCTCCGTTCGTAACAAGCAGTAAGATGGTGAAATCATAAGTTGTCCAAGTTGATTCACATTACAAACTATATGTAGCGCCCCCTGCCTTCTTAGGTGTGCCTGACCAAAACTCTTTAGGGTGGAGCACCAGGTTCAAATAATATAGTCTCCCGACTATATTTAATGCCCTGTAAACACAGAACATTGGTTAACTCTAACACAGAAACAAAATATAAACACTATTGATACAAAATGCTTCTAACTAGTGGTTAGCGGTTAACCCGTTTCCATCTCAGACCGAGTGCTTCTGCTTAGTTTTTCTCTCTTGCTTGCAATGCTCTTCATTTGACTGACCCAATGACAATACTCATTTCTACGTGTGGACGGCACTGAGCCATTAGACATCCAATAAATAAAAGACAACAAACCTGATGGCAAAACCCACATTTTTCCCAAGGTTTCTTAAAGGGCACACTTTATAAGCAAACCATTTCAATTATATGGAATTTTAAAACCCATAAAATATATTTAAAGAAACGTGTTCCTAAAGCATCCCCTCACTAAAAAGCCTACTGTGCTGTACACTAAAAAGAGGATAAGGGAACTATTCTCAAAAAGTAAATTCAACTGACTGAATATTAAGGGCTAACATTGCTAAATAGTGATTCCACTCTTAAGGGGTTTACACTCTCCCCCTTCTAAACCTCTTACGCCCCCATGATACTCAACCCATTTATATCTTAACTATGGCTCTGGTAGTAGGGCAGGGTTCTTGAAAAGACACACTTGGCCATTGGGTGGCACCATACTGTTTTGCAGACGTTCATCCTTGACTTGATTGAATCTTCAATGTGTATGACCATACATCTATGGATCAATGTTAATGGCTTATCTATGGGTTGGCCATAGCTCAGCTTCATCACATGCTTTACTTCTCTCCCAGAATGATGCCTCCTCCCCTGAAGCATTCTGGGAAAAATGTTCTCCTTCTTCTAATTCCAGATCTTCTGCAGCTTCAGAAAAGGATTATGGATTTCTCCAGAGTCATTTTATGTTATACCATCTCTCAATACTTGCTTTTGGATCTGATCCTGGTCACCTCCATGACAGACAGTTTCTTTCTCAACCGTAAGCCGAGAAGATGGCAACATTCCTTGCATGCTGACCCGATCGGGTTAGTAATAATAGAGGTCATCCTCATCACTCTTAGAGGTGTCCATTTTCTCACATGGAATGGGTGCAATGCTGTCCTGTTTCCTTTTCCTCCTTTTCACAGCTTGGGCTCTGGTTACAGGAGGCTGCAGATTTCATTCTGTTCATCAGATATGGGCAATCTCACACTGTCTCCAATGGGTAACAGGTGATCTTGGTGATTAGTTCTTACACTTCCCATTCCAGTTTCCAGTTTAAACAATACACCAGCAAGTCCAACTTCTCAGTGACAATGTAAGATTAGGAATTCCATAGGTCTTGCAGTTTGTGCTTTCCAGTAAGTGAAAGGTTTCTGATGAGCACACAGTCTCCTACTGTCAACTTCTGGTGCTTCACTTTTTTGGACATAGAGTCGTTTGTTTCATCTGTGAATTTTCAATGCTGTTTCAGAAGATAACTGATAAGCCTTCTGAAGTTCAATCTTCATTCTCTCCACATACTTCTGGTGCTTAACTCTTCCCTCACCATCTGAAAAATAGCCGAAACACACATCGACTGGCAGACGAGCCTCTCATCCAAACAGGAGGTAATAAGGGTAGTAACCAGTTGCCTCATTCTTAGTACAGTTGTAAGCATGTACAAGCTGACTGATGTGCTGATTCCACTTACTCTTCTTGAATGGATCCAGTGTACAGAGCATGGAGAGAAGGGTTCTACTAAAGCATTCTGGCTGTGGGTCACCCTATGTGTGGTAAGGTGTTGTTGGTGGTTTAACGATTCCCAGCATTTCTAGGAGCGCTCTTATTAGACGGCTTTCGAAATCACGTCCCTGATCAGAGTGAATGTAGCAGGGCAATCCATAGTGAACAAAGTACTTTTCCACAAGGACTTTGACAACAGTTACTTCTAGCTGGTCCTTGGTAGGGAAGGCTTGAGTATAGCGGGTGAAATGGTCGGTTATTACTAGAATGTTGGTGATGCCCTTTGAGTCAGGTTCTAGTGACAAGAAATCAATACAGACCAAGTCTAACGGACTACTGCTGGTTATGTGGTTCAAGGGGGCAGACATCTTAGGTAGTGTCTTTCTAATAATACAATGACCACAATTATTGACATACTGCTCTATGTCGATGGTCATTCGTGGCCAGTAGAAATCAGAGCAGAGCAGAGCAGGGCAGGAGTATGCAGGCAGGATGCCAAGTGGTGAAACACTTAGATGAACTACTAGCCTGGTGGACTCATCACCACGGTGAAGGCTGGCCAAATGATAGATGGCTTTTACTCCACATTGCGGAATTTTTGTCCAAGAGGTAGAAACATCAGTGCTAGGAGAATAATGGGATAAAACATCAGCATCAATGTTGTGTTTAACTGGCTTGTACTGCAGATGTGATAACACCTCAGCGTCAATGTTGTGCTTACCTGGCTTGTACTGCAGACTGAAGTTGTAGGTGGCTAAAGCAGCTAGCCAGCGATGACCAGTCACATTTATTTTAGCACTCGTCAGCGCGTATGTGAGAGGATTATTGTCAGTCCTCACCACAAACTAGGCACCGTACAGGTAATCATGAAACTTGTCCACAACTGGCCACTTTAATGCCAGAAGCTCTAGTTGATGCACAGGGTAGTGTTGATAAGAGGCACTCAGCTTCCTACTTGCATATGCAACAGGCTGGAGCCCATCAGAATGTTCCTGATTTAGGACAGCACCCAGTCTTCCCCTGACTCAGAGGATCCAAAAGTACTTTCTAGAGCTTCAAGGTATTTCAGGGAGCTAGTTTCAGGGCTGGAAAAGTGAACAGCTTTATTGATTTCTAGAGCAGGTCCTTCAAATTTTCCATAATTCTTCTCTGTTTTTCTTTATCAGAGCACTCAAATTCAGTTATCATCAGATTGGGTTGTTCGATCAAATTTTCCATGGTTTCTACTCCAGCAGTTGTAACAGTGCCAGAGAAAGTATGTAAATAATGGTAGGCATTGCTGTCACTTTGGGGTTTTAACATCTTCTCTAGGATTCTGCCCACAGAATGAATGATTGACTCAGGGGAACAGGGATTGGAACTAAGAGGAGAGAACAGAGCTTATACATCAGTCATGGACTTCCCTTCATTCATGAGAAACTTGTAGATCTTGCCTGCAAATCCTGCAGAGATCCCTGATGAGCCCCCACTTTGTGTAGCACCCAATGCCCTCTTAGGTGTGCCTGACCTAAGCTCTTTAAGGTGGAGCACCGGGTTCAATTACTTGATGTCTCCCAACTATATTTAATACCCTACTCTGATACGACTTCTATTATATTCCCACAGAAATGTAAAGAAAATAGCAAAGACTTTTTTTTTTTTTTGAAAAAACTATAAACAAAGGATTTATTTAGAATAAGGGAATAGGGAAGATAGAAATAATAAGGCAGTAAATGTATATATAAAATATATTCATAATTCCCATCAAAGGTTTAATAAACAAATTACTGATTGTTGTGTCTTTAGTAAACTTAGAGGTATTTTAACACCTACACACTAATTGAATACGCAACACTATAGAATACTTTCACTTCAAAATGGAAATTTCACTTCAACTGTATAAAAGTGTTATAAACACTCTAAAACAATGACTATTCCCTTACAAATAAGAAAATTTTATATAGTGTAACACCCTTTACAGTATGAAACAATGTATAACAGTAAACTCACTTTTGGAATATATGAAGTAAACAGTAATAAAATTGAAGGTAGGCCCACACACACACTCAAACACTCGATGCAGGCCTGTGTCGTCACTTGGGTGTGTTGGGGCCTCAGAAACTGTAAACTGGCCTCTTCACTCGAATGAGCCAAATAAAACAATGTTAAATGCATCTTGATTCTCCTAATCAGTACTCACGATCTATCAGTGGACTGGCGTGTGGTCCGCCACTAACTACTGTCCCTCCCTCGTTGCTGGAGGAACACCCACTGCTCTCGGTGACAGGGAGAGCTGTCCGGTGGTGTCACGTCACACTCCCATGCTGCCAAAGGACCATTGATTGCTTCTGGTGGCTCAAAAGGACTATCTGGTGTCGGGGCTAGTATCTCCCCGTGTCCCACGAAGAGCAATTAGTAGTAACATACAATCACCAACAGATTTCAACAGTTATAGGTTCAACAGCTCACAACAGTCCATCACTAAGCAGTAAACATGCAAGATTAATTTTTTAAGTCAGCGATGTCTCTCGGTCAGACGAGAACCGAATTAGAACTTACTGTTAGCATATAACACTGGCTAACTCTAACACAGAAACAAAATATAAACACTTTTGATACAAAATGAATGGATCTAACTCGTGGTTAGTGGTTACTTAACCCATATCCATTTAGACCGATCGCTTCTGCCTCTCATTTTTCTCTCTTGCTCGCAATGCTCTTCATTTGACTGACTTCTCCCCTCCCAATAACAGTACAGATATCTATGTGTGGGTGGGTCTGAAACATTAGACATCCAATAAAATAAAAGACAACCAAACCTGATGGCAAAGCCCAAGTTATCCCAATTGCAAGTAAATTAAACATTTGCGTTTACACGGGCTTTCTTAAAAGGGCACACTTTATATGCAGACCATTTCAATTATATGGACTTTTGCGACCTAGAAAACATATATAAAGAAATGTGTTCCTAAAGCACTCCCCTCACTTAAAAGCCTACTGTGCTATAGACTAAAAAGAGAATAAGGGAACTGTTCTCCAAATGTAAACTCAAATGACTGAATAGTGATTCTACTCTTAAGGGGTTTACATATGTTATTATGATTTTACCTAATTTTAACCCCTAACCCAATACTAAACCTAACCATAAAGTCTAACCACTTACCCAAAACCTAACCTTGATTTAGATAGGAAAACATATTTGGAACGAGACAAGGAAGCATTTTACAGGTAATTTACATACATCAGTATGATGTAAAAAAAATATGGAATGAGTAACCAAATTTCCTTACAGAGAGTTTCCTGTCTTAAAATAAAGGTTTGGATATGAGACTAGCTAAAATTTGATGGCTGATTTGTATCGATTTGAAATTCTGTTTGTTGATTGGTTGGTCAGTATTGTAATAAAAGTCCTACCTTTTTATTCATCCAAAGTCATACAATATTTTACAATTATTATGAGTTGCCATGAGACTATGTTGTAAATGACATAACCTCAAAATGTGAAGACCCCCCCCCACACACACACACACACACCCAACCCAAGTTAAAAATTACAAGTAAACAATTGCTTGAGTGTTGATTTGTCATGCAGGTTTCACAGTAAAACCTTTAGAGTGCTACCAGCATCATTACAGGCAGTCAGAAATACATTTGTGTTGGGGCACTGTTGATCAACTTTGTGAATACTGAATCTATCATGATAAGCAGGCTCTTGCCTTCCACCTGTTGATATTTAGATAAGATTAAATTTGAGAGGAGGGATGGTTTGGCCAGGTGGGGGCTGGGATTCTCATGGCGGCCAGAAAGAACAACATCTTGTCTGCTTGAGGATGAGTGCAAAGCCTGGGGGGTCATGAGGTCCTGTTTACCTGTGGCAGGTATTTCCTCTATAGGCTGATAAGAGCCATCCAGGGGAAGTGCTCTGTCACAGGTGAGTGGAGAGAGAGCTGAAGAAGCCAACTCTGCTGCCTAGAAACACACAAACACACAAACCCACACTCAACTGAAAACGCACACCTAAATATGCATATGGCTTTGTGAAAAATCTCAGATGTAGCTTATACATAATACAACTGTCATGTTTATTTTTATTAGTGCACTGAGGGCTGTAATTTAGTGTGTTGTTATGCAATACACAGTATATGTTGTATACACCCCATGTTTTTACAACTGTACAAGACATAAAACTCCCACAAAAATGTAGACTGACTAGTATAATAATTGATATGACAATATCTCTCAAGAAAGCATTATCACAAATACTGATGTTATCAACTATGGATGCTCTGAAGCTGCCAGTGTCAGAGTTTGAAACATTCCAGGGCAGGTTACACACAATGGATGGATGAATGGAGAAGGAATCTGTTTATTTTCATTCTGTTCTTCCTCTTCCTCCATTACCTGAGCTCTGGGTGCTCCACTGGCCCCCAGGTGTTGAGAGGAGGCGGTGAGCCTGAACATGTTAACAAGAGAGAATCCCACAATCTTTTGAGAGAAAGGCTGCACTGCTGAATGGAGCTATCAGCGAGGAGCATGAAAAAGACAATAAGACAAGCTTGCTAAAATAAAGAGCAACAACAATAAGCAACAAATAAATAGCTAGTTCTGTTTTTATGTAATGGATGTACATCTCTAGTCATGGTTCATTGTACTGCATTAAAGGGATAGTTCATCATTTACTCACCCTTATGTTGTTCTAAACCTGTACAACTTTCTTTCGAAGGCCCGGTTTACTCCTGGTCATAATATTTGTCTTTTTTGACCATTTGTTTCATGATGACCTACAGAACTGTTTATCAATCAATACATCAGTAATATACTGATGTAATTATTGATGTAGGTTGACATGATAATAAAGCACAAAAAAGTAAAAGAAGAAAAAGAAAGAACTAAAACTTTATTGTTCTTGCATTTAATCTAAGAACAAATGTGAGAATATTAGTTTAGTGCATGTATTCACATTTTCAAATTTTTCGATAAGACTGTTATTTCCTTATAAATCTGCACGTAAATGGCAAAGTTTAAGCACTTTATTTAGCACAGTGGTTTACTGACAGGTGAATAGGCAGTGCTTCGCTTCCATAAGCATTTACTTCACTAGCCCAATGTGGTTACATGAGTCTTCATTGTGTTTAAGTGAATTATGTTTTTAATTTAGACCTGTCTTTAACGTCAAACCCTTTCTAACTTATTGCCTAAATCACACCTTAATATCAGGTGTAAACAGGGCCTAATATAGAACAAAATAGCAAATGTTTACAGAATGTTAGCCTTATTCACCATTCACTTTCATTCTATCGAAAATGATGCAATGAAAGCATTGGCATCTTTCACTGCTGAGATGGGTGGGACATGTCCCCACCACTTTTTGAAATAGCTTTCATCAGGTAAGTGTCTAATGCAGAAGAAACCTTTCCAGTTTTTGAGCAGGAGTTTCCATTTAGTTTATGAGTGTTATAATAAATGCCGCCCAGTGCTGGAGTTTGTTGTTTTTAATGTTACGATGATTGCCTGCTGTGGCTGTTATCAGTGGTGTTGAGTGAGAGCAAGCGGTGATGTTCTTTCGCGCATCCAGACACGCTCTCTATTCACTCCATTTTTCTGCATCTCGTGTTCTTTTTCAGTTAAATCACAAAATAAAATGCAAACAGATGTGTCCTCTCTTATGAACATCCACTAACGTACAAATGCAATCTTTCTTTCCTAAAATAAAAGGTCATATTAGGGCAATTTAGAACCCACGTTAGGGTTGCACCAGCTGTGCCTAAGGTCTCACTTAAGTTGAGATGTAAAGTTTAAACTAAGGGCTTAGTAACTACTAGTTAGTTTGTAAATAAGTCAGTGCTTAATTTGGTTGCACCACCTGTTCTTAAGGCAAGACTTAATTAGTAGGTCCTAAGCTCTGCGTAAAGTAATGCTTAGTTGCATAATATGATGTTTACCTGTATTGATCCAATAAGCAGCCTTCAAATTTTTTACATATAAGTGTTAAAAAACCGTCAATTTCAGTTTGATCTTGTTACGGTTGATGTTCAAACCTTGTTTGCTCACTTAAATGTCAGCTGTAATAAATGATATCTCCATTGAAATACGATCCGTAATAAAGGTAGATTTGATAAATAGTGTATTTACCCTTTGAAATAACAATATAAAGGAACTGTAGCCTATCTAAAATAAATAAGTGGTTATAAATAACTACTAATACAACAGGCTGAAAAAATAGACATTTATTCATTTTAATATCCTGTATATATTTTGTTGTTGAAACTTGACACCGGGCGATGCACTCTGAAAACTGCACTGTTAGATCGTTTTCATGCTGAAGAGCTGCTTCAAAGTCGGTTTCATCTCGTAAATGTAAACGAGTATAAATGTCAACATCATCATATATGTCGAAAGGACTGAAGCCAGACTGAAGAGTCTGCTTTTGTATTCCATCCCTTACTCGTTGTCGGAGGCTTCTGTAAATATTTTGTTTATAAATAGGGTTACCGAAGTTTAATGGTGCAATGCTCAAATATATAGTGGTGTGTAAATTGTGACTTAGTGCCTATTTACGCCACAACTAGTCTAAGGCCCCGAACTCCTTATACAAGAGGCAAAAACTTTACCATAAGACCAAGCAATCATTTTAGAGAAGAATTTGCTGATACATTTTTATCACTGACTAAAAACAATCCCTGTACTGACAGGTGTAACATGTGGATGAAGTCATCATATATTAATTATGAGAAATAATTATTGGAGTGCTTGAATTGGTCATCAAGTTTCACCACTTTGTGACGGCTTTGGCCGAGATCTTGTATTGTTGGCGGGAGAGTTGAACCACTTCGTAAAATCAGCACATCCCAAGACTTTCAATGGGGTTAAGGCAGGTACGGATTAACTGACCGGGCCAATGGGGCCAGTGTCCAGGGGCCCTTGATTACCAGGGGGCCCTTGACTGCCTGGGGAGGTCCTGGGGTTAAAAGCAGGTGGGCCCTGCTTTAAGGTTCCACAATCTAGTTTGGTGATCCCACCGCTTGAAAACCCTTTTGGGAATTAACAACGAACACCCTAACACCCTCTCCCCCCAACCCTCAACAACTTTTGGGCAGGAAAACGAAACCCTGAAAACAAAAATTGGAGGGGAGCCCTTGGAGATAATTGGCCCCAGGGCCTTTGCCATTCATGATCCATCCCTGGGTTAAGGTCAGGACTCTGGTGGCCAATTTATGTGTGAAATGTTTCCTCATGCTTCCTGTACCACTCATTCACAATTTGAGTCCGATGAATCTTGGCATTGTCAACTTGGAATATGCCTGTGACATCAGGGAAGAGAAAATCCATTGATGGGATAACCTGTTCATTCAGTAAATTTTGGTTGCAGCTGACTTCATTTTATTGGCACATAATGTTGCTAAGCATTGACCTGACCAATTGAAGCAACCCCAGATCATAACACTGACTCCAGAGGCTTGTACAGTGGGTACTATGCATGATAGGTTCATGTGCTTCCCTTCTTACCCTTACGCACCCATCGCTGAAATGATTAGTCGAACAATATCGACAATGTTGACAAAAATTTTGAATAGTCGTTTGATCTAATTTAATGCAACATGAGATCATTTGAAATGATAATGACGATGTAGCAGAGCAGCACTCCAGCTCACACTTGACTGAGAAGAGGAGGAAAGAACAGCTCACTGTCCAGACACACTATTGGCTAGTTGATTTTACGAACGTTCCATGATTGTCAGACATCACTGGTGGGCGATGGTATTTCCGGTCTAACGCTACGTTAGGTTCATCGACGACGCCGGTAACTGTCAGGTAAGACTAGGACCAGATAAACATGGCTTTCTACACCAGATCCCTTCAACATCTGCCAAGGAAAACGATAAATGACGTACACCGAATAATTCAAGCATCATCATCGGCTCCCAAGAGCAAGAGGGAAAAGGGTTTCAAGATATACGTCTCTTCATTCATTGACAATTATGAAGGTAAGTTATGCTATGTCTTTAGCTAGCTGTAGCCCTAACGTTAGCGATGATGCTAGGTGACGTTAGGCTAGAAAGTAACCTTTACAAAATACTTATTAAACGATTAATTTTAGTTGTTGGTCACATGTGGTTTATTATATGTTCATTTTACTATCTGACATTGACTAAATGTATGGGCGTTTCTTCAACAAGGGGCACTTTTAGGCTTGTGAAGTTGAATAAAAAAAACTTGTTCAAAAGTCACGTAACACAGTCTCATAAGTTTAAATCATTTGTCTAGTTTTAAGGTCTGTAAGAGGACAAACTTAGATTACAAGAGAAGTTATGAGACTGTGTTAGTCTCATAACTAAGAAGTTATGAGTTATTCTGTTTTTAGATAACAGCAGTGAAATGTCATTTCCACCACATCTCAATGCTGTTATTTAAAAACAGAATAACTTATGTCAGTCAAGAATTGTCTAGGATCATTTTTGTAAATAGTTTTATCAGTTTTTCCACAATGTACAATAATTATACATTTGTCAATGAGATAAATTAACTGCCCTAAGGACCAAACGGTGAACAGTACACCTGTCACACTCTGAAATGTAATTTGAAATGTAATACTGGTTTGGGCAAGAGCTTATTAGAAAATAAATGACTTGCATTTTTATATTAAGTAGAGCATGATCTCGTAAATTGTGGATACATTTTTAATGTGTGATGAGAACGTTTTAAATATTTTTAAAAAATGTGGGTGGTGATGGAAATTACAATGAATTAACGTGAATGTAGAGAAACAGTGGAGATGTTTATTAGAAAAACAATTAAACTCATCACACTCAGTAAACTCAATTCACAAAGCCATTAAACATAACCACAACTGTTTTTAGTGTAGTGCTGAGTTTGATGTATACAACTGATTTGTCTCACAGATGAACGGTTACAGTGCGTGTAATTAACTGACACAACTTATGGCAAGGCAAAAATATAAGCAATAAATGATGCAACAAAATTGAATTTTCATTCATCTAAATGAAATCAATTAATATAAAAGTATAATTTAGAAATAAAAATAATATTATAATCTAAATATAAAAAGTATTGTAATGTATTATAATATAAAAAGTATTACACAAATCTACTCTTGCAATCCATATCAATTGTACTTTGGTCATATTTTAAAAAATGACATTTTTGGTTACAAAGTACATAAAAGTGCCCATAGTCTAAGAATCACCCATATACTAATGACTTGTGTTGTTCAGTTACATGTATTGACAGTATTTGGTTATCCCCAGTATCAAGTAAAGACAGACAGGGAGAGTCAGCATCCGTGCTACCTGTCATAGATCTTTGAGGAAACATGAGAAACCTCACACCATCAGAGTAGGATTAAAGACAGTTCAGTTGTTCGTCTGATCCAACCAGTTCTGTTCTGGGGCTTCAATTTGGCAATGATGGGTTAAACTGGCAAACAAATGTATAATTACCTAAACAAGTTGAACATCTTAGACAACTATCTAGCTAGCCAAACGTTTGAAGTAGGTAACACTATGATGACATGTGCCTGCCCTATTAGTGTTCTAGTAGACCTACCATTCCTGTATGAAACCCCAGAAGCTGGTTGTTGAGACAGCTGCTTTGCTGTTTATATTGTGTTGTGTTTAACTTACTTACTTTCTTACTAACCATAAAGTAACCTCATTCTCTAACTCATAGTGGCTAACTTGAAAAATAATGCAAAATGCACTTTTGACTTTGAGATATCTGATCAGTTTGTGATCTCTGCTGATTATAACACACTTTTTTGTTTTTTAAAAGATTGTCCTAGAAGACTCCACTCCTGTTCAGCTCTATGAGGTTGAGTGCTCCTGTGTGGCTGGCAGAGCCTTAATCATAATGTTGCATTACTGTATCAGACCGTACAAAACATGTGTTTGTGTGAAAATCAATGTAAATAGTTCTCTTTAAGAAATGCACATGTATGTACATAAACAACAAACCTATACAAGGTACCTTTTGTTATTATGAATTCAGTGTTAGTAGTTATTAGATTACATTAAATTTTATTGTCATTTAGCAGAGTACAGGTACAGAGCCAATGAAATGCAGTTGACATCCAACCAGAAGTGCAAAGAAGCATTAAAGTACTGTTGAGTACTGTATTATGTGCAGTTATGTGGACTAGTTATCTACAAACTCATAACTCATACAAAATGTCAAACGTTGCATCACAATGTTACAATTATAGGAGCCATGTTATTGTTGAGTGTAGTATGACAGCTTGTGTCTTTGTATAATAAATGTCTGAATTAACTCATGTATTTGTGTTCCTCCTGACAGTGTAAAGACAATAAATGACATGTAAACATTGTCAATATTTCAGACAATTTTCTGAAAGGTATATCACAAGATACAAAAAAACAAACAGCATAGTAAATTACAAAATATATAAGCAGTATATGGAAGCTCATAGAGAAAAATACAGTCCTTGGCGCTGGTAAACAAAATTGTTCCACTCAAAAAGACATGGCACAGCTCCTTGAACAAGTTTTCGGCGTCCTGTGGTTATGATGAAATCTTCTAGCTTAAAATGTCGACTGCATACCCGGGTGTTATCGGTAGGAGTGAAGTTCTCACATCTTATCTTGACTAGCCACTGAGCTCGTACCTCAGGCTGATGCGGAAAACGATGAAAACTTCAGAATTATACCTCGATGAAACGGCACATCGAGGAACACTACAATGTAATTTAGAGTTGCCAATTTGATACTGATATGTAAGACGTTTCTTATTTACTGTTAACATTTTACATACGGTACTCACTGATAGCTTGCCACTCACTCTTCCACAACATCTACATCGGAAATACCGGTAGTAACCTAAACCGGAAGTCCCCCCGCCCACCACGCAGATTTCGAACGTTCGTCGCGTCACCTGTGCACATAGCGAATAAACTTTCCAAACAGATTAAGGTGATGTAGATTGCAAAGTATGAGGGAATTATAATACAAAAATACAAAATAAGTAAATATAGAAGCAGTGTCACCTTGACGTGAAATAAATCGGAGCTGTACCTGGCGTACCACCTGAGCAAAACAAAGGAATCAGAGCCCCAGAAACACCCCGGCATAATATCTTTAATGCATCCTTTATTGAAGTTCAAATAATAATGAAGTGGGTTGTATAAATAAGCACACACTCTGAAACTGGCATTCCTCTGTGAGGTCAGAGGCACTTAAAAGAGTCGCGTGAAAAACAGAGCGAGAGAGTTTCAAACTTCTCCTGGCTAATAACCTGTCTCGTGCGGAGACGCTCATCCCTCACGCACGCTTTCTGCTGTATGTGATGGCTCGTGATGTAATGAATCATTATATGTGTTACAGTGTGCAACTTATTGCGAAGAAATCGGTTCGACTCAATTAAGAAGAGGGAGCGGTTTTTTGAGAGTTAAAGATGAATGGAAGTGATCAAAACATTTAGAGAGTGTAATCCCATTATACAATGCTCAAAAAATTTTTTTTTTAGATTTGTCTTTTTTGGTTTGTTTACCATTATAAATATCTAAAACTCCTTACATACATATATTTGTATGTAAGCTATAGCCTATATTGCAGAAGAATAAATTGTTATCGAGGAATGTTGAATGTAATATTTAAATATTTTAAAATATCTAAAAATCCTTTGAAGGGTGAGGGTCGAAATCCCTTGTCTCTTCAGATATATCAATACATATATATATCCTTTTATATCAATATCTATCTATATTCTGTTGCTTAACTTCTTTAATAAAATGATGAATTAACTATATGCATGATCACATAATCAATTTTATTTTTCTTATGCATAACTGAAATATACGCTGAATCATATGTGTGTTAAGAGTTAATTTTGATTTCATGCACATTCCTTGAAGCCTCTCTCTCTGTTCTGCACGGAGGCTGACTTGAAGGTCGTCTTGGGAATAAGCTTGAGATGAGACACCGGGAGAATGTTAAACATATGTTCCAGATGTATTCTGTGGTTGATTTTTACCTGTCCATGACTAATTATATGATTTAAAATCCTATGTGATAGCACTTGAATAAGTAGAAGTGTAAATTTTCTCTTATTATTTCTTTCCTCTCCTTTGCCTGAGGGGTGAATATTGCTTATCTCACTGTTTTGGTTAAAATGACCAGATAAATGTGTGCTCTGGTTCCCTTGTGTGCAGAGAAACACTGTCGTTCGTCAGTGTTTCGTGTGTGCGTATTGACCTTCTACCCAGGTTTTGAACCCAGGGAGACACAGCAGGCAGGCTCGAAGACGCCCGAGACCATCTGCGAGGTCACTTCAGATGTAAATCTCGGGCCAGGACGACAATTGCGCTGATTAATGTTGATGTGCTATAGCTATCTATATGTTGTGACTTTATGCTCTGTTAGCCAATCAGGAGTTAAATAATAGAATATACGTCCTTGCAAATGGTATAATTGATGTAAAATTTTGTGTAAGGTATGAGTTAGCTTTCGATCTCCTCGTGAGACTTTGCCGTTGGCTGTACCAATTTCACTGCAAACTATTCTTCAGTAAATTTTGGATTCTTTAATTGAACTTCTTGACTCCTGGTTTTCTTTCTCCATATCTGGTCTGGGTCATAACTATTATACCCCTAACACCTTTACCTGAGAAGCAACATATAAGATATTTAGACTGGCTTTCAGAGAATGTATACGATGATATTTTGTCTTCAATGCACTGGCAGACGTATAAACAAGTATTCAGTAGTTCGGAAGTTAATATAATCCTTCTTAGTGGATAGTGTAGATGTTGTGGCTCACTGTCCTAGGCAAAGGGCTTGAGGCTTGAAGCTTGACCTGAGCACAAATACCCCCCAAAAGATGCAGGAAACGGGACAGCAAGATGTTGTCTAAGGAGTCTTGCATTTAAGACGAGACAAAGTATTTATGATACCTCTTGTACCCCCCAAGGTACATTAGTTTGGGGAAGGGGGAGGCACTTGCTGTGCCTGTGAGAGGTGGACAGAGGTGCCAAAGTATGATAGAACGAGCAGGGGTTGCTAGTGGAGGCAGCCTCATGCTATGGTCCGCACGGGGGGATAGGAACTGGGAGGTATAGAATAAGTAGAAGTGGAGAATGGAAATTAGGCGGAAGCACTGAAGAGACAGTGGCGGTTGTGGCCACATAGAAATGAGCTGCCCGGACCAATGTTTCCCTCCAGGCTAGGGGAGTTTGAAGGATGGGCCCATGCAGAGAGTGGGCGGACCCTGAGGGAGGGAGCACATCTCCGCTCGAGCAGGCGAGCCCAACCTGTGATCAAACTGAGGCTCTCGCTGCATTTGACCAGGAGAGTCCTCCGAGCTTCGAATGGGAGAGCCCCCAATAAAAATGAACGTTCGTAACGGAAGAAACCCCGCTGTGGTTTGAATGGGAGCAGGCAGGCCACCCCAAGTATAGGAGTGAATCGTAGCCACTCGGGATGACCACAGCCTCTCCTCCTGGCAATGAGGGGTCCTTAGAGAATTTCAGACAGGGTAGTCCTCGCTGTGCTTTAAACGGGGGAGCCCATTATACAAATAAACATGAGCGGGAGAACCCCTTCTGCAGATCGACTGGGAGAGCCCTTGAGTGCTTTAGGCAGGCCTGTCCTGCGTTGCGGGACGGGGGCTTCCGGACAACCCATCTGGTTGCTAGGCAGTTACCAATGTGATATTTAACATAGCTCCTTGTCATTTTGAGTGAAACAAGTCAACCCGGAAGTCTCTACGATGTTCTGGTGCAGAGATATTTGATTTGTTACTTGGTTGCTAGGGTAACCCCATCTGGTTGATAGGCAGTTACCAAGGTGATATTTAACAAGGCTCCTTGCCATCCTGAGCAAAATAAGTCAACCCGGAAGTCTCTATGATTTTCTGGTGCAGAGATATATGTTTTGCTACTTGGTTGCTTGGGTAAGCCCATGTGGTTGCTAGGTAGTTGAGAGGGTGATACTAAGAAGGCTGCTTCATTGTTGGCTTGTATTGAGTCATACAAGCCAACAATGAAGTGTCTATGATATTCTGATCCTGAGATACCCATTTAAGCGATTTGGAATGGAAGTCAATGGAGTTTGGTTGCTAGGGTGCTCTAAATGGTTGCTAGGGTGTAGTTTCCATGATGATAAATGAAGACTAATTACTCACCCAATTAAAACAAGCCAACTCTCATGTCTCTAGGACATTCTGATCTGAAGACATTTTCATTGGAAGTCAATGGGGATGGTTGCTCGGGTACTCCAAATGCTTGCTAGGGGATGGCTTGCCAGTGAACAGAGAGATTATTATTGGCTGATTACTAATCTGATTCAAAAGAGCCAATCCCCAAGTATCTACGACATTCTATTCTGAAGATATCCTTCTGAGACATTTTGAATGGAAGTCTTTGGGGCGGTTGCTAGGGTGCCATAAATTGTTGCTAGGGCATAGCTATGCCATTTCCAAGATGATCCTTAAAGACTGATTGGTAGCCCGAGTGAAACGATGCCGCCATGTCTCTATAACATTCTGATTGGAAGATATGATCCCTCAAAATTCAGTATCTTGGCATAGTAGGAAAAAAACAATTGTTTTTTGTCCCCCAGGGGTGCACTGTACCCCAGACCCCTTAGAAAATTCATAGCACAGGTGTTGTCAACAGGCCGGTCTATTTGACACTTAATTTGTGGGTCTAATACAAACGGTACGTGACGAGTTAGGGGCCCGAAGTTTGTTTGGAATAATAAGTATGTGAGATTACAATAGTGATGTTTTGCAAGCACCATTAATAATATTAAAAGAGTTGTGAGGATACTGGAGAACTGGTGCTCTCTGTTCCAGTCAACATAACAAAAGATGGAAACAGTTGTGGGGCTTTTGTGCTACCGGTGGTAAGACATCACTTGGCATGGAGCCAAGATTAGGGATCTATCCCCCAATCTTGTTAGTGCAATATGTTCTTTTCTATACAGTAATGGACTTGTTTTAACGTGCAACTATAATTTTTTTCAAAAATTTGTGCAGAATGCTCTTACCATGACTAGGAGTATCCATCCCAGACAACTAATACAACACCATGATGTGGCAATGAGGATATTGTTGTACAACAAATTTTTGCAAAATGCCAGCACTCCAGTTGTAATGTTCAATTCCACTGTTTGTGTTTTTAAAATGTACTCAAATTTAATGTTTTTATTTGTAGTTACATGCATGACAACCTGTAATTCATGCCTTTTAGCCAACACAACAGACTTGTTCTAAAGTGTAAAAAAAAAAGAACTAAACAAAAACATTCTTTAAAACCTACTAACCTCAGTCGCCTGGGTAACTCAGCAAGTAAAGACGCTGACTACCACACCTAGAGTCGTGAGTTAAAATCCAGGCCATGCTGAGTGACTCCAGTCAGGCTTCCTAAGCAACCAATTGGCACGGTTGGTAGGTTGGGTAGAGTCAAGTTAGGTTAACCTGCTTGTGGTTGCTAATATGGTTCTCACTCTCGGTGGGGTGCGTGGTGAATTGTGTGCTAGATCTCAGCAGTAACGCGCTCAACAAGCCATGTGATAACATGCGCGGATTGACTGTCTCAGACGCAGAGGCAACTGAGATTCGTCCTATACGAGGACCTAGAATGCATTGGGAATTGGGCATACCAAATTAGGGAGAAAAGAAAAAAAAAATACTAACCTCAAAATGATTTGATGAGCATTTGAGTACTCAATAAAAGATTTGTCAACTAAATGACAAAAAATATTTTGTCAAAGATGAGTCATCATTTATACTCATACCCATGTTGTTCCAAACCCAAACGACTGAATTTCTTCTGTAGGAGGAACTCAAAAAGAGATTTCAGGAATAATGATAGGTACTGACATCTTGCTTTCATTTCAGCCTCATTAGCAACATCTACATTTTACAATGTAGTCTCATATTCCACAGATGAAACAAAATAATACAGGTTTTTAAAAAAACATGTGGGTGAGTATATGACAGAATTTTCATTTTTAAGAAAGCCAACCCAAAGACAATGCTATAGTTTATTTACACTTTGTATTGAACTTTCATTTCAAGACATGGTATTGTAACTTAAAAGAAATCTGATATAACAGAAAAATAAAGAATCTCATATTACACATTTTAAAAGGTGTCCTTTATTGGAACAGGTGAGTCAAGTCCTCAGAGTTGATGGGCAGTTCACAGCGGACACATCTGGAAAAGATGGCAATAACTAATTAGTCAATTATCACTGTCAGAACATGTAGCTGTATTTTAGAAAGGGACCCTGTATCACTGCAGTAATGATCCAATCATAGGCTTTTAAGTGTTTGCTTATTTAAATCAATTTACAATTTTTTTTTTTGCTAATGCCATTTTACCATGTTTTAATGAGGTGCATTCTCATAGAAAGAATAGAAAAGCTGATAAGTCATTAAGCATCTAGTCAGAAGGCAAGGTGTTATGATTGGAATCATTTGCTTGTATGATACTTAAAGTTATAGAGACAAGAGCGAAGCACATGTAATTAAATGCTGTGAGGGAGTATATTAGCTCTGTATTGAAGGTGCTGCATCATATATTTATGCATGACATCCGCTTGTGTTAGAACTAGGACAAGAGCTTGTGTCTCTGTTTTGAACGAGAAGACCTGAACTTACAGAGGTGAGAATTGTTTGTGAACACTTTCCCGAATCAGGCTCTGCAGACACACTCATTATAGCCAAAGAGCAGAGGTAGCATACGGCAGCCATTGTGGAAAATCTGAAAGTGAAGCACCCTCCAATAAGCAAGAGAGCAGCATCGTAGGCAATGCAGCTTCCCACTTCAAACCTCCCAAACCCCCATTTTCAGGCCCCCCAGCTGGCCTGGCTCAGCAAGAGCACTTAGCCATGTCATTCTATCTGTCTCTCCGGACCGGAGGACAAAGGCGTGGTTTTGAGCGCCGCTGTCTCTGATACGACTCCAGAAATGGAAATGAGGCCATGGATCTTCATTAGAAGAGGCAGGTGTCCTCTGGCCTGCCCAGGTGAAGACGTTGGGAGGAGTGGGCCGGGAGAAGTGGTTGGAGTGGGGCTCCTCACGATGGCTGGCATTCCCCTCCCCCACAACACTTAATTGCCCGTGTAATGAGCTACTGGTGAATGGGCTTACTTGTTTGGAGGCACTTGAGGGGTTTGTGCATTAGGGGTACCTCCTGCAGCTCCTAATCTCAGAGCTTGTGTAAAGAGAGATTCATGTATAAAATGTCGGAGAAAAACACTCACCTCTCCTCAGCATCACTCTTGTTTGCGTTCACCCCCACCTCCTGCCCCTCTGCTTTGTCTCCAGGTTCATGCTGGTGAAATTGCCAGGGCTTTGAAACCTGTGGAAGTGAAGCAGCCTTAAAGGCCCTCAACGGCAGATGAGGAGTGTGAGAAGTTCTCTTGTGACAGGACACCTGTTTATGCCTGATATCTTGTCTTTCTTTTTTGAAGATGCAGAACACCTGCACATGGACAATTACAAGCTTGTTTAATTAATAACTAAACAATCTGGATCAAACATCACTGAAATTACATTGCTTTATCACAATATCTTAAAGGAGTAATTCACCCAAACATGTAAATCCTCTTATCAATCCCTCACCCTCATGCCATCTCAGATATATATGACTTTCTTTCATCTGCAGAACACAAATCAAGATTTTTTGAAGAATTTCTCAGCTCCTTTGGTCCTATAATGCAAGTTAATGGATGCCAAAATCACATATTTCAGCCTAATAGTATTCCATAAGACTCCAGTGGTTAAATCAATGTCTTCAGAAGCAGTCTTCAGTCACTCTCCACTGAAAACTTTTACATTCTTCTGTTTTTAGTGATTCACATTCTTCATACATATCACCCCCTACTGGGCAGGGAGAACTCTACCAAAAAGGACTTAAATATTGATCTGTTTCTCACCCACACCTATCATATCACTTCTGAAGATATAGATTGAAACACAGGAGTCATATGGATTCATTTTATGATACCTTTATGTGCTTTTTGCAGCATCAAAATGTTTTCACCCATTTACATTCATTGTATGGCCAAACAGACCTTAAATAGTCTTCTAAAAATCATAATTTGTGTTCTTAAAAGGCAGCTAGCAGACGATCAGATTAACCAGTTTGTCTGCTTCGTGACTTGGGCCCAGTTAGTCAAATGTCTGCTAGCTGCCTTCAGACGTCACACAGATCTCATAAACTACAACACATAGAGACTCTATCACCTAGATACCATATAGGGACTGTGTCTGTTCCCCGAACTAACAAACACAAAACTCTGATTAAGGTCAAACTTGAATAAATAAATACATAAATAAAGATAAACATCATACGAAGATAGGGCTACTAAACATTAGATCTCTTTCTACCAACACACTAATTGTAAATTAAATTATTACAGATCATTGTTTGGATGCGCTCTGTTTGACTGAAACCTGGCATAAACCGGATGAATATATTAGTTTAAATGAATCTACTCCCCCAGGTTACAAACATGAGCCTCATCTGAAGAGTCGAGGAGGAGGTGTTGCTACATTTTACAGTGAAGATTTTGGTGTTACTCAGAGGACAGGATATATGTTTAAGTCTTTTGAACTAATAACGCTTAATGTGAAACCATCAGATATAAATAAAAAACTCAGGACCAACTCATTGCCATAATCATATGCTAGATTTAATTCTGTCATATGGAGTTGATGTTAATACTATAGAAATTATTTCGCAGAGCGATGAAACCTCAGATCATCACCTCATCTCTTGTATGCTGCGATCAGCTAATGTTACTCAATCTGCACCACGCTATCATTCAGGTAGGACTATTCTTTCGACCACTAAAGATAGCTTCACTAATAATCTTCCAGATCAATCTCATTCACTCAATGATCCCCAAAGTTCAGAAGAACTTGATGAAATAATAGAAAATAAAATTACAGTCTTCTCTAGCACACTTGATAGTGTCGCCCCCTTTCAATTAAAGAAAATTAAAGAAAAGTAATGACTTCATGAATTTCTTTACTGCTATAATTGAAATAATCAGAATTAATCGGAATTATGCAATCATCTGTACCTCAGAAAATAGTCTAATTTTCCTAAGTGCAACTTCAATCCTTCACTGTCATAGGTCATGAAGAGCTAACAAAATGAAAACATCAAAATCGAAACATCAAAAGCCACAACATGTATGTTAGATCCTATACCAACCAATTACTTAAAAGAGGTATTCCCTGTAATCTCAGAACCTCTTCTTAATATTATTAACTCCTCACTATCCTTTGTACGAGTCCCAAGAAACTTTAAAATGGCAGTTATCAAACCACTTATTGTGAAGCCACAACTTGATCCTGGAGAACTGGCTAATTATAGACCGATTTCAAATCTCCTGTTTATGTCGAAAATACTGGAAAATGTAGTGTCCTCCCAACTATATTCATTTCTACAGAGAAATAGCATATGAACAATTTCAGTCAGGATTTACGCCCCATCACAGTACAGAGACTGCACTTATCAGAGTTACAAATTACTTGCTCTTATCACCTGATCGTCTAGATCATGGCTGCATTTCACTTCTAGTGCTTTTAGATCTTAGTGCTGCCTTCGACATGATATATCATGACATTCTCTTTAATAGGATAGAGAATTATGTTGGCATTTGTGGACTTGCATTAGCATGGTTTAGGTCCTATTTAGCAGACCACTACCACTTTGACTATGTAAATGAGGAATTGTCAAACCAAACAGAAGTTAAGTATGGAGTGCCACAGGGATCAGTTTTAGGGCCTCTGCTTTTCTCCTTGTATATGCTTCCCCTGGGAGATATTATCAGGAATTGTGGAATTTCCACTGTTATGCTGACAATACCCAACTTTATATTTCTTCAAAACATGCTGAAATTTCAAATTAGCACTGTATCAATGAAATCAGAGTTTGGATGGCCAGAAATTTCCTTCTACTCAATTCCGACGAAACAGAGGTACTAATTATTTGACCAAAAACATCTAAAAACAGCCGCTGAAATATAATTTGACTCTCGATGGATGTACTGTTACATCGTCTTCAACAGCGAAGAACTTTGGTGTTATATTTGATACCAATCTGTCCTTTGAAAATCAAAAAACTATGTTTGTTGAACAGCATTCTTCCACCTAAGAAATATTGCTAAATTACGACACATGCTCTCTGTTGCTGTTGCAAAAAAAACTAATTCATGCATTCGTGACCTTAAGACTAGATTATTGTAATGTATTACAATAATGCAGCAGCCAGAGTGCTGACTACAGCCAATTAATATGATCATATTAGCACCATTTTATCATCATTACATTGGCTACCTATTCAATTTTGTATTCATTTTTAAGTTCTGTTAATTTTGTATAAAGCTTTGAATGGTCTAGCTCCACAGTACTTAAGTGACCTTCTACCACGCTATATTCCATCATGTTCATTATGATAGCAAAACTCTGGCCTGTTAATTGTTCCTAGAATATAAAAATTCACAAAAGGAGGTAGACCCTTTTCATATTTTGCTCCTAATCTATGGAATAGTTTCCCTAACACTGTTCGGGATGCAGACACACTCGCTCAGTTTAAGTCTAAACTAAAGACTCATCTATTTATCCAGGCATACACCTAATTTATCCTTCAACTCACAATTAAGCCGCTTTAGTTAGGTCTGCCAGATCCAGAAACCAGAGATATTGATCATGATCTATGCTAATATTATTCTATTTGTATCCCTGTCTGTACCTCGGTTCTCCTATCCTGAGGTCACCAGAACCAACTGGATGCAGCCCCATTCCTGCTTCATGTTGGACTTCACTGCTATGTTTCTGTAAGTGATGACGACTAAATGCAGCGGTGCCAGCCAAACATCACTTCAGTCTATTACGATGGACTTCGGAGGATGAACTGATGCCAACTCCAACCATAAAACATGGGATACATCATATGCCATTGCCTGAACCTTGGACTTATGACCTCACTGATCACTGCCTGCATCACTTCGGTCTAATGATGGACTACACAATAATGGAATACATAGACTTTCTGTTAATGCATGATTTTCTGTAAAGCTGTTTTGAAGCAATGTGTGTTATGAAAGGCGCTATACAAATAAAAATGACTTGAGGACTTCTGCAGAAGAAAGAAATTAAATGATAAGAGAATTTTCATTTTTGGCGAACTTTCCCTTACTTTTTTGGTCATGCTTAAATGGCAACAACAGAAAGAACTTATCAATGCATCAGTAGCAGCTTTTTAATTTCACCTTGTTACATATGAAATACTCCATATCATTACAAATATGTTTACTTGCTTGGAACTGCATCGAGTTAATCCAAGTGAAAGACAGCCAGATCATTACCACTGAGAACAGCCCCCTAAAAAAATTTTACTGACTTTACTGATGCTCTGATCCAGCCTTTAATAGATGTGCATTAATAGATGTAATCATCCAAGTCTTCTCACGCTGTTTGCTGTACAATGTTTGTCCCTCTGCAGGGTGCCTGACAAATAAGGTGCTGTTATTGGGCTCCTTCTCAGGCTGGGGGTTAATGATTAGTGCTGCTGGGGTTAAAGCCCAGAGATAGAGCCTTTCTCCTGTGCCTCAACAGATGTTGGTGGGCCTTTAATGTGGTTATCAGGATGGAGGGCCTTCTCAGGCCAGCTCTCCTATTGTGTGCTTCTGCATTCCAGGGCTCAGCCACGGCAACAAGCATCATGGGAGCACAGCCAGGGCTCCCACTGGGCCACTATGGTCCGAGTTCTGACAGCTAGGGCAGCCCCCTCTCCCACACACACACTACTGATCACACACTGTTCTTCCCACCTCCTGTTTCCTCAACACACACTCTCTGTTCCTCTACCATCTTGCCCTTTCCCACACCACCTTTTATGGTCTAATGAATGGGCAAAAAGTGGATTTTTGTCTAAAAATGTCCCTTTTACAGTTTACCCTTAGATAAGCGAACTCCCTCTGGGATGTTTAAAAGTGCCTAATTCACGCAAAGAGACCATAGAGTCAAACAAGGCTGTTTTTAGGGAGCACTAATTTTATAAAAAAAAACAAGCTGTCTAATAAAACATATAGTATCACTGGTGAACAATTTTAGTGCAGAACATTAATTATGCAATTGCTTCACTAAGTGAACTACCTCATGTCGTAGTTATGTACTGTATGTATCTATAATGCATGGAGGCTCTATATCTGCAAATGGGTAGTTGATGCATAACAATATCCATGAGCTTTTTTTAATAAACTTTTCAAGGTTTTATGTTGTAAGGGAATGCATGTATTTTAGGTGCTGTAACTGTGCATAAATTTTTCTTAGGTTCTTTGCCTTTTTAATAATCTTTTGGCCTTCACTAGTATTTTATATATTTATATTTAATCATGTGGTGTGGCAAATGAAAATGAAGTACAAATGTTCAATGTAGTTTCGTAATTATAATAGGTGCATGTAAAATTATATTTATACAAGAAGTAGAAATATTATTTAAATTTGTTTTAGATGGAGTATACTGCAGTAGCTACAGAAACACAGAAACTTAAACAAATTACTTCAAATTTATTTTTTAATTTTAGTGTAGGTTTGTACCAAATTTTCACACACGGTTTTCTCTGAATCTGAGCATTCAGTAGTTGAGTCAAACCTGTCTGTCACAGAACATATCAAAGTCTCATAAGAGACCTGATTTTGGTTGAAACTGAGGTTAAACAATATGTGTAGCTGTGTTTTGTTTTTACATGGCAATATCCTTAAAATAATTATCACAAATAATGTTCTTCAATTATTAAAATATAAATTAACTTGTTTTATTTAAGCCAAATATATTAGTAATTTATTATATATAAATTGTATATATATATATATATGACTGGGTGTGGTGTAGTGGGCTAAAGCACATAACTGTTAATCAGCACATAACTGTTAATCAGAAGGTCCCTGGTTCGATCCCCACAGCCACCACCATTGTGTCCTTGAGCAAGGCACTTAACTCCAGGTTGCTCCGGGGGGATTGTCCCTGTAATAAATGCACTGTAAGTTGCTTTGGATAAAAGCGTCTGCCAAAATGCATAAATGAATATATATATATATATATATATATACACACACACACACACACACACACACACACACACACACACACATGAATTTGTTATGATCCATTACATAAACCAGATTACATTAAGTTACACCAACAAAACCAGGTTAAGTCAAACAGTAATGAAATAATTTTACCATGTAGGCTAAAGCATGTCACACCACATGACATGCCAGCCTCCCAGAATAATTTCTACCCATATGCATTACATGTAAATTAACACAGACACAGGGCTTTCAGTGCTCTCCTCAACACTACTCTTATCCGTATCCTCAGTCTTAGAGAGTTAGCAGCTGTGTGCTTGTTTGTATACAGATGCATGGAGTTCGTAATGATAATTACCCCGCAGCTGCACTCCTGGGCCCTGGGCTGCAGTTTCTTACCATTGTTGCCACCATTGTGTCTGTGCGCAGAGCAAGACTGTGGGAAAGTGAAGTAATTAAAGTATTCTGTAACCCAATTAAGCAAAAACCCCCAACCCCCCAGCACCAATACCCCAGGCCAGTTTTCACTCTCAGAGAGGCCGACACTTCACCCGGCCTTTCTCCCACTGATACCTGCTGCCGCCCACAGTGTTTAAAGAGCAGTTTATTTAGGGGGTGTTTAACAACTAACTTATCAGGTAAAGACAGTGTTTGACAGCCATTCTGCTTAGAGTAGAGAGCTTCAGGAGGAAGGATCGCTTGAGAAGATCAGTGGGACCTACTGAGTGGGCAGAGAAAAATAGGATGGCTCTCTCCTCCACTGACTAGTGCTATTCATTAGTGTTCTGATTTATACATCCTTCTGCTGTAATCTGCAGCCAGGCCAGTGAAGATGGATGGGTGGCAGTTCCATCAGTCACACCAATTCAGCACTGTCACCACGAAGACAAGCAGTGAAAATGGCAATGTGGAGAGCCGACAACCTGGACAAATATCTTCAAAATACTTGTGGAGGAAGATTAGATTATTTCATTCAAAAATAAAGATTCTGTCATGATTTACTTACAATCATGTTGTTCCAAACCAGTATGAATTTCTTCCATGGAACACCAAAGGATGTTAATCCAAATGTTAGCTGCAGTCACCATTCACTTTCATTTACCATGAAATGGAAGTGAATGATTATGGTATGAATGGTTATAACATCTTTTGTGTTCCATGAAAGAAAATAATAATAATAATAATAATAATAATAATAATAATAATAATAATAATAATAATAATAATAATACAGGTTTAAAACATCATTAATTGTGAGTAAAAAAAAATTTGGTGAACTAACTCTTTAATTTCTAAAAATGTAAATACTTATAAATACAGTTATCTTTGGTGTATTTTGTAGTTGTTGTCTAGTGTGGGTTTTTGTTTTATTATTGCCAATGTCAATACAGACATCTAGCAGGGTGGCCGATGGCTGAAATATTGCTAATATATATAATATTCTGTACACATAAAACTATTTAAGGACAGGCAATAATATGCAGATACAATTGATGAAAATACATGCACACTTATCACAATTTTTTCTACCAAAAATTCCCTACCAAAATATTTTACTAAATATATATATTGAAAACAGAATATGTGCCCTGTCAATTGACAAAGTATTTTTTTGTAATTGCAACAATCAGGCACAAAATTTCCAAATATCAGCAAATTACTGAGCCTGGCTGATATATCGCTATATCGTTAGTATTTTGTCAAATTTGTTTTAAACAGAGAGATAAATAATGTAATTCATCTGTTAACTCTTTTATTTGGATCCTAAAATTAGATCTTGTCTGCTTGTCCTCTGGGATAAATAAGCAACACGTGTATTGATTTAGTATGTCTTTGTTAATTGGCTCTTTCTCACTGCACATTTGCAGGGCAATGTATTTGAAAAGAGTGAACAATGACAGTTCACAATGAAGGTGCTCAATTAACTGTATAACGCAGCCATCAATTAAGACATCAATTACCAGGCTGATTGATGGGGCTAAATGATGCAATTCATTTTCTCCATCCAGCGGAAATACACTGGAAGCCACAGTATGTGAAAATTAGTTGATGAATGTTTAGAATATATTGAACCCATCTAGGCTAGGAAAGACATATATTATGTCTTTTTTTATTCACCTTTAAATTGCATAATTTTTTTATTTTATAATATTCCCAATGATATATATGACCAATTCTTTTCTGTGGAGGCAATACTGACATTACTCTCCATTAATAAATATTTCATTAGATTCCTAAACACATTGTAAGTGTCACTGTATTTAAATACAGTTTAAATACTTATATAATTTCATAAGTAAAACAAGTTTGTTTTTCAAATTCATTTTCATTTAAAATTTGTTTATGTGGCTTTAAAAAAATAAATACAGTTTTTTAAGGAAGCAACAGAGGTAATGTATTAATATTCTTTGAGCTTATTTGCATGTACTTATTTTTCTTAAATTAACATAAAATAAAATAAAACATTAAATCAACTATAGTCTTTGGACTAGCCCAAAAATTCCAAATTTTGTATGAATTGTTTTTTTACTAAAGCATTCGCCTCATAACGTTTCTTTTATGTGCAGCTATGAAAAAACCTTCTCGGAATCTAAACGAAAAACCGTTCTGCAATAAAAAATAAAATTCAGCAGTTACTCAACAGCACAATATAGCCTTGAAAACTGCATTCAAGGAGAAATTATGAGTACAAACAGGTATTATACAACAATGCATTACATTTGGTTGCAATAAGTTCAAAAGTGCTTTAGTAGATAACTAGAACAAAATGTTGCAAGAACATTTAAAGACAAATTAAAATGTGACTGTAAGGAATTTGTATTTTGAATCATTGTTTAAAACTGGCATGTTTATTTATTATAGTTAAAAATGTAATATTAATTACTATTTGTTAAATTACATTAGCAAACGTAATTTACAGTACATTATTTCTAAAGATATTTTTTATTGTATCTTTAACATAACAATAAAACTTTATTAACAGAATGAAAACAACATCTATAATTCAAATGTCCTGTACCCAAAATAATTTTATAGTTTTCAAACTTCTTTTATTCTTAAAAGTATAATTACCTTTAGGATTAATGTTTTATATTAATTTTCCTGTTACTCTAATCATCCGAATTGAGCCAAAATTACATCACTTATTAGCTTTTTTCTTCATTAGCAATTTGACAAATGCCCCCTTTTCTAACATCCCCATATCATTCTGCTTGACTTTCCCTCGGTTTTGAATTCAGTTATTGATTGCCTGTTCTGTTTCACTTGGAAAAGGTTGATAAAAGGAGGTTTTCACTTTCTCTATTGGATGTGACAGCTCCCTAACAAGAATAATGGAAAGGCTCCATTCACAGGCAAATCAGCCCAATTCAGCGTGCCCCTACACACTCAATGGAGGAGTCGCAGCCCTTCCTTGCCCATTCCATCACAACCATCTCCCTTCAGCACCCCTCAAATGTAGCGTAACTCTTATAGCAGACAACATTCCTCTTTGTCAAACTCTCTGCCATGCCATCAAGCAGAAACTTTTTTCAATAAGCACACAATTAATTTTATAGATGACGACAAAGTACACAACAACAATCAGCTGAGTTTGTGCATTGAATACATCTGCAACAGCCAATGGTGATTTGAACATCTCTTAGGACAGTTTCTGTTGGGGTACACATTTGGATTTTTAAGCTGGTAAATGTTTAATCAAACCCTTTGAATCCATTGAAATTCTGCATTTCCTAAACACAGAAATTATACGTCCTCAACAGAAATGTGATATCACTTCTTTGAAAATCTAGTACCTTGGATTCATTAAGGGAAACCCTAACCCTCAATCTTATTTCGGCAAAACAGCATGCTTAAGCTGCATGTAATGACAAGAGGTCGAGCCCCTGGAATTTCTCTACTCGGTTGTACTGCAGCCAGGTTACAGCATGCAGGTGTGAGAAGAGCCTGGATCTAGAAAATCAGTGATGGGCTTGTTCACAGGGGATCAAGGTATCAGAACTAACCTGGCTAGAGAGAGGTCATGGCTACTGGACTCAGGCTTGTATAAGGATGTGCCTTGGAGTGAAACTAAGCTTCCCACACCTGTTAGTTATACGCTCCTGCATATTAAAAGGAGAAAATAACATTCCATTAGTACTAGATATAAGAAAAAGGAATTTATGCTGAAAATTCCTTGAACGTCACAATATTTGGCTTTGATGTTTCCTGTGACATGGATAAAAATGGAAATATCTCTTTAAAAAAGAATACATTAAGTGGAAATAAGAGTAACACTGTAAATTTGAGGGTTTTCCTCATTCAGAGTGCAACAGACTCTAAATAGCTTGGCATGGCTGTAAAGAGACTGGCTGCTCACAGCTCAACAAAATTATCTCTGCTCATTTATGGCCATATGGGTAAATGGTGGCAATAACATACTCTATAGGATCTCCCAGAGGATCATCTCGGCTTAGCTTGAATCTTTTTTGATTAGACATGTTGTTGCATTTTGACTCTCCTCAGCACACACAGTCCTCTGTTTCCTGCCATGATTTCTCGCCCCTGTCCTGAAAAGCAACTATGAGGATTCCACGTCCCGTTCTGAATGCACACTTGTTCCTACTCTCAATTGGCCTTTCAGCCCCCTCTAAGGAGACAAGCCCCAATCACAATATTGTCAAGGCTCTGTTGGTTTTCTGGTTCAAATCCTTGTTCACGCTGTTTGCTGAGTACTCATCTGCTGTGACAGCCTTCAGACAAACAGAGGCTCCTGAAAGAGGTCTTCCACAAGCAGATCCTTCCTGCTGGGCAGTGGCTGAAATGGCCCTTTCTCTCTCCATCAAGTGGAACCCGGCCTATTTAGCTGGCCCTTGGAGCCCCACATTGAGGAGGGCCACGGGCCAGCGCTTCGCCCCTCGGGCCCTGGGCCACCCTCACTTTGTTCCAGGACACCTGTGCCCACCTACCACCAGCGTGGGAACACTCCTCACTCAACCTTGTTACCTAAACCAGCTGGGGGCTGAAACAAGAGACCAATTTAGACACATTTATATTTAATCCTGTGTTTTGGTAGGAGTGTGAAGATTAGACAGTTTAATTTGCGAAAAAAGAGTGAAAAACAACTGACAATCCAGATTCTTCTAATGATAGTTTAACTAAGTTCCTTCAGAGTTTTCGGACTTAACTAAGCAATTTCAGGCAATAAATAGGCAGCAAGAAATTAAGAAATGGGTTTTTACAGAAGTTGACCCACTTCTTTGACATTAAACTGCCCTGCTCCCCACCCCTCCAGTTGAGGCACCAACTAACCAACTAAATCTCCATGGCACACTGCAGAAAAATGGCATCAATTAATCAGCATTCATGAACCGTTTACTTGAGCCTCCCTTTGTTTAAAGCAGGGTTTAATCCAGACAGAGGCCTGGCTGTTTGAATCCCTGCAGACAGCAGCAGTCAGACCATTGTATGCTCACATCCACTGGCACTGAACAAACTCTCATTCCCTTACATTCTCATTTGCTCATTTGTAATTGAAGACAGCGCTCATAGCTTTTCAGTAATGACAGCTATATTCTTTTTTGTTTTGCATGGCTACTAACAGAGGTAAATCTGAACCTAGAGCAAGCTAAAATCAAATGTAATTAGATAACATTTATTTGACAGATTTACATTCATAGTAGAGGTGCACATATTCATCCCATTTGCCAGTCGGAAAATGTTCTTGCACATTTCATGCCAAAAAATCCAGGAAGTTCTCTTCCTAAGCATTTCACATTTGCTCTCCTACCGAATGCCAACCACAACCTCACTTCTCCAATTCATTCCACCGCATGTGTGAAGACATCTGCCCATATTCCAGATCTCCTATTTTGGTGCAAATGATCCTCCTTAAAGGAAGCAAATTTTACAATATGGCAATTCTCAGATTTCCATCAAGGCTCAGTGCCTTTGCCTTTGCCTCATCGAAGAAGCAAGTTTAATTGGAAGGCTGCATTTAAAGTAATTCCACAATTATACAATTATACTTGAGATGCATGTCTGCATGTTGCTCAGTTTGCACCAATTTACTGCACTTTCTGTGCAGTTAAGACTAGCGTTCCTTTCAGTGGATGCAAATTCCCCTCATTTGGCTCCAAATGAAGCATAATTGCACATATTCAAGCAAACACCTTGCATGAGAGGTCCTTCCTAGTTATTTCATATTAAATCTGAGGAGAATACAAAAATCCCAAAATCCATTTGTGCAAATGTGCCAGCTGGATCATTCTGTTTGGGTATGATGAGGAAACGGATGATGCAATTGAGCACATTGAACATTAAACATCCTGCGTGCACTTTTAATTTGGCAAATGGCATTTCAAAACTTCACTGTATATTCCTAAATGCCAAATAAAAAAGTAACCTTCTTTAAAAATTATTTTTATCCAAGTATGTTTAATTTAAATTTCATTTAGACTCAATGTTCTGTAGCTTTCTCCAAAAACCTGTATCAAACAGATTCTATTTTGCTTCTCACAAATGACACAAGCCCCCAAAGATGGGCCCCTAATTAGTTGAAATTTAGATGCTCTGATTCCCCTATAGTTGTAAAACAAATTGGAATTATAACACCCAGACATTCCATCATCAAAGTAAACTACAGCCTTTCCTTTTGTTTCAAATGCTGGAAGTTAGAGAGGATCTTGTTACTAATAGACCCAGACTATCTGAAGTTGCAGCGCAAGCACACCGCTGACAAAGGCTTATAAGAGTCTGTTTTAATTCATACCCTTTAAAAAAAAAAGGGGGACAGCACAACAAACCATTGACCCACTGATATATAATTAAGAGTGATGCGGCAGTTAATGCTACAAGCAACTCTGTTTAACAGTCTGTCTTTGACCCACTGCCACTAAATAAATATAATGCAGAGAGCAAGAGACTGAATGAGAGAGAAAAAAGGGAGCCAGGGAGATTTTAAGCCTTAGATAAGTAGTTAAAGACCTTTATAGAGTATAACACCATTATCCTTGCTGAATAAAAATAGGATTTAGTGTTTTTTCCACTTAATTTGAATCAAAAGAATCCCCACCTTACATATTGCACTGGTAATGTAATGAAGAGAGAATCACAAAAAGGCTTTGTGGTCCTGACACCTCCTATAGAGGGCCTGTGTTGTCCTGTGAGCAAAAGGGAGAGCAGGCTTTTTCTTCGCCTTGCTATCTGCTAACACATTTTAATTGATGCTGCTGCATTCCTGCACAGGGTGCATTCAGTGAATAACGAGTGATGAACTCAGTGCAAATGAATTAGTCCCTTCTAAGAGTTGTAAAACAGCCCCTACCCCCTAGTCCAAGTTATCCCCCTCTAGCCACCAAGCTCCTCTCAATCCTGGGCCTCAAAGCCTGCTCTAGCTTTACCGCCCAATAAAGTGCCACTATTGTGTACCGATGCGACCCACAAAAGCTGTCCATCTCTCTGAGGCCTCTAAAGCTTGGACTCACACAGACTAGAGTGACAACCTCTGCAACTCCCCCTACCCCCTTCCCACCCTCACTCTTCCCAATAAACTCCTAATCCCACCCCTTCCACCAACACACACGCACTCACATATGCACGTGTGCAAACAAGTTACTATCTCTCCGTCTCTTGCCTCTACCATGCACAAAGCATCAATCTGTCTTCAGTGCTGGCACCCTCAGCCCTTTGTCCAATCTGCAGGTGTCTATGAAAGCAGTTACGGTTGCCCAAGCCCCTCAGCCCACCACGCCTCACCCAGGGACAGGAACTGCTGACAAAGACCCAGTGTGGGAACGAGGAATGCGTAGAAAGAGAAAAATTGAGGGGGCTTCTCTAAAACTCATGTCTAGGGTAGTGTCAACTTTTAGGAAGTCCTGTCCAACTTGTTAGAGTGACGGCTATGGGAAGAAACACTGATGGAATGCCAGACATTTAGAAGCCCCTCTGTTCATTCTGTCATAAATTGGCCTTCACAAAGAGTCAGAATACAAATTTTTTTAATGCATAAATAACAATTTCACCAACCAATAATAATTAAAATACAATAATATAAAAAAGTTCAAATTTGGGCAGTAGTCTTACACGACTCAAATAACATGTTACTATTAATAAACTGGAAAAAATATGAGTTACCATGTTAATGAAATAAAACTATCATAGGCTAAATAAAAACAATTTAATACTGAAATACTTAAGGTTTATCATAAGCATTCATTAACGGATTTAATCAACAGCAGACGTTCTTTGGACGCATACTACTTTGACTATTGAGGGGTTCTGTGCAAATGTTGCATAGAAGCGTGAAGTATGAATATGTAAACAAAACGTTAACAGGATTGTAGGTATTGAGACACATTATTAACTGCTTACATAAATGCCTAAAAACTACAAGTTGCAAATGCAAAAATACAATCCTTATTTCCAATCCTATTCTGTAACCATGAAAAAATGTATTTTATACCACAGCCACCAATCATTCTAAAGGCTGCCAGGGCAGTGATATTATAGTTAACGAAAACGAAAACTAAAACTAATTAAAATCATTTTCTTATCTAAAATAAAAATAAATACTGAAATTATTAGAAAAACTGAAACTAAAATAAAATGCATTTTCATAGCTCAAAAACTAACTAAAATAATGTAAAAATGATCTCAAATTCATTAGTTTTAGTTTTTTATATACTAGGATGAATATGGGCAAAGTAGGACACGTGACATTTCTTGACACTTTGAATTATGATCTAAAAGACATATAACCTATAACCTATAAGGTATAATAAAGATTATACCTTGTCTTCTACCTCTGTCAAAAGAAAAAAATAAGAAAAATTAAATAATGGGATGTAAAACATTTTTGGGATCCTATTTCGAACAAATTCCAGATTTTTTTTTTAAAGTACTGATAAAATGGGACAGAGGGAAAATGATTATCTAGAAAATATCTACATCTATTTGGAATAAATTGTTGTATTTTCTCTTTACATTTTTATAACCACAACAAGATTTTCTTTAGCATTGCTTTCCACACCAGTGGTGATGAAATGAGCTCTGTCACACATCCCAAAGTAAAATCAACCATTTAAAACCTTGAAAAGGTTTACCCAAAAATGAAAAGTCTCTTCTCATTTACTCACCCTCATGCAATCCAAAATGTGTATGACTTTCTTTCTTCAGCTGAACACAAACAAAGATTTTTAGATGAATAGCTCAGCTCTGTAGGTCCATACAATGCAAGTGAATGGCGACTAAAACTATGAAGCTTCAAAAAAGCACATAAAGTAGCATAAAAGTGGTTTAATCAATGTCTTCTGAAGTTATCTAATCTGTTTTATGTGAGAACAGACCAAAATGTAACTAATTTTTTTCAGTGTAAATATTTTAATTGCAGACTTCAGGACCGATCATGATTTCAAGCTCATTTACACTTACTAGTAGAGTTAACAGAGTGCTAGATGGCGCTGAGAAATATAATCAAGCTTGAAATCATGATTGCCAAGGAGAATGCTGATGTCAAGATTTACAGTAAAAAAATGATTAAATATTGATCAGTTTCTCACCCACACCTATCATATCGCTTCTGAAGACATGGATTTAGCCACTGGAGTCTTCTGAATACATTTTATGCTGCCTTTATGTGCTTTTTGGAGCTTCAAAGTTTTTGCCCCTATTGACCTTAATTGTATGGACCTACAAAGCTAAAATATTCTTCTAAAAATCTTTGTTTGTGTTCAGCAGAAGAAAAAAATTCATTCACATCTGGGATGTCATTATGGAGAGTGAATTATGAGAGAATTTTAATTTTTGGGTGAACTATCCATTTAATTGTTTACTCCTCAAAGATTAGTTTAGTAAATATTTATAATAATTTAATAAAATTCATATGGATAAAAAGTGGATCAAGCTTAAACATCCTTTGTCACTTTACCCATTCACCCTATATTATAACATTTGCAACATTTGCAATCCGCATTAAACATGAAAACACCACTAGATAGAGGTAACACAAGACTGCCCTGAGAAATTTTATGATGTTAGACTTTTTAAATTACACTTGTAAAAGCTCAGTTTTGGTAGCCATAAAAAAATACTAAAACTAAACTAAAATAAATGTAACTAAACTGAAACTACAAAACACTGAGAAAACGAAAATTAAAATAAAGCTAACAGACAAACTGTGAAAAATTAAATTATTATGACACATTAAATATAACAGAAATAAAAACGAAACATCCAAAACTACAGTAACTCTGCATAGTAAAACATGTCAACTGGCCGAGTCCTTACTTACTGCATTAGGGCGCCATCGTGTGGGTTTATTTGAAATTACAGATTAATTTAATGATGATACATTTTATATATACAGGTGCTGGTCATATAATTAGAATATTATCAAAAAGTTGATTTATTTCAGTAATTACATTCAAAAAGTGAAACTTGGATAATGTATACATTCATTCCACACAGACTGATATATTTCAAGTGTTCATTCCTTTTAATTTTGATGATTATAACTGACAACTAATGAAAAACCCCAAAATCAGTATCTCAGAAAATTAGAATATTGTGAAAAGGTTCAATATTGAAGACACCGGGTGCCACACTCTAATCACCTAATTAACTAAAACACCTGCAAAGGTCTTTAAATGGTCTCTCAGTCTAGTTCTGTAGGCTACACAATCATGGGGAAGACTGCTGACTTGACAGCTGTCCAAAAGACGACCATTGACACCTTGCACAAGGAGGGCAAGACACAAAAGGTCATTGCTAAAGAGGCTGGCTGTTCACAGAGCTCTGTGTCCAAGCACATTAATAGAGAGGCGAAGGGAAGGAAAAGATGTGGATGAAAAAAAGTGTACAAGCAATAGGGATAACCTGCACCCTGGAGAGGATTGTGAAACAAAACCCATTCAAAAATGTGGGGGAGATTCACAAAGAGTGGACTGCAGCTGGAGTCAGTGCTTCAAGAACCACCACGCACAGACGTATGCAAGACATGGGTTTCAGCTGTCGCATTCCTTGTGTCAAGCCACTCTTGAACAAGACACAGTGTCAGAACACAAAAAGGACTGGACTGCTGCTGAGTGGTCCAAAGTTATGTTCTCTGATGAAAGTAAATTTTGCATTTCCTTTGGAAATCAAGGTCCCAGAGTCTGGAGGAAGAATGGAGAGGCACAGAATCCACGTTGCTTGAAGTCCAGTGTGAAGTTTCCACAGTCAGTGATGGTTTGGGGTGCCATGTCATCTGCTGGTGTTGGTCCACTGTGTTTTCTGAGGTCCAAGGTCAACGCAGCCGTCTACCAGGAGGTTTTAGAGCACTTCATGCTTCCTGCTGCTGAACAACTTTATGGAGATGCAGATTTCATTTTCCAACAGGACTTGGCACCTGCACACAGTGCTAAAGCTACCAGTACCTGATTTAAGGACCATCCTTGTTCTTAATTGGCCAGCAAACTCGCCTGACCTTAACCCTCGCCTTGTCTCCATGCCACGCCGCATTGCTGCAGTAATTCAGGCAAAAGGAGCCCCAACTAAGTATTGAGAGCTGTACATGCTCATACTTTTCATGTTCATACTTTTCAGTTGGGCAACATTTCTAAAAATCCTTTTTTTGTATATTGGTCTTAAGTAATATTCTAATTTTCGGAGATACTGAATTTGGGATTGTCATTAGTTGTCAGTTTTAATCATCACAATTAAATTAAATAAACATTTGAAATATATCAGACTGTGTGTAATGAATGAATATAATATCCAAGTTTCACTTTTTGAATGGAATTACTGAAATAAATCAACTTTTTGATGATATAATAATTATATGACCAGCACCTGTATGTTTATATATAATATAAGAATGCTACATTTGAGAAAGGCTTGGCTGAAAGTTTATGTTTTAAATGCCTCAAAGTTTGGAGGTTATCCTATATACAGGTGAAACTCGAAAAATTAGAATATCGTGCAAAAGTTCATTAATTTCAGTAATTCAACTTAAAAGGTGAAACTAATATATTATATAGATTCATTACAAGCAAAGTAAGATATTTCAAGCCTTTATTTGATATAATTTTGATGATTATGGCTTACAGCTTATGAAAACCCCAAATTCAGAATCTCAGAAAATTAGAATATTACATGAAATCAATAAAAAAAGGATTTTAAATACAGAAATGTCGGCCCTCTGAAAAGTATAATCATGCATATGTACTCAGTACTTGGTTTGGGCCCCTTTGCATTAATTACTGCCTCATTGCGGCGTGGCATGGATGCTATCAGCCTGTGGCACTGCTGAGGTGTTATGGAAGACCAAGATGCTTCAATAGCGGCCTTCAGCTCTTCTGCATTGTTTGGTCTCATGTCTCTCATCTTTCTCTGGCAATGCCCATAGATTCTCTGTGGGGTTCAGGTCAGGCGAGTTTGCTGGCCAATCAAGCACAGTAATACCATGGTCATTGAACCAGGTTTTGGTACTTTTGGCAGTGTGGGCAGGTGCCAAGTCCTGCTGGAAAATGAAGTCAGCATCTCCATAAAGCTTGTCTGCTGAAGGAAGCATGAAGTGCTCTAAAATGTCCCGGTAGACGGCTGCGTTGACTCTGGACTTAATAAAGCACAGTGGACCAACACCAGCCGATGACATGGCTCCCCAAACCAACACAGACTGTGGAAACTTCACACTGGACTTCAAGCATCTTGGATTGTGTGCCTCTCCATTCTTCCTCCAGACTCTGGGACCTTGGTTTCCAAATGAGATGCAAAATTTGCTCTCATCAGAAAAGAGGACTTTGGACCACTGAGCAACAGACCAGTTCTTTTTTCTTTAGCCCAGGTAAGACGTTTGACATTTGAAGCCCATGTCCAGGACCCGTCTGTGTGTGGTGGCTCTTGATGCAGTAACTCCAGCCTCAGTCCACTCCTTGTGAAGCTCCCCACACATTTGAATGGCCTTTTCCTGACAATCCTCTCCAGGCTACGGTCATCCCTGCTGCTTGTGCACTTTTTTCTTCCACACTTTTCCCTTCCACTTAACTTTCTATTAATGTGCTTTGATACAGCACTTTGAGAACATCCAACTTCTTTTGCAATTACCTTTTGAGGCTTTCCCTCCTTGTGGAGGGTGTCAATGATGGTTTTCTGCACAACTGTCAGGTCAGCAGTCTTCCCCATGATTGTGAATTCAACTGAACCAGACTGAGAGACCATTTAAAGGCTCAGGAACCCTTTGCAGGTGTTTAGCTGATTAAAGTGTGACACTTTGAGCCTACAATACTGAACCTTTTCACAATATTCTAATTATCTGAGATTCTGAATTTGGGGTTTTCATAAGCTGTAAGCCATAATCATAAAAATTATATCAAATAAAGGCTTGAAATTTCTTTCTTTGCTTGTTATGAGTCTATATAATATATTAGTTTCACCTTTTAAGTTGAATTACTGAAATTAATGAACTTTTGCACGATATTCTAATTTTTCGAGTTTCACCTGTAGATTTAAACCTTGAGGGTTTGATAGAATGATAGACAACAAGACAGCTAAAAAACAGACAAAATGGATTGTGACTGAGAAAATTGTAAAATATTTAACTGAATGAAACTGCACTGTCTCTTTATGGGTGACCTTTGTAAGAATAAAATATTTTATAGTCCTAATCATATTTTACAATTTAGCACTGGCACCGAGCCTTGATGGAACTCTGAGAATTGCCATATTGTAAAATTTGCTTCCTTTAAGGAGGATCATTTGCACCAAAATGGGAGATCTGGAATATGGGCAGATTACACATATTACAAACTTGAATCAAATAGCTTCTACAATTACAACCCATTTGTTTTCATTTAAATAAATGAAGACTTTGTAAGTAATGTATAGCCTACTGATTGTTAGTGTTAAAGCCAAATGTTGTTGTGTTAATACTATTAATTAAACTATTTTAAAACTATACTAATAAAACTTTTAATTAAAGTAATATTCAATGTTTCTAATAATATGGCTCAAGAAACTTCTAATACCAAGAGCTCATATTTAATAAAAAAAACAAAACGTGATAATGTTGAATTAAAAAATAAAAACAAACTATCTATTTCCAATATGTTATATCAAAAGACATGCTGAAATGACTGCAGTAATTACTCACTTGTGTGTGTGTGTGTGTGAGCGTGTATTTATCACTTTTTGGGGACCAAATGTCCCCATAAGGATAGTAAAACCCAAAATGTTTGACCTTGTGGGGACATTTTGTCGGTCCCCATGAGGAAAACAGCTTATAAATCATACTAAATTATGTTTTTTGAAAATGTAAAAATGCAGAAAGTTTTCTGTGAGGGTTAGGTTTAGGGGTAGGGTTAGGTTTAGGGGATAGAATATAAAGTTTGTACAGTATAAAAACCATTATGTCTATGGAAAGTCCCCATAAAACATGGAAACACAACTGTGTGTGTGTGTGTGTGTGTGTGTGTGTGTTTACAATGTATGAATTACAAAATTTGTCGGCCAAAACAATGGTTTGATATTTTAGTATGCCTTTCTGCTCTTTCTTGGAATGGTTTAGATTTTGTAATTGCTTTACTGTTTCAGTTTGCCTGAAAATGCTATAAAATAGGCTGTTTAATGGCAGGTTCCATTTTGGGAATTTTCCCCATAAAGTGTGACATTGTTTTGGTCAATAACATTGAAAATGTATAATTGAAAATGTATAATGTATAGTGAAGTTTATTTAAACGTTTGATTTTTAAAAATGGTTTTAAAATACACCTACCTAGAGAAATGTTCAGTCGTAAAAAGTGAGAGCTAGGCTATATATAGAGAATATATCTTGCATGCAATCTACAAGTGAAGCACGCGGGGGTGCTATAATCACATTTTTAAACGATCAATGAAAGTCAACGTAAATGGGTTAAAAGAAGTCCATTATACATCACTTTTGGTTTACAGTTTCCAACCCCAGAAGACCTTTTTCAGCTCAGAAGCGAAACCTTCATACTATTACTAATTTAGGTAGTATCTTTTTGATATTATACTGTCTATGGCTATGGCATATTCCGCTGTCAACTGTTTACTTTAAGCAAGCAAGTAATAATAAATGTGATATGTCCAGGGATGCCATTATTGGGGGTTGCAGTGTTGAAAGGCATATGGGCCTTGGATACTAAGGGGCCCCAAAATAACCACTTTGAAATATATCTACCCATTTTCACTCCCAAGGGGTCAAACACTGCCGCTGTGCAAGAGTCCATCGCGTCAATCCATACACCAAAAGCAGCTTTCAAAAAAACTTTCAAAGTGAGGATTTCTTACAAAGTAACGACATAAATAGTTTTCATTAATCAATTAACATCATACAAAGTCCAGTAAACATAAAAAGAGCTAAATCAATATTTGGTGTGAACACTTGTGCCTTCAAAACCAATTCTCCTACTTACACCTGGACACAGTTTTTCTTGGATGTTGGCAGATAGAATGTTCCAAGCTTCTTGGAGAATTCACCACAGTTCTTTTATTTATTTAGGTCTCAATTAATTCTCTCTCTTTGTGTAATCCCAGACTGACCCAATGTTCTGTGGGGGGCTCTGTGAGTGCCAAGCCATCTGTTGCAGTATAAATGTTTGGGAGTATAACATTTATATTTCCTATTGACACACTAATAGCAGATATTAACAAGCATTTTAAGACAAATGTTTTTGTGAAACATCTTATTTGCCTAAGACTTTTGCACAGTTTTTTTTTTTTTTTTTTTGCACTTCTGCCCCCTTAAATTATTTGGCCAGTAAAAAAAATTATGTATGTGATTTAATATGATTTATTTGAAAGAATGAAAAGAACAGTTTCATGTCTTTCATGGTTTATTCATCTGGTTGATATGGGTTTTAAAAAGTAATTATAAGTAAAGCAATTACTTTTCAGACAGCGTAATTAGTACAGCAATCTAAATACACTGTAGAAGATGTAAGTAGTAGCCTAGTTAGTAATTCATAAGCATTAGCATTTTTCTTTGTAACTTACCAAGCACTGGTTATATTACACAATCGTGTCGATTATTTTAGATCCCCTAACCCAACCACATTCCTGAACCTAACCACTTATCAACTAAATAAATCATGAATGAGGTTTCGTGTTTAACTGATAATTGGTTAGGTTTAGGGATGGGGTTGGGTCAATTTAGAAACAATAATTTTAATTTACATTACTCAGTTAATTTATATATATTTTTAAGCACCTGACCCCACCATTATGCCAAAACCTATCCAATACTCAACATTATTAAAGACATAACAAGCAGAGAAAAGTACAGTCACAATCACTTATTTAACATAAATATAATACAGAAGCAATATAATAATTCCAAACCATATGATAGCGTTGTGTGAGGAAGGAACATTTGAATCCGAAGTGAAACCGAAGATTTTAATCGCTGAAAATCTTCCATCTCATTCAAAAGATACCTAAGAATTTGAGCTCATCGTTATCAGTCACAAGACACGCGAGAGCCAATGCCGTTTGACGTCGCACTGACGACTGCTCGTGGCGGCGATTTTTGAACTTGTTACTTGAACGAGTCGAGAGCTGAATGTGTTATGGCGGACGCCGGGGGACCGCGAAATAAAAACGTACATTTGGGTAATATCTTCACACAAAGAGATCGGAACGCATGGAGTACACCCGGAACTGAATAGGTCACTTCAGCAGAGCAGAACGTGTAGCTATATAAAATAACGGATTTAACATTAACCACTGTAAAATAATAAATGTTGCTGATTAAACATAACCATTGTGAATAAATGTGGCTGATTTAAAACATAATGAAAATCATACCCCTACATATCATGTCAGAATGACAAAATTCTACCCCAACATATAATTTGACATTTAAAAATCGGATTCCCTCAGTCTTTGATGCCAAACTTTTATAATTGATAGCAATTTGTTTGCCGGGTGCGTCGAGAGGGTCCTCGCAGCAGACTGTGTGGTGGTATGCCCTTGAGATTTTATCATTGTCATCGGGTCTGGGATACGATCAGACCTGCCTAATCGATCTCTTTTGGGCAGGTCTAAACGAACCTTTTAGATCTTGGGTCACAGATCGGCATGAGGATGGAGGTTTTCTTGAGGCAGTCAGGCAGGCTATGAAAGGGGAGGAGTTTGTTTCAGCCTGTGCCTCAGAGGACTTCCATTCCACATCCTAACTTGTGAACCAGGGCACCCCCTACACTGATGTGAATGCCTTGGCTGAGCCCACTGCTGCTGACCACCAGGAGGCAGAAGCTGTCACTGCAGTGGTACTTCCCTCCGTACAAAGGAAGGCACCTACTCCTCATTCGCTGCCAATGGCCACGGAGGCCGTTCCCCTGCCGCTGTCAGTGTCCATGGCCATGGAGGCCATTTCCCTGCCGCTGCCTGCGTCCATGGCCACGGAGGCTGCTTTCCTACCGTTGCATCACATGGCTTTTGCATTGCGATGTACGCTCAGGTTTTGTTTAGTGTGAGAATGCGTGGCATCGCTTTGTTTGCCGTTGCTACGCATTCTCTCGTTTTGTTTGCCAGTTGGCATTGGTGTATATTGCCTTATTGTCTTGGCGATGTGCGCTCATGCCATTTGGGTGTTTTCTTGTCTTGTGAGAGCACGTGGCTTTGTTTAGTTTCTGTATCGCCGCAAGTCTCTATGTCTTACATCTTACCCCACCTCCTTGTTTGCCCATTATTAATTTATTAGTTAACCTGTTGATTTCTCTCCCTATTTTAATCTACTCATGTTTGCTGTCCAGTGCCAGTTTGTCTTGGTTTCCGGTCGGTCTAGTTGGTTGTTCCTGATTATTGTATGTTCTGTCCTGTTCACGATCCCTTCCCTGTTTGGTCCGGTCAGTCCTGTTGTCCTGTTTCCCCTACCCCAGCCTGGATTACTTTTTACACTTTGGATTAGTTTACGTTTATTGTTTTTCCCAACTGTGGGAGTTCGTTTTTGTTTTTGTAAAAATAAATTTCCTTCTTTTTGACTCTGCGTTTGGGTCCTGAGCCTCTGTCTATCTCTGCTAAACCGTGACAATATTAAATAAAAAAATGTTTTTAAATTAAATCATCAAACACTTTAAATATTGATGAATTTAACAAATACAGTTGGCTCCTACAGTGTCTATGCAACGTTTGGTAAAATTCAGCAAAGAGTTCAGGCAGTTCTGCCTCGTGTTGCTATATCTTTTCTAACTCATCTGAATGAGGGGGTGTGTTCCATTCAGATGTGATCATCCCTACACACTATTTCATTCAAAGAATTTACCCTCCATTGTGAGAACTTTGAATGGCTGTAATTTGTGGGACTTAAAAATAGTGGTAATTTGGTCATTTTGGGGGAAATTCTGTTTGGAACAACCCTACAGCTTGGCTACCATTATTATTCTTGCATCGAAAAGCCAAAAATACCCTAGACTACATTACATTGACAGAATATTTAAATGAGCTGTGAGTAAATTCAAACTTTAGCTGTCAATACTTATATACAAGCCCTTTAATCTGCTTTAAGATCCTCTCTCCTTTTTTCATTCTTTCTTTCTTTCTGTTAAACCTGTAAATGTTACACCGCTCTTTGTGTCTCTCCACTGGCTGCCGGTTGATGCACGTATTAAATTCAAGGCTCTGATGCTGGCATACAAAACAGTCACTGGGTCTGCTCCAGCATACCTAAAATCATTTATGCAGATCTACACTCCGGCCAGAAGCCTGTGGTCGGCTAAGGAACGTCACCTTGTTGTACCAACACAAAGAGGCACCAAAACACTTTCCCGGACTCTCAGTTTCATCATACCACGTTGGTCCCAACTCCATCCGTGAAGTTGACTCAATCTCTGTCTTCAAAAAACGGCTAAAAACAAATTTTTTCCAAGAGCACTTAACCAGTCACTAAAAAAAATAATAAAAAAAAAATTCTTGTTGCACTTTAATCTTGTATAAGCTGTGGGGCCCACAAATTTAAGCATAAACAAACATTGTTTTCAAAGTTGAAAGGCCACGAGACCTTGCAGACCAGACAACCACAGCCCACCTGCCCCCGCCCATGCTTCTAAAGATGGGGGGTGGAAGATGACCCGGAAGCCTTCCTCGACTTGTTCGAGTGAACAGCCGATATCAGGAGCTGGCCGCGTGATCAGTGGACGACCCAACTCCTCCCGTTGCTGTCCGGGGAAGCCCACCTTGCTGCACAACAACTGTCGGCAGCTAACCTCCTGGCCAACAAAGATCTGAGGAAGTCCATTATGCAGCAGGTGGGCCGCAGTCCAGAGCAGTACCGTCAGCTCTTCCGGTCCATGAAGCTAGAGAAGACCGGCCTTCCATTTGTTTTCATCCAACGGCTCTGAGACGCCTGCTGGAAATGGCTACTGACCAGGTGGAGCTAGAGCAGCTAGTCCATTGACTGCCAAGAGGAACAGTGGAGTGGGTCCAGTGCCACAGCCTCGGCGTCACTGGAGGAAGCTGTCCGACTGGCGGAGGACCACATGGCAGCGTACCAAATGGCAGTACTCTCTCTCTCCTCTTCTCTCTCACTCTGCTCTCTCTCCAGAGCCTGTTCCTGCAACGCGAAGACGAGGAGTCCCGCCACCGAAGGCAGTTCCCTGCGCGCTAGGTTTTGCATCAGCCACAGCATCAACAGTGCCCTGCCACTCTCCCCCTCATGTGGAGGTGTCCACCGACACAGGTGAGGGTGAGGTGCCTGGAGATCTGCTAGAATTGCGGGGTGGTCCGGATCCCCGACACTCCGCAAGCTTAAATCTACCTATTCGGGCCGGAGTGTACCGGATACGGTGTCACGGGGCACTCACAAAGCATTGGTGGACACGGGTTGTAATCAAACCACTATCCACCAACGCTTGGTTAAACACAAGGATTTGGACACAGCTAAAACGGTGTGAAGTGTGTGCATGGGGATATTCACAACTACCCTGTGGGGACCCTTTTCCGGGGGGAAACATACAGTGGAGGCCACGGTTAGTTCCCACCTCACCCATCTGCTGATTTTGGGGACTAATTGGCCTGAATTTAGAAATGTATTAAAGGGAATATGCGCAGATGGGTCCTGCACAAAAGCGATGAGATGTGAAATGTGCAATGCTATGGCAGGGGAGGTGGAGCCTGGGCCATTTCCCTTTGGAGCAGTCACGAGATGAAACACTCAAGCACGCCTTTGACCAAGTGAGAGTGATCGATGGTCAACTACTCCAGCCGAATGTCACAATTTCCTATACTTATTTCGCAATTATAAACGAGCGGATTTACAGAGTGACACAGGATGCTCAAACAAAGGAAGATACAACTCAGCTCTTAATACCATGGAGCTGTTGGGAAATGTTGTTCCAGGCGGCTCATTATAATACTATGGCGGGTCACTTAGGGGAAAGAAAAACACTGAACCAACTAATAGCCCATTTATATTAGCCGGGCATTGGCGGCGATGTCCGCAGTTTGTGTGCAGTATGCCGCGAATGTCAGCTGATGAATCCACCGTGCACCCCAAAAGCGGCATTGCACCCCCTTCCGCTGATTGAGATCCCCTTCGAGAGCATTGGAATGGACCTCTTCGTGCCATTAGCGAGGTCAGCAGGCGTACAACGCTTTGTATTGGTCCTAGTGGAATATGCAGCGCGGTATCCGGAAGTCGTGCCTCTACGCAGCATCGCAGTACGTAGTGTTGCACAGGCACTCTTCAAAATAATCTCCCGGGTGGGGATTCCGAAAGAAATCCTCACCGCTCAGGGCACAGCCTTTATGTCACGGACACTATGCAAGCTTTATGAATTATTGGGCATTAAATCAATCCGCACCAGTGTTTAACATCCACAAACAGATGGCCTGGTGGAGCGATTTAATAAAACCCTTAAAAATATGATTTGTAATTTCATGGACAAGGATGCTAGAAGTTGGGACAAATGTCTCGATACCCTGTAATTTGCAGTACAAGAGGTCCTGCAAGCCTCCACTGGGGTTTTCCCCATTCGAGGTGCTGTATGGGTGGTGCCTGTGCAGCGTGCTTGATGTCATACGTGAAGCTTGGGAGGAGGGACCTTCAAACAGTAAAAACGAAATTCAATAAGTTCTTGATCTTAGAGCAAAACTCAATTTTGGTCAACTAACACAAGAGAATTTGCTCCATCTCAAGAACGACAGAGCCGACTGTATGAGAGGGGAACTCGGCTGCGGGCATTTGTACCGGGAGATAAGGTACTTGTATTACTCCGCACATCAAGCTCCAAATTCCTTGCCAAGTGGCAAAGGACCCTTTGAGGTCACACGACAATTGGGGATTTTATTGTCCAAAGGTTTTTCAGAGATTGTATTTTTATCATGTATATTTTGTCTTACTGAACTGGCAGAGTTTTTATAGTCAAAATTGAAAAAATCTACCAGTGCTGAAGAAGTAATCCAAAGTATTTAGAATACATTACTGACCTTGAATAATCTAATGGAATACGTTACAAATGACATTTTACAGAATGTATTCTATATGAATACATTTCAAAAGTAACCCTCCCAACCTTGCCCACAAGAAAGTAATAGAAGTGCCATGATACATTTGTGCTCAAAAGTTTGCATACCCTGGCAGAAATTGTGAAATTTTGCCATTGATTTTGAAAATATGACTGATCATTTATTTAAGGCTAGTGATCATATGAAGTCATTTATTATCACATAGTTGTTTGTCTCCTTTTTAAATCATAATGATTACAAAAATCACCCAAATGGCCCTGATCAAAAGTTTACATACCCTTCAGTATTCAGCCTTGTTACAAACATACAAGGTGAATTAAAGTGTGGCAATTAAAGGTTACTTTCTCCACACCTGTGGCTTTTTAAATTGCAATTAGTGGCTGTGTATAAATAGTCAATGAGTTTGTTAGCTCTCATGTGGATGCACTGAGCAGGCTAGATACTGAGCAGAAAAGAACTGTCAAAAGACATGCGTAACAAGGTAATGTAAATTTACAGAGATGGAAAAAGGTATAAAAAGATATCCAAAGCCTTGAAAATGCCAGTCAGTAATGTTCAATCACTTATTAAGAAGTGGAAAATTCTGGGATCTCTTGATACCAAGCCAAGCCAAGCCAAGGTCAGGTAGACCAAGAACAATTTCAGCCAAAACAGGCAATACAGGCTACTCTGGAAAAAGACGGCGTGGTTGTTTCAAGGAGCACAATACAACGATACTTGAACAAAAATGTGCTGCATGGTCGATTTGCCAGAGAGAAGCCTTTACTGTGCCAATGCCACAAAAAAAGCCTGGTTACAATATACACAACACCTTGACACACCTCACAGCATCTGGCACAATGTAATTTGGAGTGACAAGAAATAAATGGAGCTTTATGTTCACAACCATAAGCACTATGTTTGGAGAGGGGTCAACAAGGCCTATAGTGAAAATAATTCTATCCCCACTGTGAAGCATGGTGGTGGCTCACTGATGTTTTGGTGGTGTGTGAGCTCTAAAGGAATGGGGAATCTTGTGAAAATAGATGTCAAGATGAATGCAGCATGTTATCAGAAAATACTGGCAGACAATGTGCATTCTTTTGCACGAAAGCTGCGCATGGGACGCTCTTGGACTTTCCAACACAACAATGACCATAGCACAAGGCCAAGTTGACCCTCCAGTGGTTACAGCAGAAAAAGGTGAAGGTTCTGGAGTGGCCATCACATTCTCCTGACCTTAATATCATCGAGCCACACTGGGGAGATCACAAAAGTGCGGTTCATGCAAGATGACCAAAGACTTTGATGAATGGGCAGCTATACCACCTCATAGACAACTATTACAAAAGACTGCATGCTCTCATTGATGTTAAAGGGTGCAATACACAGTATTAAGAACTGAGGGTATGCAGACTTTTGAACGGGGTCATTTCATTTTTTTCTTTGTTGCCATGTTTTTGTGATTGCATTACATTTGATTTAATAAGACACGATCAAATACACACACCTAAACTGTGCAGGTACATGCTTAGGAAAGCAGTGTGTCTGAAATTTGGACAATAAAATAATAAAAAATGCATGTCATGACCCCTTCTGATTTAGTTTGTTAGTTTAAGGGTCCCATTATATAGCCTACACTGATCAATACATGAAATGTTAATTACTGAAGCCTATTATGAAGCTAATATTGGCATATTGGTCACTATATTGAAACTTTCTTAAAACACTCATGTGTCATCAAGAGACAACACCAGTATATATCACCAATAGATAATAGTTCACATGTTGTAGTATTGAATAAACAACAACCAGTAGAAAGAAACATATATATACTATAGCTTTAAAATGAGCAAGAGATACAGTTCCATAACTACAACTACATTTCCCAGAAACCTTGCGTCATGACGGTACTGAGGGGCGGGGCTTGATGGCGTAGTGTGCTTGCGTGATGAGAGAAAAATGTGTTTGATATAATTCTGAAAGAGAGGAGGGGGCGGCGGCACACGAGTGGAAATCCGCACCTTCAATAGATAGCCATCACTCCCCCTCACCCCCCTTGTCAATCTCTAGTCTTGTGCAGTCCGTTAACCGCGGAGAGGCGTATGCGGTGAAGCCTGTCTTATTCGGAAGCTCAGCAACAGGGCACACAGAGTACAGGATGCCGTTGACTCTATCATCCTCGCGCTCAGGGAGCTCCCGCTACTAGCACCGCGCGCTGCAACGCGGAAAGTATTCAAAAAGGAGAATGCGAATGGTTGGAGAGGACAGCATACAATTAAAATGGAAACGATGTAGCTCCACCGCCGCACTGCATATAGCTCGGGAAAACAGGTTAGAAAGTAGATAGCTAAATGGGACGCATTTTGCCGTCATACATGCAAAGTTACTCATCCTCAAGCTCAACTAGCCTGTAGTTGGCTGTAACAAAAGCAACCGCTGCTCGAGTGTCTTCAGGTACCAAAGAAGACAGAAGAAATATGTTACGGAGGAGGCTGAACCGATTGGTATGTATGGCATGGCACGGCACTACTTGTCCGTCTCACCGCCTTGCACTTACATGTTACTTCAAATGCAGCTAATAACGACCGTCAGTGGCTGAAGACGTCTTGTGCCGCCTGTCTAATAGCTTTGCAATTTGTCTTACTGAGTATGTTACTAGTGATCAAGCTTAATCGATAACACATTTTAATGGTGCATATGTGAAGCTGGTACTTAAAAACTAGAGAGCCATCACACAAGAAAAGCATGCTCTGGCTAACCTAAAGTCTTTCTCAACACCACTAGAAGCGGTGATTACTGAGGTATGCATTGAACTTCCTGGTAACATGGACCAGCTGTTGCCAAGTGAGACGTGTGAATGAAGCACGCGGTCACGATTCAAAACATTGGCGTGAAGGCGCTAAACAGCTCTAAACTCATTTCTGTGTAGTAAACGACTCTCAAAACGTAGTGAACTGCCTACATAGACAGCACAGTAGGTTTTGAGACACTCTGTGACACATCTGAACGCTCTGCTGTGTCGGTTTAGGCAGCCCTTTCAGATGTTTCCTGACAGTTTTAAAAGTTGAGCTGCATTCCAGACAGTGCTAATCAAATAATACCGCCCGGTCTTGCAAGCTAAGCCCTTTACGTGTTGTACTTGAATCCAATAATTAATTTCCTAATGCCCTTCATTGCCGTCGCAACCTTTTTGGTGGGAACTTTATTTGGGCACGTGATAAAGCCTGTGCGTAATTCTGTTCTTACTACAAAATTGCAGAGCATCAGTGCAGTGAGGGAGCAACACTTGAAGAACAGAGGGATAGTTCTCCCCAAAAACAAAATTCTCTCATTATTTACCCACCCTCATGATATCCCAGATGTGTATGTATCCCAGTTGTTAAATTAATGTCTTCTAAAGCAATATGATAAAAGTGAAAATATAAATATTTAAGTACTTTTAAACTATAATCCAACATGAGGGTAAGCTTCACAAGAGGCTGGAGTCCAAGCGGTCTCGTGTGATGTATTCGCATTGCCATGATACCGATCTCACGTTCTCCTCTCGAGACAACCAGGATACGCACACAAACTCACTATTGTGAGTAAAGAAACAGATAAATACAGATCTAAACCAAAACTAACGAAACTTCTGTACAGCTGTCCTCCTCACTTGTAAACAGCACTGCTCTTCCGGCTGTGACTCACGTGCGTCAGTTCTCGTGTGTTTCAAATGAAAATGCGATTACGTCACACATGCATACCGCTGCAGAACGGAAGCATGATTTAGAGTTAAAAGAATTTCAATATTTATCTTTTTCACACAAAAAGCGATAGTATCGTTTTAGAAGACATTAATTTAACAGCTGGAGTTGTATTGGTGAAGTTTATGCTGACTGTCTGATTTTTGGAGCTTCAAAAGTTAAATCTTCATTCACTTGCATTTTAAGGACCTACTGAATTCGGTCATATTTAAAAACACAATGGCATATAAAGAGAACAATCAAACTGAATTATGGGCAATGCTCATGGTGGTTGGGATGTAACTGCACACCCTGAATTATTAAAAATGGCTTTTACAAATCTGTCAAGGGCACTGTGCCTCAGAGGGCTAATATTACAAAAAGACCTGTGGAAAATATCAGACCACACTATCATTACATTGTTCTATTTCTGCTGGTATCTATACTGCTCTCACTGCCAGTAGTAGGATCAAGCCTTATATCACCAAAATGTTATTGGTGAACTACAGCATAAATAGAAAAAAAAGGTAGTAAAGCAGCTCTGCATAAAAGAGGAACCTGGTGTCAATGCCACTGAGCGAGGTGACTGCCCAAGCCTCCTCGTATAACTGCAAAAAAAAGGGATTTCAAATCAGAAAAGATTGACAAGAATCAAGGGCTGAATGACAGACCGAGGACTGGTTTATCCCAAAAAATATTAAGCAAGCAAGGCTGTGTTTTGTTCATTGACCAAGACATAACAATAGAAAGAATAATGTCATATTACCCTAACTGAGGGAATTTACATTTCAGTTTGACAAAGCATACCATATTATCCATGAAAATTTAAAAATACATAATTTAATATCATAATTTACTAGAACGCGAATGACTCTTCCATTGAACAAAAGGAGAAATTTTAAACAATGTAAAAACTGCTGCTTTTTAAAAAAAAATTTATACATACAATTAAAATGTACATCTCCTTTTGTGTTCCACGGAAGAAAGTTGCACAGGTATGCACAACATGAGGCTGAGTAAGTGATGACTGCATTTTTCTTTTTGAATGTGGGTGTGGAGAGAGCTACTGTACTAATGTAATTCAAATACAAATGGGGAGAAATCTGATTACACAAGTAAGCTACACAACTCCACCACTGACCAAAAGAGCAAAGACCTTAAACCCCACATTAAAGGGATAGTTCACCCAAAAATTTTAATTCTCTCATTATTTACTCACCCTCATGATATCCCAAATGTGTATGACTTTCTTCACCAGAACACATTTGAAGAAAAATAGAAAAAAATATCTATAAGGCTTGATCCTACTACTGGCAGTGAGAGCAGTATAGATACCAGCAGAAATAGAACAATGTAATGATAGTGTGGTCTGATATTTTCCACAGGTCTTTTTGTAATATTAGCCCTCTGAGGCACAGTGTCCTTGACAGATTTGTAAAAGCCATTTTTAATAATTCAGGGTGTGCAGTTACATCCCAACCACCATGAGCATTGCCCATAATTCAGTTTGATTGTTCTCTTTATATGCCATTGTGTTTTTAAATATGACCGCATTCAGTTTGGTGACAAAATTGGTGACGCACCAAGCAAATCTCTTAACCTTTTCCATTGTCTTTGTATTATTGTAATGGTCAGATGTGTAACTTTCTCTAGGTTTTCTTCTACTTAAAAAAAAAAAAAAAAATAAAATAAACTTTGGGATTGAATCTCTTCTTCTAAAATGCAAATATATGTATTTTCTCTTTTGTGATTTAATAATGCATGCATCAGAGGTTTATATAGAGTTTAATACTACCCCTAGCAACAATTGTGGAATCACCACACCCTGCTTCTTTACTTAATAGAAAATAAACTGATTATAGATATGACACAAACAAATTTTGTTTGATAGCTGAACATTCTGACTTTGTGAAACATCCCTCAAACTAATTAAAATACATAACTTTAATTAATGGCATATTTTTTTTCCAGATCAAGTAGGTGAAAAATTATGGATTCACTCAATGTTGAGGAAAAAATTATGGAACTGTCAACAAAAAAAATCACAATTAGTAATTTGGTGTTCCTCTTCTGGCTTTTATGAGGGCCTGAATCCTTTGAGGCATGAACTTCAATAATGATCTTGACATGACTTGATCTGGAAAAAATATGCCATTAATTAAAATAAAAGTTTTTATTTGTCTGCGGGAAGTTTCACGAAGCCAGAATGTTCAGCTATTAAACTAAGTTTGTTTTGTGTCTTATCTGTGATTTACTTATTTATTTACTACGAAGTTAAAAATCTGGGTGAACATCCTCTAAGTGTGGTGATTCCATAATTCTTGCCAGGGGTTGTGTCAGCATATTCCCTTGCCCTGCACTGGTGTTTACTTCAACAACTTTTTGTACGGCTCATGAATAAGGTTTGTGTGGCCACCGTGCCTATTGTCACGGATGCAGACAGTTCTGTTATTACAGTCTCTTTTCAGTTCCTCTTAAGTTTCATCATCCATGTTATCGGGACATATTCTCTTAACTGGAAAGTCAAGGTCTGCTTGTGCTATACGGGCAAGAGTCCTCAGCGTCACCAATCTCTCTGTGTTTTGGCATGCTGCTAAATTTACATTCTTGAGAAACTCATTAAAGATGGATTTGTGAGAGCTGCATTGGGGCCTGTTACAGGAAAATGCCATTAGTTGTAATGCTCAGACAAGAATGCAAAATCTTTTAGCTGCATTTGATGAACTCTGTCCTTGAAGCTTTTAGCCTGTTGTGTCTTTGGTGGGAGTTCCACAAGAAATGTGATAGCATTGAAGCTAGAATCTCTTGCAAATAGGGGAAAATATTTCTTGAGCCTTTCTGTGCTGAAAACGTTCTTGAGCCTGCTTCTTGTTTCTTCAGGTGAGGTATATCAAGAAGAAATGCAAGAGGCGGTTGCAGTTGTTGCTTTGTGCTTGAATGTGCTGAGCACTGTTGAATTTTTGGTGGATTGTTTTACAGATATTCTCTGAACAATAGATCATCAAATGTTGGTTTATTTGCTTCAGTCAGATCCATCTACAGTGGTTAGCAGCACTAAATACGGGTGAAAACAGGAGTCCAAAACATTTAGAGATCTGATTATTGAAACCACATTTGTTAGAATTAATTGAAAACATTCACACCGGTGGCATTGCATGACAAAATGTCACGATCCCATTCATTTTGTTGTGTTCTATCATTTGTCTGTAACCACATAAAAATTATGCATGGGAAATCATCAGTATTCTGAGTGAGTTTGAGTCATACATTGATGGATCTTTCATCTTGTTCATGATATGATGCATTGAGTGCTGCTGCAGGTTATATTTACGCTCTGGTGAATTTGGCTCAAAATCTCACATTTGTGCTTCAATTAAAATGTTAGGTATAATTGGAACAAACCTTTTGTGCTTTATCATCATGCAGTATCACAGTGATGTAATGACACATTTTACTACCAGGTGTAAACTGTGATGTGTCTCACCTGACCTTTAGTGAATCACGTGAGATGGATATTGATACCTGGTGTAAACATTGCTTATGTCAGACTGTCTCACAGGATTTGTTTGTGGTGCTCTTCATTTGAGCTGAGATTATTATTATAGCAAATCATTTCTCTTCAACTGTTAAAGATGATGTCAGAGAACTTCTTTTGGTGCATATGGTGCTGTCTTCGGAAAGATTTTCCTCTTTGAATCCCCTTAGGAGATCTGAAGATGGAGCTGTGTGGATGTTATTAACCGTGGCTTACCCCAGAAACACTGCAAATGTTTGATGTGCAATGGTACCTCTTTTCAGCCATCTTTGTTTTTTCACCATCTTTAACATATGTACAATGTTTTTCTTTTTTTTTTCTAGGTCTCTCTTTACATTTTCTTTTTGGATTTTTTGCCTTCTATTTGGTAGGACAGTGTAGAAGCGAGAGAACCATATGTGAAGGGGGTTCAGGAATGTGTGCCGCAGTGAAATGGAGAAAAACACCTGAGCCTGATTAGCGCAACATGTTGGTGCATTTCCGCTACCAATGAGGCCCTCTTATTTCCAGTTATTTGATTTTTTTCAAAAACAAACCTGATGCTTTTAGTCCTGCTAGCATGAATCCCACATAAGACTGGGCTACTAAAGACTTACTCTCAATCTTTTTTGTCTCTACCTACAAGCTAGGAATTGTAACTCTTAAGGTGGTGTATGCTGTTTTACCTCATTCCAAGTGCCTCACTTAAAATAATTTATGGCCTGTTTTAGTCTTGTTTTTTAGTATTGCTGAGATTTTAACTCCGCAAGGGCTCTCTGTATCCCTCATCATTGCCTGTCTTGTCCATGCCTTGTATGAGTAGTAAGGCATACTGTCATCCATAGGACGCTCAGTCCTGCTCCACTCCACTGCCTCCAATGTGATGTGTCCTAGCTGATAATCACTCTGGCTGTGCTGGCAAAGCATGTTTTTGGGTGTCTGGGCAGTACATGAGCTACATAAACAGAATACAAACCAAACCCCGGAAACCAAACCCCAAAGTGCAGACTATAAACTGCGTAAAATATCTTGATTCAGCCTGAATGGAAAGCAACTGTTTCAAACAATGAGCAAGTCATTAAATCCAGTTATTTATGGAGCTTTATAAAATGCTATATTGCAAAAATATTGGTGCTAAATACTGTTGGTTTATAGTGCTTTTTCACCATATTTTCTGCTGAGTTCAACTTGTGATGCATAACAAATTTAGGCTGAGAGCTGAAACACTGCTTCTGAAATCATCTATGAAATATTGGAATTGTGACAGTCCTAGTCATCAATTGCTGTTTTGAAGCTATATATTACTATATAAAGGAAAGTGGTTGAACAATTATGAACAGTTATCCTTGTTTTATGCTTTCACAACATGGCTCATGCTTTAAAAAACAGTTAATTGTTTTGTCAAAACAGATCAGTGCCTTGTCCCTTGCATTTTGTGTAAGCTGCTCTTTGTGGTAGAGTAGTGGCAATGTACCCCTGTGCATGAGTGTGGGACCTTTCATCACAGAGGACCTTTACTGCTGTGGGCAAAATTTCTACCCATATCTCTACAGTGCCAAAGAGCTCTGCTTACTTTGCAACCTGGCTTAATTTGTGTTGCAACCCCTTGACCGACTGAAAATGCTCTTTAGCTGGAATCTTAAGCTCTGTTCCATCTCAAATCTCCCTCCTGACCATCACAAACCATCCCTAATTGTCAGTGACCATCTGTTGCTGGGGGTAGTTACATAGATGATAACCATGTTTATGGTGTGCTTGGACTCTTGGGGGTGAGCAGAGGGGGGTGAAGGGCATGCACTGTCCTGCCTGGTCCAGTGATTTATTGTTCTTGTTTCATCAGGAGAGCCATGTATTGATTAGAGTCCTGCTCCGTTTTGCTGCCATTTGTCTTGAACTGGCTGGCAGACAGAAATGCTTATGCTGACTACTACTTTCCCTCTCTCTCCTTCTCTTTCTTTAGCTCTCTCACTCATTGCACACTGGCTCTCCATAATGAAAATGCAGCCAGCCGCATACAGCTGAGCCACACATCTCTTCAGAGTCAGGGAGGGTGAAAGAAAACCATGCAGAAACCAGTCAAGGAAATGGAAGTGTGTAGCTCTACCTGTTGTATACCTCTTTTTACCTTCCATGTGTAATAGACAAGCTCTCAGAGGCTGACTGCCACAGTCATGTGGTTGGAGATCAGGTCTGTCTCTAAAAGCAAGTCTGAATTCTCAGTTTGTCGTCTTAATTTAGATGGCTCCTTTTTAAAAATTCTCCTCACAATGCACCTTCCTTTCCAAAGCTGCATATCATCACCAGGCTTGGAATTTTAATGCATTCCTTTTATCCATATATTTATAAAGCCTCATCAGAGTGTGTGAAAGGGAAGAAATGGGGAAAAAAGTTTGAGTTAGTGTTTTCTTAGTGCTGCTTTTGTTTCATCAGTATAAAAAGCACACTTACCACTTATACCAACAAAAGCAAAATAACCCATTACCCAGCCTTGATGCACACCCACTATAGGGATGGGGTCATGATCAGTGTTTGAAATTAACTTGGCTAGTAGTGTTACAAGGTCACTAGCCACATAAAGGTTATTAGAGACTTTAACTGCATGTTTTTGAATGGATATTTTATTTTAATGAGGATTATATTAATTTAGTAGGACACATTTAGGTCACCTTTAGAAAATCTGAAGGCAATCATGGCTAGTTAGAATAGGAGAAATAAGTTTGTCAATAATTTGTCCATAATTCACATGAATGTACTAGCCAGTGTTAAAAGTTTACCATTGTTTAACAATGAAATTTCTAATGATAAGGCCATTACCACAGGTAAGACCATAGATGGCTCCTCATTACTGTGGTTAGGTAGTATTTAAAAAAAAAAAAAAAAAATAATAAAAAAAAACTATTATTTGTTATAAAAAAATCTAATAGCCTAAACTCTTTTGAACGTTTATCTGCAACTTTCAAAGTTGTAATAAAAATAGTCTAATAGATTTGCCCTAATATATTTAATATTAATAAATAAATATCAGTTAGCGTTACTGGAGTAAAAAGAAAATCTGGTCGATAGATAGGGATTTTTCTGGATGGATGCCAAAATCCAGAAAGCTTGGTGGCCGATACAATGCCAATATATCACACAATTTAATATAGTAAATAACAAACATAAATAGGCAAAAAATTATAAACTCTTAAGCACTATATTTACACAATTTCACCAAAAAATTGTTAAAAGAATCTAAAAAAATATTATATTTTAAATCGTAGATTGCAGTTTCTTCTGATTTCTGTTTAGTCATCAAATTTTTGTAATTTATTTGCACATGAAGAAATTAATATATTAGGAAGAAGGAAATAACAGTAGTCCAGCAACCATGGATAACATGTTTACATTAGCAATTGCATTCACTCCAAAAATACTGAATTAAACCAATTGTATATAGCTTACCTTGAAGTTGCACTAGAGTATATTTAGCAGAGACGGGCTACTTCTATTAAAATGAATGGGAGAAATTTAGAGATGCACAGATTTCGATTTTCTTTCTAAGAACTATTATTGACCACATATACAAACAAAATCTACCTTTCTTCAATGCTAAAATTTATTTTCATAATAAAATAAATTATTAAACATTACAATTTCCCCCAAACTGCACTAAGTTACAGGATCTTCTTTCACTTAAACAACTCTCAAAATAAAGTGCTCTGTGACTAGAAAGAGGTAGAAATAACAATTAACTGCAAATGAGTTGCTTTATATAACAGATTTTTATAAATGGACCTTTTTCTCTTTATTACTCGTCTAACAAAACAATTCCAAAGATCTAAAAAACTGAAGTGTCCAATACACTCAACTTACGTTAGATTTCCAAATATCAGTTGTAAAACGGCTTGCATACCTGTCAACACTCACGTTTTTCCCGGGAGTCTCCCGTTTTGTTATTTCTCCCAAAAAAAAACTCCCGTAAGTTGTATGGCCCAAACCACGTTATATGAATAATCACATAATATATTATTCCAAGGTGGTCCAGTTGCCAGATCTTGAATGAAACGCATCCTACTCACACAATCGACACATCATACAAATTACAAATCATTTATGACCACAATCTGGCATCCTACAACCCATTTGCGCTGTTGATATCTGTGCAGGCAGTAGATGCGGGATGTTAAATCAAGCATCACTGGTAGATGGGAGAGGAAGACTCAGCTGGTGAGCATGAGTGTGGGACCTTTCATCACAGAGGACCTTTACTACTGTGGGTGAAAAAACCAAAAAATACATGTACATTTAACAACAGCTGGATGGAAGAATTGAATTTCATATCCCGAAGCCATATCGACAATGCCCACGCCTTTTACAATGTGTGTCGCACTGATTTTAATATCGGACACGGTGGGAAAAATTACGTTAAATCACAATGGCACAATTTCTATAGTATTTAGCCTGCCTCTGCCATCCAGCACCCCCTTCCCCTCTCCTGGATTTGTGTGCCCAAATGTTGACAGATAACAGGCTGCATGTGTTACATGACACGAAATTAAACAACTCTGGCAACGTGACGTCGGAAAGTACCTCCTACTCCGTATCGAGGAAATTTATCAGATTTCTGAAGCCTCTTTCCTCAACTATGGAGAACGGCTGGTCATCCAGGGCCATGAATTCCATAATTTTCCTCGTAATTGCTTTGGTCTTTCCTACGCTCATTCCAAGGGATGATAGGAGAGGCTGCTGACTTGTGGCTGGCTCTGAGCTCTGGCTAGCTTTAGCCGTTTTCACTTTTTAGCTTCTTTTTTAAAATGGGCATTTTCAGCTGGGTGATGGTGTTTTAAATGTCTAATTAGGTTTGTTGTTCCGAAAGTTATTGTGGTGGTTCCCCCACGGTTTAATTATACACATTTCGAACTTTATGTATTCTTTACTTCACACAGTGAAGATCTTACACGCCAATGACATGTTTACGTGCGGCTGAGACGTTATTGCCTGCGCCGCTGGCAACAAAACGGACCGGCATGGAATCGGTAAGATGTGAGGCTGACCGACCGGTTACCGGGCCGAGCATGCGGAAAATCGGCTAATTCCGGTACCTGGCCAGTCGATCGGTGCATCTCTAGAGAAATTGGAACCCTCACCCAAGAGGCTCTCACGCCCAACGGTCAACAAATGTATATAAGATGTCAAGCCTTACAGGTAAAATAGCCAATCACCTTTTAGATACAGACATCACCTGTTAATCAATGAAAGAACGTGCATGCGCTTTAGTTATAAACGCTGGGAAAATTTTTATTTTTTAGTGTAATCTGAAGTAAAGAACCACCATTTATGATACCAGTGTTGACAGATTTTACTGCTGATTTGAAATATGTTCTTTGTTTGTAGTCTTGACCAACCGTTTTGGAAATTTTGGACTTTTCCCATTCAAGTAGATAGGAGCTGCACTGTCATGACTGCAAATTACCTACTGAGAGCATTCCAAACATGGCCGACAGTGGACTGACTTGCTAGAAAGACTTTGGTTGTACTCACGCGATCGTGCAGATCCAGCGAGCAGCAGCAATCTCCTGACAGTTTAAACAGACTCTATCGCCTGCTTGGATTGTGACCACTGACCATTATGATTTGTGAATCAGAGGAACATTTGATCCTGAAATTTTGATTCTGGCTGATTGAATATTAGCTTCAGAGGAAGATATTAGAGATATTAGAAGATATTAGAGGAAGTGTTTGAGCCCTGCTTGTTTTGGCACAAAACTGTCCGCTATAAAAACAGGTGCACAAACAACATATTTCCTCAGAATTTCTGATTGAGAACAAGGAGCACATCGCTCGTACCTCAAAAACTCTTGAGTCTTGTAGTGCGGCTAGCATTCGCAATGTCTCATTCCTTGTCTCAGGGAACAGAGGTTACGTTAGTAACCGAGACATTCTCTTATGACTCCGTACACTCGGCATTGCATATCAGTGCATATGGGGAACAGAATCCCATCATGCCGCACTACACGACATAACTTCCCAGAGAGGAACATGATGCCACAATCTCGTGGGACAGCAACCGACATGAGTATGCCGCAGTGAATGATCCTCATGTTGGCCAGGAAGGGAGCACTCAACAATATGAACTACAGTCATATATAGTATGAATTAACTCCTTATTGAACCCAGTTGGGAAGCGAGTTTAGATATAATGAAAGTGGTTGTGACTTAATGGTAAATTATAACTGCCTGCATGCAGGCGGTTGTGTAAATGGTGGTGAGACAGTGCTTAAAGGGAGGGTCATAATTATATTTAGCCAATGAATAGCAAGTGTTCTAAACAGAGAGGACTTGTAAAGAAAGAGATGTTACGTCTAGGTTGTAAAACCTTGTGAGTGTGTTTTGAGTGGAACATCCTGCTGCAAAACATATGTCTTGTAAGGACATACCATTCGTCCATGCCCATGAGGAGGCCATGCCTCTAGTTGAGAATGCTTTAATAAGCCAGTGAGAGAGCTTTTGCTTGGAGATGGACATTCCATTTTTGCATCCTCCATGGCATATAAAGAGCTGCTCAGACAGTCTAAACTGGTAAGTATGCTGAATATGTGTAAGGCCCACACAGGACATAACAAATGCAATGATTGCTCCTCATCCTAATTAAATGGAAGGAAGTAGGTGAAAACCACCTGTGCTTATGATCTTAGGCACATAGCCTTTCCTGGGTTTGACAGTGACTCTTGAAAGACCAGGGCCAAACTCCAGGCATAAATTGTCAACTGATATTGCATGCAGGTCACCTACCCATTATACACTCACCTGAAGGATTATTAGGAACACTTGTTCAATTTGTCATTAATGCAATTATCTAATCAACCAATCACATGGCAGTTGCTTCAATGCATTTAGGGGTGTGGTCCTGGTCAAGACAATCTCCTGAACTCCAAACTGAATGTCAGAATGGGAAAGAAAGGCGATTTAAACAATTTTGAGCGTGGCATGGTTGTTGGTGCCAGACGGGCCGGTCTGAGTATTTCACAATCTGCTCAGTTACTGGGATTTTCACGCACAACCATTTCTAGGGTTTACAAAGAATGGTGTGAAAAGGGAAAAACATCCAGTATGCGGCAGTCCTGTGGGCGAAAATGCCTTGTTGATGCTAGAGGTCAGAGGAGAATGGGCTGACTGATTCAAGCTGATAGAAGAGCAACTTTGCCTGAAATAACCACTCGTTACAACCGAGGTATGCAGCAAAGCATTTGTGAAGCCACAACACGCACAACATTGAGGCGGATGGGCTACAACAGCAGAAGACCCCACCGGGTACCACTCATCTCCACTACAAATAGGAAAAAGAGGTTACAATTTGCAAGAGCTCACCAAAATTGGACAGTTGAAGACTGGAAAAATGTTGCCTGGTCTGATGAGTCTCGATTTCTGTTGAGACATTAAGATAGTAGAGTCAGAATTTGGCGTAAACAGAATGAGAACATGGATCCATCATGCCTTGTTACCACTGTGCAGGCTGGTGGTGGTGGTGTAATGGTGTGGGGGATGTTTTCTTGGCACACTTTAGGCCCCTTAGTGCCAATTGGGCATCGTTTAAATGCCACGGCCTACCTGAGCATTGTTTCTGACCATGTCCATCCCTTTATGGCCACCATGTACCCATCCTCTGATGGCTACTTCCAGCAGGATAATGCACCATGTCACAAAGCTCGAATCATTTCAAATTGGTTTCTTGAACATGGCAATGAGTTCACTGTACTAAAATGGCCCCCACAGTCACCAGATCTCAACCCAATAGAGCATCTTTGGGATGTGGTGGAATGGGAGCTTCGTGCCCTGGATGTGCATCCCACAAATCTCCAACTGCAAGATGCTAGCCTATCAGTATGGGCCAACATTTCTAAAGAATGCTTTCAGCACCTTGTTGAATCAATGCCACGTAGAATTAAGTCAGTTCTGAAGGCGAAAGGGGGTCAAACAAGGCAGTTCTGAAGGCGAAAGGGGGTCAAACACAGTATTAGTATGGTGTTCCTAATAATCCTTTAGGTGAGTGTAGGTGGCCAGAGCCAGCATTAGTGCTGTCTTAACAGAGATGCACAAATCAACGTGCATGTCCAAAGTCTCGAAGGGTGGCCCTACGAGAACTTTTTGGACTATAGTTAAGTCCTACAGTAAGTCTGGACTGTAGCCAGTCGAGGTGGTTTTAATAGTCTTGCTTCCTGAAAGAACTGTATGATTAAATATTGCTAGCTTATAGAGGTGCCGTTTCATGTGCGTGATATGCAGAAATAGTTGCCACATACACTTTGAGCATTGACGGTGTGAGTCTTGCTTCTAATCACTTTTGAAGAAATATTAGAATTTCATATATGGGGTAGTTTACTGGGTCTTCCCCATGTAAGAGTCACCAATCAATGAACACTTTCCATTTTAGCATGTACAGGCATCTCATGGACTGTGCTCTTGCCTGTAAAATGGTGTTCATGACTGAACGGTTAAGTTCTTGCACATCTAGTGCACACCGTTCAGGGACCACAAATGCAGGTTTCACCGCGGGGGCTGTGGATGCCAGATTATGCCTTGCGCTTGAGAGAGGAAATCCCTCCTCAGTGGTATTTCCCATGGCGAGCTTTACAGCATCTTCATCATTTCCGGAAACCATGGCTGGTTGGGCCATTTTGGCGTAACTAATAAAAACCATTTTCTTGTCCCCTTGGACTTTGCATATGACAAAGTGAATCGGGCATAACGGGGAAATGCATATTTGCGTTTCACCAGCCGTTTGTATGCCATTGCATCTGCTCCCAGCAGGGCTTGGGACTTTGAGTACCAGAGGGCATTCTCCACTGAGGCAAATAGATTGATTTCTGCTTTGCCGAATATTTCCCAGATCCTCAATACTGTTTCAGGATGAAGTCTCCTTTTGCCCTGTATCACCCCTCACCGTAATTCAGACAGCCTGGGACATATGGCGCACTCCGGGAGAGGAGATGATGCTCGCGCCATAGGAGGAGGTGACTCATCGGTCTCAACAGTGGAATGAATTCCACCTTTTGGTTTATATATGCCACAACTGTCATGTTATCTGAGCAAACCAGGACATGATGGCTCGCTACTCTGACAGAAAAGCCTTTAAAACAAGAAATACAGCCTGTATTTTATAGGCTGAAAAACTCTGTGTTCTTGACAATTTGGCACAATCTCTATTACGTTTTTCAAGATGAGAACAGTCTTCCACGGGTGAAACCGTGGAAGACTGTTGAAACGGGATGGCCGACGTGCAAATTGGATCGTATAACCATGTTCAATGGTGTTTTGCACCCATTCTGAAATACCCGTTTGGCTCGCCAGGCATCTTTTTGGAGCATGTGTGAGCATCTCATGCATTTGCAACGAGTGCTGTATTCTTTTCTGCACTTATTGCTTTTTTTTATTGCATTTATTTGAGTGCAAGACACACAAACAACATTTTGAACATAATTGTGAACAATATTCCTTTCCCGACAACCAGTAGTGGGGAGGTGGGGAACAGTGTTTTGTGTCTCCAATCGAGCCTTTTTTTAAGCAAATGCGTAGTGAACCATGGGCTCTGCTTTCCGCTTCAAATGGTTGTGCCCATCAGGTGTGTTTTTGCTGCTGCATGCATGGTGGTACACAGGTGCTGGTGAGGCAGTAGGTATGGGGCTTTTAGTTGGGTGCTGAATATACACCATTTGGGCATAAAGTGTCTCATAGACTGTGACTTAATGATTCCGTATAAACTTCTAGCAAAAGTGGAGCCAATTCTGTAGCATAAGATCTTAAAAAAAAAAAAAAACATCTTTCCTGTAGGCATGGCCTTCATTACCTTGCCATTATCCTAAAAGGTTATCTCCGAATGAAGAGAATTTCTTTGCTCAGCCATCAGTTTTGAAAGTTATAATAGTTCCACAAATTTTCAAAGAACTATAGAGATCAAGATAGTATTATTAATATCAATGGATGAGGTAAATATTTCACAACCAGCAGATTTCACTGAGGGAATGGTAGAAGAATACAGTTTTATTTATCTATCCAGTGTTTTCCTGCCTTATCCCCCAACTCAAAGTATGACTGTCTTGCCCTTAATAACCAAAACTACACCTTCCGCAATCAAATAGTATTATATCTTTATTTCAATCAGGTCAATTCTCTGAGGCCATCAGAAGACATTCAGCGCTTCTGCTCTGCCTCTGCACCTTTACTATTCCCTTCCAGCGCCACGAGTTCTTGTGCTTTGGATTTTTTTGGTGAATGATGCATACTGTATAATCTGGCCCCTAACAACCACCTTAAGTGCCTCCCAAGCCACACCCACAGTGGATAGTGAGGACCAGTTGGTCTCCATATAAACATTGATCTCAGCCTTTAACATTTGTTGGAATTCAGGATTTTTCAAAAGGGGATCTATTAAAGCGACAACTATATGATTTTCTTTTCTCCATATGTGACAACACCTCCAAACACACCAGGGCGTGATCTGAGACTAAAATGTTTCCAATTGAGCAATCAACAACAGATGAAATAAGGGCTTAGATATAAAAAACAAACAAAAAAAATATTCTAGAGCAAATCTCATTAAAAAATTTATAGTCCTTGCCAGATGGGTTCAAATGTCTCCAATTATCTGTAGGATAAAATTTTTACACATCCTTTGAAGCGTCACTGTTGCTTCACAGTGATCAAGGAACTCAGTCCTTGATCATTGTGAAGCAACAGTGACGCTTCAAAGGATTAAAGTCTCCTCCCAATATTATACCATGAGGGGTGCCAGTGGCTTGCAACATCCCTTCAAGATCTATAAAAAAAGCCCTGATCATCAATGTTAGGTGCATAAATATGAGCTAAATTAAGACTTTGCCCTTGAATTTCTACTTTTAAACAATAATGACTCTTCCTAATTTATCTTTAATCTATTTGAGAAATTTGAATTGAAGATGCTTATCAATGTAATGACTCCCCTGTTCTTACTTGAGCCAGCACTAAAGAAAAAATGTCCATCCCATATCTTCCCAAATTTTTCAGCTTTCTGCGGGGAAAGATTCGTTTCTTGAAAAGAAACACTATCATATTTCTTATGCTTAAGAAGAGAAAAAAACCTTCCTCCTTTTTATGGGGTTCCCCAACCCATTCACATTGCACATGTAGAGAGACAATTAAGAGATTATCTTTTTGACATATGAGAGAAACATTTATTGTGTGTCAAAAACAAAATGATAAAGACCACTGTTGCAGGGCGGAGTGCAGGGCCGTGATTCTTGATTCTGCACACCCAGCATTTAATCAGGCTATTCAAGCCTCAGAGAAGGATAAAGGCTGACTGAAAGCTGCAGTGCCACAGAGAGAGATTTGCAGACAGCTGTCAGGCACCTTTGTGTGTTTGTCTTTTTGTTTCAGATTGATATAAAAATATTTATATCGTCAAGCCGGTTCTCTCCTCCTTGTTTCCATTAATCCCTTTACACTGGTGCCGAAACCCAGGAAGGAGGAGGGATGTGCCATAGTAAGAGTCTTCGCCACTACCATCTACCCCAACGTAGCAGACACGGCCATCTGCCAGAGGACGGAGGAGCCTGGCTGCCTGGAAGCGGAGAGAACATCCGCCAACCACATGGAGCAGTTACCGCTGCCAGGGGCCGGAGGTCTGCCTCCGATCCATCCGGGGAGGCATGGCTGTCGTACATTTAGAGGGTGGAGGAGTGGCTGAGGACCAAGCTTCGGCGTATCGGAGAACCGGCTGCTAATCAGGCTAATCAAGCCTCAGAGAGTGATAAAGGCCAACTGGAAGCTGCAGTGTGACAGAGAGAGAGTTTTACTGACAGCTGTCTGACATCTTTGTGTGTTTGTATTTTTGTTTCAGTTTGATATTAAAATATTATTTATATCAAGCTGGTTCCCGCTGCCTCCTTTCTATTAATCTCTTTACAACCACATTAGTGCCACAATCAAAGCCTGACTTCCCCCAGAACCAAACAAACAGAAAAAAGAAAAACCTGCATGCACTGCAGCGCCAACTGGCGTCCGTCCATCTAAACACAAACAGTCCATGTATGCCTAATGAGAGCTCCCTTGACAACTTTGCCATCGGATTGCACAAGTCCGGTGTTTCTATACAAATTTTGTGAGACAGAGTTACACAACAAAAGATAATCTATAAAACAAACTCCAGCCATTAGGTGCAATAAACCCGAAGAGTGTATATATTGTTCTGAAGGTGTGTTACTCCACAAAACAAACTCTAGCTGCTAGGCAGAACCAGCACATAAAAAAGGCACTCCGTTTCCTCGAACAGTTAAACGAATGTTCAGTGAGCCTGCCCTCTCGGCTGCTACATGAGGGCAACAAATGGCCTAATCACTCCAATTTCTTGCAAGAAATACTCCACAAAACAAACTCCAGCCAATAGGAGGCTTGAGTACACGGAGCGTGTCATCCACAAATTATCCCGAAGGAGTGTTACTTCACAAAACAAACTCCAACCACTAGGTGGAACCAGCACAAAAGGAAACTAAAAAGGCACTCCGTTTCCTCGAACGGTTAAGTAAATGTTCAGTGAGTTGTCCACTCGGCTGCAATGCGAGTACCACAACATAACTTACTATCTCTATTGACTTTATGAAGGACATCGCTTGATGTGGGCACGTGAATGTTTTACTGCCATCCTTGGCATCCATTCTCAATTTGGCTGGGAATATCAGTGCAAAGGGACCTTCAGTTTATGATCTCAGAAATTTGACCTGAATGGATCGGGCCTGTCTCCCTCAGCGGATCGCCAAGCCAGAACCCTGTGAGCTTCCTCAATGTCCATTTTATGACCTGTTATGTCAAGCAGATTCGGAAAGAGCCCATCAAGGAATTTCAGCATATCCTGACCCTCTTCGGCCTCAGGAATTCAGACGATTCCAATATTATTCCGCTGGCTATGGTTCTCCATGCTCCAAATCCACATTGTTTGCTAGCAGATTATCCCCTCCGATGACTCCAGATAGTCGATCCGTTTCTCGACATCCCCCCACTCTTGTAAACAAATCAGAGAATTTAGTCTCCATGGCAGTGATCGATCAACGTATTACAGCAAGATCCTTCGTCAGCATTGCTGACATGTTCTAAATCTCGCCGAATTTCCCCCATTTCTCTGACCAAATCTGCTCACTGGCTCTGGGCCTTTCTCTGGGCTGTCAGCTTGAGCATGCGTGTCTTTTAATTTCTCCAGAGCCTGAGGATTTTGAATTCTTTGACATATTGACCTCCTATAACAGTTATGACACAGTGAATAGAATCTCATGGGTTTGTCAATAATAGGGTTGCAACGGAATGAGATTTTCATGGTATGATAACAGTATCAGAAAATTTCACGGTATACGCACAATTATTATTAGCAGTTACAATGACATTTAAAGGAGTGAAAACAAAGATTTTTTTTTTGGTTGGAAAAAACCCTTTATTATAATTTAAACTTGAAAACATTTTTTTTTTTATGGAAGTATGTGTAAAAAAGAAATGGAATAAATAAGAAAACTAACAGAATTATAATAATAAACTGAATTATAAACATGCTAAAAAAAATAGCATGTTAATATAACATGTTATATAACTAAAGCATGTTAGTTTACATGTTGGCATAGAATGTTTAATTAACTACTAAATGACAAATAACATCAGCTGTGTGAGCTTTAAAGTAATGTCCTATGATTATTAATAATTAACATATACTGCTCCTGTCTGTACCTTTAACTCAGTGGTTCTCAACTGGTTTTTCTTTTCATAACAGATTTTTTTATTGGACCTCAATTGGCGACCCACCATAGTAAAAACGTAACCTGTATTTAATGTATCCATTGGCATTTCCTTTTATGTTGCATAGATTTGTTCATGGTTTTCAAGTACAAGGACATGCATCAAGTGACATTATTTTAGTTGTTGACGTCAAATCTACAGTAAGTTTTCTCTCCCCCTTTTAAAATTTGAAGAGCATATTTACTTATATGAGCCCATTATTATCCCTGGTTTTCTAATTTCATATATAATTCAAACCGAACATACATATTACACAGGAGGAAAGGCTCCACATTATCATGGTCTAGTCTATAATAGTAGTAGTAATAATAATAATAACAAATTATAGTATTTATGAAACAATAAGTACTAGCTGAAACGCATTGAAACTTTAACTACAACTACCACTGTTGATATAAAATGAGGTCTAATAGATTCTACATTTAAGATTATTTCATGTGAAACTATAACAGTTTGTCAAAATATAACAGTTTCATTTTACTCATGTAAATTCTTTCAACTTTGTAAAGATGATTATGTATAATGAAAGAAAATTAGCGCATAGCACAATGTTGCTCTTTTCCTCTGTGCTGTTTTACATGTCAGGGCTGCCTACTGTTTGAGAGGTTCGACTTGACTTCCTCCCTAACGCTTTAAACTCTCACTAGAAAAGTCTCACTAGAATTGAAATTGGTCACATCAGTTTTCGTCAGTTATCAGCACATGCAGGTGAGATTCTCTGTCCAGTTGCATTTAAAAAAAATGTTTTGTTCATTATCAATACCGTAGATAAGCAAATGGACATGGTATGATAACCGTCAATTTTCATACCGGGGTATACCGTGAAACCATTATACCGCTGCAACCCTAGTCATTAATAGTGTTCAAACTAGCAAAGTGCGCAGAGCTCGCTGTTCACACGATCGAACCTCATATGGCGTCCTATATTTTAATTTTTATCATTAGACAAGACAGTTAAAAGTTACAGAGAACTGTTAAGGAGAGAGAGGGAGAATGTAACAGGCAAGCACTTTAACATTACGTGCTCAAACATGCCTGTTGTTGCTCTGATATGCAGAGCGTTTAAATGACACAGTGTTGCACACCGGTCTATTATTGTAGTAACAAGATGGCACGTAACAACAAAATGAACCGTAACTTGTCATTTACACATTTATTTACATTTATGCATTTGGCAGACGCTTTTATCCAAAGCGACTTACAGTGCATTTATTACAGGGACAATCCCCCTGGAACAACCTGGAGTTAAGTGCCTTGCTCAAGGACACAATGGTGGTGGCTGTGGGGTTAGAACCTGTGACCTTCTGATTAACCTGTGACCTTTTGATTAACAGCCCTGTGCTTTAGCCACTAAATCTGCAGAATATACTGTATATTTACCTGTGTGTATATAATGCAGGGAATTCCCGCACACTTTTATTCACTTAAACATTTAGCTGAGAATTGGTAAACCAATTCATACAGATTAAGCTGTAATTTCAGAATATGCATGAGTAAATCAGCTCTTCCACATCCCTCTCTCTCGTGTAGATCCCCGGCATGCACAGAAAGTGACAAGTAGGTTGCATATTTACTGAACTTAACATTCAACACGTGAATGGTGTTGTAGGCTATCGCGTATCGATAAGAAAGTGATGCGATAGTCGCTCCTGTTTATTAACAACAAAGCAAAAACGGTTGACCTATAAGCACGCTATGTCGAAGTGATCTAGTTTTTCCACCTTTTATATCACTGCATTTTCAAATAGCTCCCACATATTACAGCACCTTTGACAAGAAAGGCAGAAACCGCTAAATGCTTTGTGTAAAATGCTACCAGAACTACTCTGGGTAAAGCGAACCTACTGCTCCATCTCTCTGAAGCCCCATCTGACCTTTTCAGGTATTTTCTCTGCCATGTGAATCAGTCTGTTTGGTAAATATTATACAAATATGCATTAATAATATAGTAATTTAAATACTATATTTTAATAATACACAATACTAAGATATATTGTTATCTATCTTTAATATATATATATATATATGAGCAAGTTCTCTCTCAGGATTTCATCTTAAAACTTTCAAAGCATTTTGACAACATTAAAAGGTAATTTAATGTAACTGGTGAGTGCTGTCTTAAAGTGATAATTCCTGATGAAACTTTTACAACTTTCTTCCATGGAACGCAAAAGGAGATGTTAGGGAGAGTGTAAGTTTCAGTCACCATTCACATTCATTGTATGAAAAAAAAAAAGAGAGAAAATAGCCACCATTCAGATTGTTATAAATTTTCAGACATTTTAATAAATTAGCCCAACCGGTAAATAAACACACACATGACAAGGATAATATGAATAACACATCTTCAATTATTCTTAAATCGTTTTATGCTATTACTCCACGACGCATGCAAGTAATCTGCGTTATAGGCTCATGAACGTGCACAGCACCGCTGCTAAAAAAAAAAATCCTTTGGGAAACTGGTAGAAGTCGTGAAATACGTTTTTAACCACTGTATAGTACAATGTAAAATTTACTGTAATATTATTAATATATTTCTGTCCTTTTTTTCTCCTCTGTCAGTGGGGTCATGTTAACATAGGCCAGGCCACAGTACAGAGTGTGTCTATTTTCACTGCATTGCTGTTCAGACTCCTTTCACTACCAGACTTAACCTCAACATGTTTTGGTGCTATTAATATCCTCCTGGTGCCACCCTGTACTCTCTGCACTTGATGGAGAATTAAAGACTGTGTCACAATTAATTGTAATTGTGATTGCTGTACTGAGTGGTAACTGGAGGATTAGGACAAAAATAAGATGAATGGTGTTTTAAAGCCTTTTATTTAGTTTTATTATCAGGTAATGTCCAGAACTAAATGCATAAGAGAAGTTGGGAGGTCACAATTCTTGATAAATTGCCTTTAAAAAAACTAAATAAAATAAAAAAATTATGATTTTCCTCAGACAATTAAATAATGTTTTATGTACCTAACCAGTTACATTGATCAATAAGTATTAAAGCATTTAACCATGAGAGGAAGTGTATTGTAGAGGTATGCGTTGTGCCATATGAACCAATTGTAAAATCGCTAAAACAGACTCAAGTGTCTTATTGCTTACATAAAACAGCGACAACAGAAATATGAAGGAATTATTGTTCATAAATAAGTTAATTTATTTTTAATAATGCAAATTTATTTATATATATATATATATATATATATATAAAGTAATAAAATGCATTTACCTAAAGGTAGGCAGTCTGCATTTGCTAAACAACAGCAAATTGCCACATTAGCATTGATTGAGAAACTAAATAATCCTAACTTAGGCATCCTTCTATATGCATTGAATATAGAAGCCTGAATTTCTTTTTGGAGTTGTGAACCCATTTGTCACTGTTTCGGTATTTGTGCTGGCTCTTACTGTTGTTTGTTTTTCTTTCTCCCTTGTGTCTCACAGGTGGAGCCGGCATGTGTGATCAGCGTTTCCATGGTAGCGCTGAACGTTCTCGGGGAGACGCTGATCACGGAAATGATTTACTCACTCGTTCCTCCTGCTTCACTTTGATTGCTCTCCCTATTTATTCCTTGTGTTTCCTTTGCCAGTTTATAATTTGCTGTCGAATGTTAACTGTGCTCTCTTGTGTAGTTGGTGCTTGCTCGTGTCTTTGTTGCTTGCCTGTCTGTAGAGGTGTGGTTACCTTCCTGTTTGCCGCTGCCTTCGCCAGTCCTGTTGCACAATTCCTGTTGAGGAGGATTCCTTGGTCTCTACCTGCATCTTAGGGAGAATAGTTTCTGGGGTTTGCTTAGCATCACACAGGCTTCAAAGGAATTTCTTCAGATTGCTCCTGACCTCCACAGTGCACACACCTGTTCTACGAACACACTCTTTCCATAGCCCATTGAGTAGCTCGCTTTGACACTGTTCTCTGCAGTCAGTGCTGATTGCACCTGACCTCATTCTCTGAGAATTTTTGTGTTTAATAAATCTTTTTGAACTGTCACCTCTGCTTTTGGGTCCCTTGTCTCCCCTCACCCTCTGACACCATTAATAAACCTTGTTGATTTGGTTGGTTACGGGATGAGATGTACCCGGATGAGAGTAATTTGCACACAAAAAAAAAACATGCCCTTTTGGACTTCCTCAATTTTGCCCTACTATTTGCTTTACGTTACAAGCTGAGTGCAGTGAGTTTGTGTTGTATGGTTTAATACAGCCTTTATAAGTGCTGTTACACATTACTCCAGGTCTATAAATCCGAGAAGGTATTTTAAGCATGCAGTCCTTTTTTTTTTTTTTTTTAAATTTTTTTTAAACCCTCAGTGCACTTAATTACTAGGTCCTTTTTCAGTATGGCAACTAATATCTCCCTCTGTCAGCGTTCGGCAGTTAAAACTTAGCTTCCTTGCATATTTGCTTGCATACTTTAGGCAAAGTCAGTAGTAGGCCATTTGTTTTGACATTAGTATGTGGTTGTTGCTATGGAAATGGGCTGGTCATGTCCATCAATGCTGGGCAGAGAAATCTCTGCTGACATCCACTTTTAAAGGTGTTTAGAAGCACATTGTTCACTTATTCATTTACACTTGACTTGAGGCTGCTCTTCTGCTCCCAGGCTGTCACTGCCACTTTGATGCCCTGCCCTCTTGACCGCTGCTCTGAAAGTGTAATGTATTAAAAGGGCAGTATCACTCTAGCTCTTGAGGATCCCTGTGACACTTTCACATTGTGGATGGTTGTGTTGCCTTTCTCATCTGTTAGTCTCACGTTTTGTTGGTTTTTGCTGGTTTGACAATTTAGAGGCAGAGTATCAGGCTTAGATATGTTTCCAGGGTAGGTGAAGGGCCTGGGGGTTGATGGAGGATTGGCTGCACCACTCTACATAGCCACCATGCACTTTTAAAATGCGGACTTGTGGACTAAAATGAGGAAATGCATTGAATGGAAATCCCCTGTTCATTGAACCTAATTTATACCTGATCACTTTATGCAGTACACAAAATTCGACCTTAGACATCTTTCTATGATGTAATTATTGAAATCACCATCCTTTTCTTAAGGCACAATGACCGTATGATACTAGTCTCCTTTTCTGCATCGCAGTGTGATGTATTCAAGTACTTGCTCCAATACAAAGACGCAACTAGATAAAAAAACATTTTCTTTTACAGGGTGTTACAATAACAGAGTTGCTTAAATTTTTAATAGGGATGTCAGTCAATTAAAATTTGTAATTGAAACAATTACATGATATGCCGATTAATCACAATCGCGCATATAACAATTTTCTGAAAGGCCCTAAAATAACAATAATTCAGTCTATAATGATTCAATAATTATAAATATTTATGCAATATCACACGAGCAAAATATGGCCCTAAATCAGCACTGCTGTGATTATCTACTCTGCCGGCTGCCGAGTCACAGCAGTGCTTATGTAGTGCCATATAGCATGATTGCGAGTTACATACAACAGTTCAGTGAACAAGTACATTTTCGAAATTAGCATTTGTGCATGGAACTACTTTATTACGCTGCATATCAAAATCTGCCGTTGCTGGTTCAAACCAAATGATGCGTCCAAGCCTCCATTAGTAATTCAAAAAAATTCACTTCAGAAATAGTATCACGGCTTGTGCTGTTTCTACCAAGTTATTGGATTTACAAGGATGGGTGGGTGAGTGAGTGAGAGAGACACACTGAGCGTGTGATCACCTGTTGCCACACCCAAGCAGAGATGCTGTCAGCTTTCTGGAGATCAGCTTTTTCAGTGGAAAAATATCTGTCCAAGCGGGGGTAATTCTCCCTATTTTGCGGTAGACAGTGCGGAAGTGTCTTTCACTATAGAAACCGCCATGTCCTCTTCCATTTTGAACAGTATTTTTTCTCCAATGTGGAAACTCCAGCAAGAGGTAAGTGCCTTGAGTTGGGTAATTAATCTGTCTGTTGTATCTCTCAGCTCTGAGGAGCCATAATGCTGAAGATGTTCTTTTAAAGCTATTTTCTAGCTGTTGTCGTGTAGTAATATGAGCGATCACAAAGCGCTGTTCTATGTAAACAATGACTGACGGATTCACTTCACGTCACCAACTGCTCATATTATACACAGAATTTATCTATAATGTCAAAAAATAAAATAAAAATTACATGTAAGAGACACTTATACAGTAACTCTTAACACATATGCACTACTCTTACACTTTAGTTTGAATGGCACAAACGCAAGCGGAGTGATACACTCATAGTGAAGCGTCGGAGTTCTGATTGTCATAACATCAGTGCTCATGGTATGTCTCTCGTCCAATCAGATTCAAGGACTGGAACTAACTTGTATATATTTAAATAATTATGAATATAATTTAACTAATTCAAATACATTACATTACATTAATGGCAGCTGAGTAAAGCATTGATAAGACTATACAAAAAGTGGCTTTAATGGATTTCCATATTGAAGATAAGCCTATCACTGGCCTAAAGTCCACAGCAATACAATTTGCAATTGGAATTAGTCAATTTGTCAGACATAGATTTATTATAGACCATTTCAATGACTATTTGTTGGCTTAAGGAGAGTGACGTCTTTGTTCCTTGAACGTTTTCCTACTAGTTGTCAAACTCATTTAGAACAACAGCGGTAGGCGCTTCATTCACTAACACGATTATCGTTAATAAGATTGTCATAAAATGCCATTATTAAAATGTTGACCATGTTGTTTGTTGGCTGGATGCTCCCTGAATGCCTGGAACTAACGGAAATTAAAGTGTTTAGATTGCCGAAAAGAAACCGCAAATGGACGCATGAATCCAAAGGTCACACAGAGAGCTTCATTGAATGGCTTCATTGATTTTAATTGGAGTAATCCAATAGTCTCTATCTCTGCTGGGGAGAAATCTCTGTGAGCATCTAAACTATGATATAATTTAATTGCCTTTCTTTCGTAGACTCTCCGTATCAACAACACGTTGGGATAATTAACTTCAGGTAAACATTTGATGTTCTTTGAGAAAATTTACTTATTTAGAGGATCCTAAAGATACCGGAAATGCCCCCAGGCCAGTTGTGTTCTAATTAATTTGTTGTTTACATACTTGAAATGGTCAATAAGGGCTTTTCTAAGGATCTGTCAGTGTACACATGCTTCAGACTGACTATTTTGGAGAGTCTCAATTTGGTTGTGTCGCACTGCATTTTTAGGTTGATCTGTGAAGTTAAACATAATTTTGCTTATTGTCCCCTGCTACAAATTTCACACTTGAATTGCTCCATTATTAGGAATTTTCAGGGGATTGTTCAAATACCTAATTCTAAGTACTAGCAATAGTATTAGTGGTGCTTTCCAAAGTATGACTTGGGAATTCATTTCCAGCCTAACACAGAGAAATTCTACGATTAACCTCAATCAATCATTGATTCAACTGTTATTGCATGCACGTTTATAATTTACAATCCATTCTTCATTTACTGCTGAGAAAGGCTTAACGTGAGATGCCACACCTTAGGGTCCAGAAAGTGTATTTATAGGTGATATATCACAAACCATTTCCCATCCCATTGCTCACCACCAATGCAATCAGTCATTCGTTGCGCGAGTTACTCCATTAAAAGCTGACTCTCTGTTTTTCTGCAGTTTTACACATTTCATCCGAATATTCATTACAGTTCCAGGTGCCTGTGCATCAGGAGCAGCTCAGCTTGGCAGTTTTGTCAGGAAGCCTCATTTATTTTACCTGAAAATAAAGCTTCAAAAACAAAAATAGGCATGGAAATCATAAGCAATGTGGTTTGTCTATTTATCAAAGTTATTCTGCATATTCATGAATTTCTGTAAAACCCCCACACAAAAAAAGGAAGTTCTTCTAAATTGTCAATGTGACAAAGCAGTTTAAAGCTTCTAAACCTAAATACGCTGGCACAAATCATACAAATTGCATTAAATGAGTCCGTCTTAAAACAGATTTTCATGTGTTAAACCTTTTCTTTTCAAAGTTAGGTTAATGATTATTTAAGCACTGATTGTTTTTTTTTTTTTTTTACCTGAATGGTCTTGTATCTGTCTAATAAGATGGTGGACTGAGCACTTTTGCATTAACACACTTCAACAGCTCTTTTGATGGGAGTGTAGGTGCCTGACACATGGCAAGCTGCCTGAATCTTCGTAAGTGGCAGGGCAGCTTTATCGCTGACACAGGCTGAATGCTGTTTAATGTTTCCATCGAAGTCATAGCAACAGAACACTTAGGCCTGGAACCACTGCCGTGCTTGTGCATTTATTGGAAATCATGTAAACATGATATCTTTGAAGCCTAATTTGATGTTGTAATGATGTGATATACTCTGTTCCCTAATGCAATGTTATCTCGATAGCAGCAGTGTCTAAGATTTTGAAGGCCAGTGGTTTTCAGCTGGTTTTCTTTAGCACACAGATAAAACAACCTGTTTAAAAGTTAAGCCAAGCATACATGACTTGCCGTGGGTGCTCTGCGACTTTTACAGGAATACAGGAATGTAGTTTCTCAACTACATGAACATTCGTCTCCGAATGAGGCCAATACACTGGTATTAAGATGCGTTTTGGGTGTTCCGATCACAAATGTATAAGCGAGACGTTAAGAGCAGACTTCTAGAGTTATTTTAGTGCAGTACTTGTAACGGAGCTTCTAGTGTACATGCTGCTCATATCTGTGTCCCTATTGTGCATGTTAATGCATGTGCTCTTTTAAATTGTCAGATTGTATGCTTATTTTCCTTTTAAATCTGCACATAATCGGTGAAAAAAAACATGGTTACAGCTGCCATTAATGTCGTCCTATTTCAAACGTATTGCCCAAAATGCATCTTAAAATTAAGAAAACAAAATTCATTCACAATCTCATGAAGTTTATTCTTGATAACATGTCAGCAAACATGAAAGAACACCTTTCGCCTGTTTTTGCTTTTGTTGGCATCATTTGCGAAGGAAATAATGAAAAACTGATGAAAATAGTAAAAACCGCAAGTAGGGAGATGTGGGTGAAACTTGTGGGTGAAACTATTTTATTTTCTAATTATTTTTATTTTTGCTTCCTAATACCTTGCCCTTCTCTTGCGCTCCCTATATGTTTAATTGGTTTTCTCTCATAACGGTCTCTCGTTCGTCGGGACAGTGCACTCACTTGACAACAAGACGTCTAGATTTCAAGCTGTTTTCAAAACCGTCGAAGCGTCTGGGACTAGTCTCTGCATGTCTCAGGAGTGCGCACACAAAAAGGCTGTTGTCTTGAAATCTAAGACTTCTTGTCGCAGACCAATTGACAAAACATCAAAGGAGACAAGCTTGTCATTAGTCATTAGGCATCCGCTCAATTTGGAGAGCTTCTACTAAGTGCCAAAATACTGAGTTTAATTGGATGGATGACCTATGATGTTAGCTACAAAAGATTATAATTTATAAGCCTTTTTATTTTGCTATATCAACTCTGCATTATTATATGGTTAGTTGCATTTCATTATTTGCACCTAGCTTTTTTCTATATGCTATATGCAGCACTATCAGAAAAGGCTTGGGCCACAACCCACAAGTTGAGAACCGCTTGTTCGGGCTAAATGATCTTGGGAACTCTCTTGCTCAGCATTGATTGTGACTGTCGCTGTGTGAGTTAAACCTTGACAATCTGGCAAAGATTATTCCATAATTTCTTCCAATAATTAACAGTTTCTGCATTGTTTGGTCTTGAATAAGCAGCCTGATCTAATTAACATACCTAGCTATTTGTACTTTAATGTTTTAACATTTAAACATAACATGTTTATACATTTGGATAGACACTTAAACATACAATGTGGACATTTGAAAGCATCTAAAATGTAATTTTTTTTTTTTACATATTTACAGCTTTAGAAATTTAAAATATTGAGAAATCCATTACAATATATTTGAATACACGAATCGATTATAAATGTATTTTTTATTTTTTTTTACTGTTTTAAAGATATTTTAAATCCCTTAAATTTACCCCAACCTCTAAGCATAACCACATTTCAACAATATAAAAAGATGTAACAAGTAGATTATTGTACAGTAGCAATAATCTGTTGCAATATATATAAATTGATATATATTTTACAGCTGGTAAACCTACACCTAGTCCTAAACCTAGCCATAACCATTTATTAAGCAGATAACACACACAAAAGGCAGATAAATGTAATAACAATTTATTCAGAAAAAAATGGCAAAATTCAGTACGTAAGTAGTCCAAAGGGCAATGCACTGCATCAGATGTGCTCCCTGACAGCATTCAATAGCATTGTGTGAGGTGGAGAGTAGAATTTGAATTATTAATCACTGTAAATCTGCTCCTGATGCACTCCATAACGGCGCTGTCATTTCTTATTCAAACATATTCAAATGAATCACAGAATATGGCAGGTCACAAACGGTCACGAGACACTTGAGAGCCAATGAGCATTCGACATCACTGCAGTAAAACTGCTGGTCGTAATGCTTGATGCAGCAATTTTTGAAAACCAAACCAACACGTTTACGGTTACAGGGGGTGCGATGGTGCTGCGGCAGATGGAGACGGACATTGTTTAATAAAAGGCTTGAATTTGGGTCTGTTCTTCACAGAAAGCAGTCTGAAGATTTGTAACATATTTATGGATTAATTTCATTATTGTTTTTTGGTGCTTTTGTGGTTTATTTAGTTTTTTGGCATATTCTGAAAGCTCCTTTTGTGTCCCATGGCAAGCAAAAATGTAATTAAACGCTTAATGAATGATTAAACGATTACAGGGTTTTTATTGATTTTACCATTTTTAAGTTTAGTCTTTGTAAATGTGATATAATCCTTTAAAACTCATTGATTATAAATTAAATGTAATTAACTGATTCATTCTAAGAATTATTCAATATCAATCAATCATTCAAACCATGCACGTAAACATTTGTAAGATTCTATAGGTGTTAATAATGATGACATTTAGATGCTGTCAATATTGTATGATTTGGTTTCTATACAAAAGTAAAAGAATGAACGTTTGCTAGAACCAAACTTTACCTGAGAATACATACAAATTCTCATGAGATCACGTTGGAATTAGTGTTAAAAAGAGAAAAACATTTCTAATCAGCCAATCGTGTAGCAGCAGTGCATAAAATCATTCAGATATGGGTCAGGAGCTTCAGGTAGGAAATAATGGGGACATTTTTTTTATTTCAGTGATTTGGACCGTGGCATGATTGTTGGTGCTAGAAGGGATGGTCTGAGTATTTCTGTAACTGCTGATCTCCTGGGATATTCACGCACAACAGTCGCTATAATTTACTCTGAATGCTGCCAAAAACAAAAAACATCCAGTTAGTGGCAGTTCTGTGGATGGAAATGCCTTGTTGATGAAAGGTCAACAGAGAATGTCCAGACTGGTTTAAACTGACAAAGTCTACGGTAACTCAGATAACTGCTCTGTACAATTGTGGTGAGAGTGCTTTTTCTGAGATGCAAATTGGCGCTGTTTTGGCAGCATAAGGGGGACCTACAGAATATTAGGCAGGTGGTTTTAAATGTTGTGGCTGATCGTTGTGTATATATACAGTATAGAATATATCTTCTTGCTTGCCTTAGTGTACACTGCAGAAAGAGACTGGAAGTTGTGGTTGTCTTTCTGACCTATTATCTTCATAGCTATTTGTACCAGGTTTGTTAACCTTTTATCAAACCTTAAGTACACTTGAACACAATGCACTAATCTGTTCAGTAATCAGTATGGTTGTTCGTATGATAACTTGCAAACCTTAAAAATAGGAAGCATTAAATTGTTACCAAAAAGTATTGTTTTTCTCTATTTTTGTTTAGTATGTATTTAAGGGTTATTGGTAAACTTTATATTATTATTATGTAGTTAGGGGGATGTATCTTTAAAAGTAATCGTTTATAGGATCTTCAAGTCAAAGTCTAATTAAATTTGATTTATAAAAGCACATTTAAAGATAACAGAAGTTGATCCAAAGTTCTGTACAATCCAATAAAACAAGACACGTAATAAAAATAAAAAAAAGCTTTAAAACAATGAATAGATCAATGTATGAATTTCTTTAAGACATTGGAATCGTTAATGGAATCACAATTGGAATCAGAATTATTAAATTCCTTAAGATTCCCATCCCTACTGGTGTAAACTGATGTTTATTTAAAAGGGATGTGTGTGTACATTTTCCAGTGATCATGCCAGAAGTAATTGTAGCTATAGTCAAAGGTTTTTTGACTTTTTTTTTAGATAAATAATGATATCAGTGGGTTTTAAATGTATTTCCCCCAAGCGGTCACTTTTTCCCATTTCCTAACCCTTTATTTTTGACAGACTTTGATAATTTGACAGAGTTTGTTTGATATATAACAAATCAAATGAAGAGACCAAATTTGAGCGAACATCTAACCCAAAGCACTTCACAGAATCAGTCACTTTTTTTTTGTTTTTTTTTACCTTTCTGTGAAATGCTGAAATGACAGCCCTCACAGAAGCATGCACTTTTTACAGTCCTGATACCCTTGTAATTATGTTTAAATGTTACACAGGTCTGCTTCCATTTGTTTGCTTTTTGGGAAGCCCTGGGCTGTGTTCCTTTTATACACTGTGGCATTTGGAACCTGTTACATTTCCTCTCCTCATCATACCTGCCCCTACCAGCTCTATTTAGACCAGCCTGCTTCATCCAGGCCGGGAACACACCATACTGATGTGTGAAGAGCTGGCACGTTTCACAGTACCTTTACGTAATCGGAGGCTCTTCCAGATACAGATTGTGTCGCCACGCAGGTTTCTGAAGAAGCTGAAATTAGGGCAGATCCAGTGGGAGACGAGAAGATGAGGCAGATGAAAGGGGTAGAAACTGTCACTTACTGTTTTAAATAGCTGTCTTCTCTGACTCAGAGTGGGGATGTGGATAAGATAAATAGATAAGATATCTATTTTGGAGTAGATACGCACAAGCCTCTTGTTGCTTGGGGCCTGATTGCGAGAAGTGAGTTATCTCTCACCAGTGACGCATACTGATGAGTTCTCAGGTGACGAATGCTCTGATGTGAGCAGATCAGAGATTTGGGAAGATCTGTGAGAGCAAAGGATCAGCGCATTATCTGATACACACTATAAGTCCACTCTAGCTATATGAGTCTGTCGGCAAGAAGTCAAATGTGTCCCGACAGGTTGTGACAGCACTTATCTTGTGGCCTGATGTCTGCTACCATTTACCTGATGGGGAAGAGGTTTGGAACAGCTGACCTGAGGGTGCCCTGAGACACACTCTTGTGCCATGCATTGTTACTCACTGTGCCATAGACCCGGTCCCCGCCATTGTTTACATTGTGATATTTTCATGAGTTACACACATTTTATGCTCAATTCTAATTGCTGCAGTGTGGAAAAACATGGTCATTATGATATTCTCATTACTGCTACATGAAAATTTGATACATTATTTACATTTTAAATTAAGTATTTATAAATTGTAGTAGTATTCCCTTAGTGCTGCTTTTCATTTTCACAGATTTTATTTAAAACAAAATAATTGTACAACAGCATCTTTATTGTAAAACTGAAAATAAAACAAAAATGACAGTATCATGGTGATAAGAATCATCATTGAATACTAGGAGTATAGAAAATCTAAAATGTCAGGAAGCTTTACAGTAATGAGAAATATGGTGGTAAAATGTGCTCAATTGTCCTAAAAAAATGTCACAAAGCAATGGTCCTAAATGAAGGCTTAATTTTATGTAAAATATAATTTTGTAAAGGGCTGATTATTTAGTGAGAGTTAATTATATGAAAAATTACATGCACCAAAAACAAAACTATTAATCATGCCCCTGACCCACACGTAAATTCCGTAATTAGGAATGTTCCAACCATCAGAGCTTTTCAATCTTAATATCACCTTGATGTTTTAACAAATCTGTGGCATTAGGGGGCAGTCAGCGCTACAGCTATTAAGGTAACGTGCCTTGTCAAACTAATAGGTAGCACATCCTTCCACTGATGTGCTTTTGCACTCAAAAACAGCTGGACTGAGCACAACCGAATGCAAGTCTGTGATTGCTCCTTGTGCCAAAGGTTGCCAGCCCCAGCAATAGGCCCTCTTATTCTTTCTCTATGCTTTTGTAAATGATTCACACAGGCAGTTATAATAGTGCTACTTGCACTGTCCCTGGGAACACTGGAAGGAGGGGGAGGGTGGAGATAGTGAATTGGTGGGTGGAGGAGAAGAGTGAAGTGTGGTGCTGAAAGCCCACCGAGACATGGTGACAGTTTCTGTTGTCTTCATTGAAGCCCTCAGAAAGAGAGACAGAGAGAGGTGAGGAGTAATCTTAAATGCCACTGTTTTATCTTGATCTCAAGGACGAAGGAAAATACATGCATGCAGCGCTCCAAACAAACCATAATCCAGCCAATCTTGTGTTGACCGTAGGCCACAAAAGGAAATGCTTGCAGAGATCTGGCTTCCTGACTTTCCATCACCATGTGTGTGTTTTGAGCCAAGGTTTTCCCCTGGCAATCTTACACTCACACTGCTCCGAGTCAGGTTGTTGCCCTTTACACACTACAGGAATGTTTCAGGTCCCAAAGAACTCAAATCACTGTGGAAACCCACAGACCTGACCCTTTGTGTAGCGGGGGAGCCCCAACCACACCCTGTCACCCCCATCATTTATCCTAACTGCATGCTAAACAAAACAATGCTATACTTGTAACATATTTGAGTGTTTTTAAATTTACAATCCATTTTTGAAAACATAACAGTAAATGTGTATTAGTGATTAACCGATAGATTGGCAGATATCTAGCCATTTTTTCAATCCATATCCATTTAGTAAATATTGTGTAAAAGTGTTTGTTTACTTGCATCGATTATGCGCACATCTTGATTGCTAAATTTAATTTATGTATCACTTATCAGCATTATATCGGCCATCCTGTTTATCATTAACGGGTTTAACTTGTGAGTTTGCCAGTCTATCTGACTGATTAAGATCCTGCTCTTCAGAATCAGTTGTTTGTTAATCGAACTACACTGGTGTTTATTTTTGCATGCCAAAAACAAGGACAATACTATATTAAGTCTTCTTATTGCCTATTTATTGTCTACTTATTGTGGTACCCTAGCCAGTCTCTTTTATCTAATCACATTCAATTCAGACTGCAAGCTCACCGCTTGGGTAAATGATCATTTTTTCTGCAGTGGTGCTGTAAATTCAGCAGTATTGCTACATTTCCACTGAATAGTGGTGCAGGAAACACTGTTTTTGTTCAGTTACTATATTACGGTGTTCTCACCCCAGCCACTTCCTGTCTGTTTTTTCACACAGCAGCACCCATACACTCACTGCACTGTCTAAGAATGACCACATGTCCTCTGACCCCTGTAAACACCCATAAATTAACAGATAGCTTCAGCTCTAAAAGTGATGTCTAATAACTGGCAAATAATCATACCTATCCACTCTTTTTCAGACCCGATCCCACCTGATCTTTGTTTTACTTGACTTGGTTTTTCAGTCAATTTGGAGCTGTGCTAAAGCATGTTTTTCAAAGCTTATTAATCATCTCAGACCTTTTTTTTTTTTTTTTTTTGTCGGATGTTTTTGTTTTTCCACACCTGTCTGAAGAAATGACACCTTAATACTTATGTACTTTATGTATGTTTGTATGTTGGATGTACGCATGAATGTATGCTCTTTATAAATGTTTAAGTACGTGCCAGCCTGAAGAAGTGATCTTTCCTAGCTGTGTTTCATTTTCTGTGTTTCTTCCTCTTCTTAAACATCGTAGGGTGCTATTCCTTGCCACTGTTGCCTTTGGTTTGCTCACTGAGGGTTTGTGAGGCTTCATTCTTTAGGAAAGCTGCTTTGGAACTATTGTGAAAAGTGCTATACACATAAATTATGTCAGGAGTAACTTTAGATGTGTCTGCTTTAGATTGTGCATGATACAGTTAGTCAGGGCTGCATTAAGGTGCTTTGTGGTCTGGGGCTTACCACTTTGCTGAGCCCTTGCCAGTCGTCAGAGCGGGAGTTTTTTTCTTTTTCTTATTTAGCCTAATGTTACACATTCTTTTACACATTTAGACCGTGCTTCATTATAACCACAATGAAAAACAGTTGTACGTTTCATTGTCTTGATCTTATTTTTTGTCGGGGACAATTAATGTATTGAAGGCATGCCACGTTGCAGTTTTCTAACTTTAATGATTCATATGAATGATCTCTTTCTCTCTACTTTGCTCCTTTTTCCTAATGTATATCTGTAGTGTGGAGGAGATGAGAAGAGAGTGGACAGCAGGACAATCTATGTAGGACATCGGCCATGTCCGGACACAGAGGCCTTCATTCCCTCCAAATTTTGTGACAACAGAATTGTTTCCTCCAAGGTAACTTCTGTTGTTACATTACATCTCATCACAAATCTGAAAGTGAGCCATTGCTTAACTTTAGCTGCATTGTAATCAGGTATTTACAGGATAACCTTCGGCTCGACATAAGTATGCCCTGATGACACAGCGCCAGTTGACGGAACTGTCACTTGCCCAATCTGGCCAGGGCCAGTTACATGATAGATGTATAATTTACAGCTATTATTGCTAAATATTAACTGTTAAAAAAAGATATTTAACTCTTCCAAAAAGTTATTTGTTGTACATTTGACTTAAAGAAACCTTTTAAGATGATGTGTGTAATTTTTTTTAAGAACTAGTTAGTGGATTTCTCCAAAAGTTAAAGCACTGTGTCATTACAAAACATTTCTGTATTTGTTTTTAGTGTCCCAACTGGCATATTCAGGGCTAGTCGTTTTATGTTTGTAATGAACATAATTTATTTTTGCATCTAGAAACTTCTGAATTCAAGTTTGCTGTGGGAAATCAGCTTAACCCCTTATTTCTATAGGCCTAGTTATAATATTCATGAGTAAACCACTTTTCATGAGAATTTTTTTTTCCTACTCCATAACATATATTGTTTTCCTTTTACCAGATTCTTAATGATTTGGGAATCATTTTGATTCTAGGAATATCTGAAGCCAAACCAGGCCAGTTTGTTTCCTAATCTCAAACATCATCAAAATATATTACAATATTACACATTACTTTGTTCAAAATTAATAAAATGCAGTTATAATTTATGCCATGGTCTTTTTTGTGATTATGGCATTACAAATGCAACTGTTAATCAATGAAAGAACTAGTAAACTGGTAAACATAAGGACAAGGACAAGTACAATGAAGAATAAAATGTACTATATAGAGGGATGCCCAGTTTAATTGCACATGTGCACCGCTCTTGATCTGCATTATCCTGTCACCAGAACTCTCATATTGAGGGAAGCAGTTTGACGCATGGGCACCCGTGTACTCTAGAGATGAGCAGAGCGCATCACTTGTGCAAGTGATTTTCAGTGGATCATGTGACATGCATGTTAAAACGGTCTTCAGTCACCCCTCGTGTATTTGCGTTCCACATGAGAAACATATGTAGCACTAATAAAGCACCGAAAGCAAGATGAATATGGTTTGATTTGCTTCGGCAACCCGAAACTTCACGATGGTGGCTGCCAAAAAATTTTAATGCAAGAAAAATACTGACTTTATCTTTATGAATTAACAAAATATGCATTGTTTCTAACACTTTAAAATATGATGCTAAAAATAGCACCAATATATTAAAATTTTTCCTCTGTGACAGTGAAAACGTCACCAGATAATATACAAATGTGAACTACTGGCCTGAATGGGTCAGCAGATATAATCCTTATTTTTGAGCTCTTGTCAGATTATTATGGTTTTGCTGGCTCATTACAAGTGCCTGCTTGTAATATTCTTTATCTTGTAATTAGCAAGTGTTGTTAAATGCCACGTCAACTGCACCTCAGCATTAACACACAAGAATATGTCTACAGCATGGCCCTGGTGTTCTGCCACCTGTTCCTCCAGGTGTGTAGAGGCTTTTGTAGACCCCCTATGCGTCTGGGCCCAGGAATTCCTTTCTATTCTCTCTCTCTCTCTCTCTCTCCATTCTGTCATCACTCTCCCTTTACAAATGGCAGTAAAATCTACTCCCCCATGTATTCTTACAAGAGCCTTTCCCACCCAATGAAAAACTCTAATTTGCCTGTCAGAGCAGAGTGTGAGATCAGGCTGATAAATACATGGTTGCAATTAAACATGTTCGGGTTGGTTGAATCTTGAATGTTGTTAGTTCTTGAATCTCCTTATTCAGTCGATAGTTGAGGAGTGTTTTAAAATACGATGGGGACTGTGGAGTAATGAAGCAAATATGGAGGGAGAGAGAGACAATGGATTAATAGAGCTGCCTGTGGTTGTGCTGTGGTATCGGGTGATTAATCTCTTGTATAAAATTCTAAACACACATTAATTACCTTCACTGAGATGTTTACTCTTCTTTAGCATACACTTTGCATCTTCCCACTTACACACACACCTTAAACTTTACTCCGCACCGCCCCTTGCATCTCAGTGTTTCCTTTCCTAAGGAGGTTAAGTGCATCCAGAGCATCTCGTGTTCATCTCAAGCCAACCATTATACTGTTGAAAATTATTAGATATTCCCATTTATCCTATTGCAGGTGCCCCAAATGTCCTCTCTTTGTTCACCCTTGGTGATCCATTATATAGCTATGATGGTTATATCAGGTGGCAAGAGCGGTCCACCTTTTCACTTTCTCTCCTCCCACCCCACATTTAGATTAGTGTACTCTCAGTCTCTTGAAAGCAGTGTGCAGTCCTGCACTGTGACATGATATATTTAATCTAAAACAATTTTAATAATTCTTGTATAATAATTACCGGTAATTGTTCAGTTTTTATGACCTCATAAAACCCAATTTAAATAGAGAGACTAGACTACATTGAATATTTGTTCTTTAAAATAAAATAATTTAACTCTTCCAAAATAAATGATTTGTTTTACATTTGACTAGTAAAGAATTTGCGTGTCTTTTTTGTTCAATGTTAATGTACTAAGCTGGACTGTTTAAATGAACTGCAAAAAAGCTAAAGGTGATGGGATGTGGGATGATTTGAGGAAAAATGAAAAGCAAACTACAGCAAAAAATAGTCCTTTTTTCTATATATTGCTTTGTCATATTTTATAGGTGTAGAACTTTTCTTTAAATTATTTGTGGAATTCAGCATAAATCTGTATAATTGGATCTGTAGGTAATGCAACTGGCCCAACAGTTGACAACGCTACAACTGGTGTAGCATGTTTAACAATAAAACAATATATAGCTTATTTATTTTAATATATTTTTTTTTTTTTTCTGAATCCGGCCCTCAACCTGAGTTACAATACTATAACATGTACATTTTACATTTACATACAATATAAAATCTTGATGTTGAAAGCAAGTCCGCTACCCTCATGCTACTATTCAGCTGTATTGGCCACTTCCGAAATGAGAAATGGCAAGCCGTTGCCACATGGATCAGGTAGAAGGTTCCCCTTTCTGAGGTTAGCCAAACGGCAGTGATTAGTCGCTAATCCATATCAATGCAATAACTGCTGGTCATGGGAGTACACATCAGAGAGCTGTGGACCTATTTGAAGTCATCCCAGCTTGCTTTCCCAGAAAAGCACAAACACAGTGGTTGATTAATTTTGAATGCATTTAATCCTTCCTGATGAGTTTGTGGCTTTACACTCACATTGCTGCTATTTACTTGGAACTAAAAATGTTCATGAAAATGTGTTCAAATGGTTTGTCATTGTTTGACAACTTTGTTTTTTTTTTATTGTTACTTTTTAACAGTTTTTTTTTTTTTTTTTTTACTTCTCAGTACACAGTGTGGAACTTCCTGCCAAAGAACTTATTCGAGCAGTTTAGAAGAATTGCTAATTTTTACTTCCTCATCATATTCTTGGTGCAGGTAAGTAAAAGCTTTTGGTCATTCATCCCCCATTCCCAGAAAAGCACATGGTGGGTATGTGTGGTTCAGGTTTTTCTTACATTATGGGGACTCCCAAAGATGATAAAACCAGAAATCACCATATTTTCACCAATTGTCCCAAGCAGGAAAACATACAAAAAAATTGTATTAGTTAAAAACAGAAAAATCGATAAGAACGTTCTAAAAAAAGGTCTTAATGAAAATGTCTGAGGCTTAAGTTTAAGGGTTGGTGTAGGGTGGGTAAACGAAAAATCATTAACTCCGTTTAAAAATAATAGAAGTCAAGGGAATGTCCTCCCCATCATATCAATGTGTGGCTGATGTTTTTCTGTGACTCATGGCATGTTCTGCCCTGTGCTGATCTAATGTCTTTGGGTCTATGATAATGGCAGAGAGACAGACAGCGATACATGTAAATCTCTGCTCCACTCTATAAAAGCACGTTGAGATGACCTTAGTAAAACTACACAGAGTGGAAACATGTAAACAGCTGATGCCATTGAGTAATGTGTAAAGCACATGGTTTTGTTGCTATCAGGTGCACGGGGAAACAGACTAATGAAACACTTGAGTGCTCGTACTGTGGGTTCATACCTGCAGCTGATTTTGTGAGTGATTGGCACTATTGATTCATTAGGCTGTCGCTGAAACCTGAAAAATGTTGGTATGTGGTAGTATACAGCGGTAGGATGGCACTATAACACATCCAAATCCAATTTTTGTGTAACATTCTGTCAACTGAGGTGCCTCCATCTGGCTCTGTTTAGGTTTCTTTCAGATTTTGCTGCCTCTGATATCCCACAATAGTGTGCTGCACGCACTATTTTTGTAATAGTTTGTAGAAATAATAAAAATAATATGTGACAGAGCATTTGAAAACCGTCTATGTTTACATATTTATTTTATTTAAAGTTATATGTGGCTAGGGCTGGGCGATAAAACTGTATCAGTATTTATCGACGGTGCACCTTTAACGATATAAAACATTTTCAATATATCGTTCGATAGTTTAATTTAAATGCATTAAAATGTAAATAGACATGAAGTTTGGTTGCATGAACAACACTCAAGCATGCACCGTCCCTGGATCATAAACAGCCTGTCATATGGCTTGATAAAGGAGTGTGCTATGTGTGAAAAGCAAACAGCCAATAAAAAGTTGCGTTGCTGTGGGGTTCGGTTGCGCTATTGCCATGTGACATCAGAACACAAGAACACATGCAAAAATGACTGCCGTGCCTGCCGGGCGATGAGGAGATTATGAATAAAACAAAAAGGATATGTCAGCTCGACAGTGTGGCAGTTTTTTGTTTATTTTTACATCTGACCAACATCAGAACACCGTTGTAAGCTTTTGAAAAAAAAAAAAAAGTACGGAAACACAAGCAACTAATTATTTAATCACTTTAACAGCTTCCACCCTTTGGAATATGCAGCATGTCTTCCACCACAACCTACATCTGCTTCACCTCAAAAAAACAACCCACAAGCAGTCCACGATGGCGAGGTACTCTGCAACAGTCAGTGCCTTATGAGAAATCCTCCAAAAGTTTTTGTAACATTTTAAGTAGAGGTCGACCGATTAATCGGCCGATATTTGGCATTTTTTAACATAATCGGCATCGGCCAATATCCAAGTATATCAAGCCGGTTATTAGGCAGGCACTTCAGTGGGCAGCCTAGTGTTGTTGTGGAACATGTGTTCGACGCACGCTGCCCCTAGTCAATTTCCAGCATAGTGAGCAGACCTCATCCAGTGCCTAAGGAAGGAGCCAAGTTCCTTGGAGAAAACGGTAAGGATTAAATTAGTATTAATTTAATGTAACTCCTTTACATTTAATTAAAAACGTTTGATATGTTACTGCCAACTTCAAGAAAAAAACGCAACAAACGCGATAGGCGACATGACGTTCGGCTACTTTGGATATTGATAGCGTAGTTGAAGTTGCATTATCACAGCAGAAGGGTTTCACAATAAGTAAGCAAGAATTTTGCAATTACAGACAGTGAATCTGAGACTTTTATTTGATCTGTTTGTGTATCTTATATTTGAGAGGGTTGTCACTCAATGCAGAGAAATAAGTAATAAAAAAGATACCAACGCACTATAGGCTATTCAAGGACTGGCTTTGGTAAGCTCGGACATTATCGGTTCTGCTGTCGATACTGGAGAAATTAAGAAAATACATTTATTATTGCTATTGAGAGTTATTTTATCTCGCCAGCCATTTCTATGTATAATAATATGAAACCATTTGTCTGTGCAATTTAGCTATTCGCAGTCAGAGAGAGAGAGATCTCGCTCACGCGGTGCCACAGCGAGCACAACACAGCCCTGCATAATGAGTGACAGTACTAAACATTCAAACGTAGCCTGATTACACTTTAGATCTGTGATATTAGTCTGATTTTATTTTAGATTTCGCATTCCAAAGATTATAAAAAGAATATTTATACATAAGCCGCATTCTGTCTAGCACAACTTCCTTCCCTTCACAGTGGTGCACTGACATTTCTCCCTAAAACTCAAACTTAACGTCAGAATCAGCACGATCGGTGATTGTTGTAAAATGCAGTCTAGCTACTGTTGCTAAATTGCGGGACGCGTTTAATAATAAAAAGAGCACAAGAGATACCATTCCCAAGGCGGTGCGCGCTCCGAAACAGACCGCAACGAGACAAGCAAAGTATAGGCTACTTTGTGTTTCATGTGCGCGTCTAAACGATCAACTATACACAAAAACATGTCAAAACGACCGGTTTGGAGATTCACTTAAACACAGTTTATGTCTTAAATGGACGTAGTTATGGAAATGGTTGGGAGAAAATATGGTGCATCAGGAGCCTATTAGACACGGTCTTAAAGGGGAAGCAGTCTAATAAACATGCTGACGATTGAGCCATTACTGCGAATCAAACAACAAAAGGCAAAGAGAAAATCACTTACAGCTCTTGAATGAATAACTTCTGCATTATTAAGCATTAATCTATCTATGATAAACTATGCAGTGTTATTTTACAATTGATTACTTTATTAGATTTCTTTTTAGACCACACCTGAACAGTAATGTTATTAGACCTTACTGAAATTAAAACACTGTGCCTATATAACGTTTATCTTTGTGTAATTGTTTATCTTTGTTTAATATATATATATATATATATATATATATATATATATATATATATATATATATATATATATATATAACAAAAAGAACCGTTAAGAATACCGTTAAAGTACCGGATCGATAAGCACTATCGGTAAGAGTAGTAATGCCATTAAAACCTTAACGATACCCATCCCTAGTTATGCCTGTGCTTCTCTTGGATGCTCTGAATATTGGATTACGTGTCTGGATTGCCCCTTAATTAAAGCTGCATTTGGATCTCAACCTTCGTGTCACGGAGCAGTTCGTAACACCTGATTTGTTTATTTAATATATTTGTTATACATTATTTATACAATATGTTTTTACATTATACATTTTTAATTTAAGTGTACAGGTGCAGATTGGTCAAGTGTTAAATAAATGTATTTGTTGAGAAATTTCTTAAGTAATTATTTGCGTTACATTTTATCTTTCAAATAAAGGTTCAAATAAGAGATTAAAAACAAGCACATATCGGCCAAAATAAATCGGTAGCATTAATCGGCCATCGGCCGACCCGGATTTCAAAAGATCGGCACCGGCCTGAAAAAACCCATATCAGTCGACCTCTAATTTTAAGTTCAATAGTTTCTTTAACAATAATGTATTTAATCTCCATATAAGAAAGAAGATATTTGTTTACATTTATTTTGTTTTTGACTGTTAAAACTAAAATAACTTTTTGTTTGCATTAATAATTGTAAATTACAAATACAGTGGTTAAATTCAAACCTTTTTTAAATGTTTTTTTTTAAAGGTCATTAAAATGAATCAATAATTATCGATAACGAATGATATGAAACATTATACCATGATACATTTTTTAGCTGTATCGCCCAGTCCTATATGTGGCTACCAAGAAATTAGCTTTAGTCATTAAATATTCACTTGGCTATCTGTAAAGTTCGTTTGTATTAATTTTAAATAATCAGATATGATTTTATGGTGCCATGGAAATGGGATGCTCAATAAAACAGCATGAGAGGTGACACAACAGCCAAATATTACCTTCAATTTCAGTTCCAGCCTATGTGCGTGCATGCCTCAGTACTTCATATGTACATCCATGTTGTGACGTGATCTGTGTGTGGGTGTAAGAAAGTGATCCCCAGGTGTTTGCTCAGAGCTGGGATATGTCTGGCATGCCTCTACTAATCCTGCTTGTCTATGGAGGGGCTCCTTATCCTCTGACTAGCTCTCCCCACACAACCCACTGTTATAATAGCAAGAGAGAGACACACATACAGTATCTCACAAAAGTGAGTACACCCCTCACATTTTTGTAAATATTTGATTATATCTTTTCATGTGACAACACTGAAGAAATTACACTTTGCTACAATATAAAGTAGTGAGTGTACAGCTTGTATAACAATGTAAATTTGCTGTCTCCTCAAAATTACTCAACACACAGCCATTAATATCTAAACCAATGTCCAAATTGGGCCCAAAGTGTCAATATTGTTTGTGGCCACCATTATTTTCCATCACTGCTTTAACCCTCTTAGTCATGGAGTTCACCAGAGCTTCACAGGTTGCCACTGGAGTCCTCTTCCACTCCTCCATGACGACATCACGGAGCTGGTGGATGTTAGAGACCTTGTGCTCCTCCACCTTCCGTTTGAGGATGCCCCACAGATGCTCAATAGGGTTTAGGTCTGGAGACATGCTTGGCCAGTCCATCACCTTCACCCTCAGCTTCTTTAGCAAGGCAGTGGTCGTCTTGCAGGTGTGTTGCGGCCCTGTCTCCGAAGGGAGGGGATCATGCTCTGCTTCAGTATGTCACAGTACATGTTGGCATTCATGGTTCATTCAATGAACTGTAGCTCCCCAGTGCCAGCAGCACTCATGCTGCCCCAGACCATGACACTCCCACCACCATGCTTGACTGTAGGCAAGACACACTTGTATTTGTACTCCTCACCTCGTTTCCACCACACACGCTTGACACCATCTGAACCAAATACATTTATCTTAGTCTCATCAGACCACAGGACATGGTTCCAGTAATCCATGTCCTTAGTCTGCTTGTCTTAAGCAAACTGTTTTTGGGCTTTCTTGTGCATCATCTTTAGAAGAGAAGATGATCCATTTCATTCTGGAATGATAGCCATGCAAACCAATTTGATGCAGTGTGCGGTGTATGGTCTGAGCACTGACAGGCTGACCCCCACCCCTTCAAACTCTGCAGCAATGCTGGCAGCACTCATACGTCTATTCCCCAAAGACAACCTCTGGATATGACGCTGAGCACGTGCACTCAACTTCTTTGGTCGACCATGGCAAGGCCTGTTCAGAGTGGAACCTGTTCTGTTGAACTGCTGTACGGTCTTGGCCACCGTGCTGCAGCTCAGTGTCAGGGTCTTGGCAATCTTCTTATAGCCTAGGCCATCTTTATGTAGAGCAACAATTCTTTTGGATCCTCAAAACAGATCCTCAGAGTTCTTTGCCACGTGTTGAACTTCCAGTGACCAGTATAACGGAGTGTGAGAGCGATGACACCAAATTTAACACACCTGCTGCTACCCTTTCACACCTGAGACCTTGTAACACTAACGAGTCACATGACACCAGGGAGGGAAAATGTCTAATTGGGCCCAATTTGGACATTTTCACTTAGGGGTGTACTCACTTTTGTTGCCAGCGGTTAATACATTAATGGCTGTGTGTTGAGATATTTTGAGGGGACAGCAAATTTATACTGTTATACAAGCTGTACACTCACTACTTTACATTGTAGCATAGTGTCATTTCTTCAGTGTTGTCACATGAAAAGATAAACTCAAATATTTACAAAAATTTGAGGGGTGTACTCACTTTTGTGAGATACTGTATGTGCACCTGTCACACAAGATGTGCACGTAAATCACCAGCCTCCAAGTAAAGCTGCACAATTCTCCCGATGCCCATTGTATATGGACCATTGCAATCTGAACCACATCTCTTATTCGCTATCTCACTTATGCCCATTTCTGTGCCTCATTCCATCTCCCCTTTCCTGTCTCCTCATCCCTTCATTTTCTTTTCCTTACCCACTAATTTTTTTTAATTCTTTGTTCCCCCCATTTCTCTCTCTCTCTCTCTCTCTCTCTCTCTCTGTCCCTCTTTCTCCGTATGCCTCTGCAGCACGACAATGCTGACGTCAGCAGGCATGAAGCCCTCTGTAGTTCTTTTGAGCCACAAATAGGCACTGACTGATAAAAAAGCACCAGTGTGCTAAAAATAGCACTGCGTGCCTTTGCTGGGTCTGGGTGGGAAAAGAGAGATGGGAGGGATGGAAGATAGGAGAACAGGAGAAGGAGAGGGGATCTTTGTCTTTTATATGCACGTTTTGACACGCATCCTGCTCGAATGTTCCAAATTCCTACACGTGTGAGCGCTGATGAGGGGATTGCGCTAACAAGCTGTCTGTGTTCAGCCAAATGCAAGTATGTGTAACCGTAAAGAGGAAATTATTACATCATCTTGAGTAAAAGCAATAGAAAGAGAGACTGAGAAATAAATGAGCTGTTTGTATATAGAAATTCGGCCACATGCACACTAATACATTTTAGATTGAAAACGCATTGATTTTGCCTCCCATGATTGAAGTTTATGTCTCCCATCCTCACTGGAAAAGTATTTTCCTCCATGAAAAAGGAGACTTTTGAAAACGCTATCTAGTACTGCGCACTTTGGAAAACTGTAATGTTAGGATGTGAAAAGTGACATTAGCAGGGTATCTGCACATCCTTAAAAAGTAGTAAAATTCTTAAATTCAGTTTTCAAAATTTAAGGCTGTAAAAAATCTTAACATAGAAAACGTTGTAAATGTCGTTTGTGAAAGTATTTTTATATTTATATAAATATTTTTAGAGAAAGACGAGATGCTTTAGTAGCTTAACAGAAGTTCATCAAAATGCAACCTCTATTTCAAAAATATATGCAACAACATATACTGTATTTCAAAATACTAAAACATAACATGAAACATGTTTTCATATATGTAACATATTTTCTAAAATCATGGTTTATTATAATACAATTTTAATAGGCCATGCAGCCTTCATGCCCAAATATATGAACAAAATTTGATATATATATATATATATATATATATATATATATATATATATATATATATATATATATATATATATATATATATATATATATTATACACACACCAGTTAATACTGGTCCTCGAATCTAATTGGACGAGAGACATTCCATGAGCACTGATGGTCTGACACATCAGCACTCCGACGCTTCACTGTGTGTGTATCACTCCGCTTCTGTTCCTGCCATTCTAAACTAAAGTGGAAGAGCAGTGCAGATGTGTTAAGAGCAACTGTTTGTCTTTTTTTTTTTACATGTATTTTTTTGACATTATGTTAGCCAGCAGGTGGTGGCAAAAGATAAACATTTTTTTATTTTTTATTTATGTGTAATATGAGCCAATTAGGTGACGTGAAGTGAATTTCTCATCAGCCATTGTTTACATAGAGCACTCAGTGATCGCTCGTATTACTACTAAACCTATGAAATAGCTTTAAATGGCTTTAAACAAACAAATTCAGCATTACTGCTCATCAAAGCTGAGAGACACAACAGACAGATTAATTATACAAACTGAAAGTGCTTGCCTCTTATCTGTGTGCCCACTCCAATGTGGAGAGGACATTGCAGTTTCTATAGTGAAGGACTCTTGCGCACCTGCTTCCGAAATAGGGAGAAATACCCCTGCTTGGACGGCCACTTTTCCACTGAGAAAACTGATCTTCAGGAAGCTGACAGCATCTCTGCTTGAGTGTGGCAACAGGCACATGCTACTTCTCCCTTTCTCTCTCTTACACACTTACACACACACACACACACGCGCGCACACACACATATCCATCCATCTATCCACCTGGATGACATCAGAGCATTCATACAAATAAACATTCTCCACTACCAGATACTTTGGAAAATGATGATGTTTGGAAACTAAAAACATAGTTCTGGAAAAATTTATTTATGTGCATGTAATCTAAGGCCAGCTTTTTGCGAAGTTCCGCCAGAGACTATGTAGCCAGAGACAGTAGTTTGGTCATGCATCTTAAATTTTTTTCATACAAGCCTGTCACCTTATAAACCAGTTAATGAGTTGTATTTTCTGGAAAGTGTTCTTTATAAACAGTACACAAAAATTGTGCAAACTGAATTGTACAGTCAATATTCATTATTACAATGAACTTGGGTCCCTCACAGCTTGTGATTCGGAATCCAATCGAAACTGAATATCTGTATATAAAGCCAGCCATAGTACTTGGGAACAAACACGTTGCATGCCAGCCTCTGTAAGGTGTTTCTACGGTAACTGATGTGTTCAACATTAGCTTTGAGAATTGGCTCCCTCGAGGTGGCGGTTAAATGTATGCATTTTGTGTCTACTCAGTGGAACTGGTGAGGTGGGTCTGGAAGTGATGGGTGGGGGTGTTTTTTGAGAGTGTAAAACGGTGGAAAGGAAGCACTTCATCAGAGAAATGACTGTATTTCATTACAGTTGCTGATGAACTGTATCAGTGGTGCTGTCTGTTACAGAGTGATCCAGGTAAATAGAATCCTGCTGTGTGTGTGTGTGTGTGTGTTAGAGAAAGAAACAAACTTGTGGAGAGTGCAGGACAGTCTGTCCTCAGTACTTTAAGTAGCCTCTCCTTAATATTTTTAATTGAGTGGGATGCTGCAGTCGGCTCCATCCAGATGGACCATTTTCAATTTATAAAAAAAAACAAAAACGATTTGCGGGACCGTTGGCCCCCCACTTCATCCATCACCTGCAAGAGCCACGAGTGCATTAGACCTCTTTCTGCTGACAAAATCTCAGACTCAGCCCTGGCTCCCATAGAGAGGTTCTGTCTCAGATGGAGAGAAGGAAGAAAGAGTGCCATAGGGGAAACCAGGTGTAGTATTCCAGGTTTATATTATGTGATTTAAAATAAAAAAAAAATGTGTCTATTTCATAGGGATCTTGACTCTTTAGCCTTCTAGATGTACCTTCTTGTAAGGTGGAACTTAGGCTACGTTCCAATCACCTGATAGTGGCCTGTGAAATTGACTTTACAGGGTGTTCATCCATCTTTTACCATATTAGTATGGAAGTGGCCTTATTTGCAGAATTATATTAATTTATCATTTTTGAAACCCCTAATCTGCATGACTTGAGTGCCATCTGTGTTGGTGATACCATCCCAGATCTGTATGACTTTCTTTCTTCTGCAGAACACAAAGATTTTAAGAAGAAAATCTCAGCTCTGTAGGTCCATACAATCTATTCAAGTGAATTGTGGCCATACCTTTGAACCACCAAACATCACATAGAGGCAGCCAGTGTTGTAGTACTCAAGATCAGTCTTGGTCTCGAGATCACTTTTTTTAAGGTTTTGTCTCTGAATCGACCGCATTTTCACTCTGTCTTGTCTCGTCTCAGACAACGAGGACTCTGGATTTTTTTTCAAGACCACAACTGCGGGAATATCACTAAATTCCCTGTGCATCGTCTGATTTATTTGTTAACATCATTACTGTGATTGGATGTAAAACTTCCTGCTTCATTTTTGTTACTGTTAACGACTGTCACCCCTCTCTGCCCCACTTCACACGCACTCCAAGAAAGTGAATTCAGGAGACAGGAGAAGAAACTGTGGCTGTCTGAGAGATGTCAGACAAATCTTCAATTTGGCTACCTAAACCAGTGTTTCCCAACAACTGTGCCCACTATTGTGCATGAAAGAATGTCATGTGTGCCATGCAAAATAAATAAACACAGTTTTTTCTGGGATTTTAGTAAAGGCATAGAGATAGTAGAAGAGGTTTAAAGTTGCCAATTCAGTATATTTTTCATTTAAGTATTTTATTCAACCAGTTTTAATATTTTGTCCATCAGAACATTATTGTTCCAACAAACTCTTGTCCACTGTCAAACGCAACTCCTCAGATGCCAACAAAATGATGCTAGATCATCACACTTGTAGTAAACATTCAGACAGTGAACTGAATGAATGAATAGAATACAACCGTGTATTGCTTTACTCAAAGACTAAAAGCTGTTTATTTGTGCTCCGCATAGTTACAGATGTTATGAACAGATGTGGCTTACTTGTCACGTTTCTCTCATGAAACGAATATGAGAAACTGTTTGTGACGAGGAGGGCGGGGCCGGGCCTTGACTACGCACACTTGGCCCCTAATCTTGCTAATCAGCCAAGGAGAGGGTTAAGTGCAACTAGATGAAGCAGTTTGGGAGAGAGAGAGAGCTACAGGCAGGGCCGGTTCTAGACATTTGGAGGCCCTAGGCAAAATGTATGTTGGAGGCCCCCCGCCATGCCCTCCTCCCCTCCACCTTTCAGAATTCACGAGTTCACACTTACATCAAATTAAATAGAATAAAGATTATGCGTATTTGGCATGCTGTCCAGGGGAGGGCTCCAGGCTCTGAATTTTGGCCAGATTTACACAGTATTACATTGGATTGCATTGTATTTTGGATTGTGTTGTTTACATCCAATAAGAGATTATTAAAAATCAAAGTGAGGAGATGGGGGCGGTGGAGGGATGCTGATAAACTGTCAATGAACAGAGGTAAGTCTGCAGTATATATACCTCTTATCTCGTTGATTATCTGAATGTGCTCCTCCCGAACTTTGTTAATAAACATCATTTAATAAAAAAGACTTGAAAACAAATATGATTCCTAACCATTTTAACCTCCATGGTAATGGTAACCTCCTAACCATTTTAAGATCCAAAACCTGTTATCAGTATTTTTATATTTTTACTTAAATGTGCATATTAATGTAACTTTAAGGTAAACAAAAAAAAAATCATCTGAAAAGTCATCTTTTTTTTTTTAAGCAGTCAGGAATTTTTTTGCAGTAATTTGTTCAGTAATTTCTTTATGGTAACACACTAACCCACTATTTGGGATAATGAACAGTTTTGTTTTTGATAGACTAAATATAGTCATATTAGGTATGTATTGTAGAGAAATACCTTATGATACACAAATCAGCTGCTAGTGGAAGTGAAAAGACAAGTTAATTTCGTGAACTGTAATTGTGTGCTTATTCATATGCTTAAGATTGCATACTTATTTTCAATAAATATTGCAACAGTATTTATGATTGGAAAACGAAAAAAGTCTATTATGGTCTATAGTCTATTATGATAGACTAGAGCAGTTAATGTAGGCTAAACATTTGCGTTTTAGAAGATATACAGACTGTTTTAAAACATAATAAACAATGCTTTAGTATAGTGCGTTTGCTCTTTGACTGACAAACTTTACTTTTTCTGTAGTATTTTGTGAGTCAGCTCCTGACTAGGGCTGGAAATTGATTTAGAGGCGTTAGGAATCAAGATTCTATTCCACAGGTTGTAATCGCTTCCATCGAGGAGAATCGACTCCTTTGTAAGATTCAGTTCAACAGTTAATCATGAATTCGCCTCTATCTCTCCAACAGTGACTGGAAGTCCGATTCATTTCCGCGAATCAGACCCTTTCGGACGGTTCATTTAGAACATATTTATTTTTTCTAACAAAAGTCTGCATTGTAGCTACATACGCTCGGATTCAAAGTGTCAGAAGCGAATTCAGTCCATCAACGGTGCTCGCGCTCTTTTGAACTGGAAATAACCGTCAAATGATCTATCTCAAAATGACGCTGATCGTTAGAATCAGTTTATTTTTAACAATACATTACAATCACTCAAAAATAGATGATACCTGAATCACGAGCTGCACTTTCTTTGCGTGCCTGCTTAGCCTTACGCTTAGCAGCCCCTGAAGGATGAGTTCGTTTCGGCGCCATCAGATAAATTTGCAGAAAAGTTGGATTTTATTCATCTACAATCTCTTCATTCATAAATTCAGAGGTTGGGAGTGACTCGCATGTAAACGGTGATTATTAATTGGTTTAACTACAGGTGAATGACAATTGTTATATCCAATGGACAAACAGCATAGTATTTTGCTGCTCTTGATTGGTGGATAAGCATGTGTATGTTTTGGAGGCCCCGCCTCCAAGGCCGAGGCCCTAGGCAACTGCCTAGTTCGCCTATAGGTAGCGCCGGCCCTGGCTACAGGCAGCTGCCCTGTATGAGTTTGTGTTTGTTTGTCTTTTAATGTGTCATTAAACATTACTTTGATGCTTCATCCAGTTCCCGCCGCCTCCTTTCCATTGAACCCTGTTACACTGTTACATACGATTACTAAAAGCAAATTCTCCTGTTTTAAACAAGTCCAAAAACACTGTGATACGATGTGTAGATTCTGAGGTACTGTCGTCTTCACGGAGCGCGTTTTACATCTGAACCGGTGAATGGAGGCTGGGCGGCCGCTCTCCTGTCCTAGTGCCTGCCGTATACAACCTCTGTCAGTGCGACTAATGTGTTTTTTTTTTCTCTCTCTCAACATGCGATTTTTACCCGGTGCAACTTATAGTCAGGTGTGACTTTATTTCCAGAAAATAAAGTAAAATAAATAAAAAATACATGTATTTGCTGTACCGTTGCAAGAATTAATTTGCAAGAACTAATCTGCAAGAACTAATCTACAAATTGCGTTTTTTTTGCATTGCCGAATTTCAAACATTATGATTTCACGCTACTAAGACGGACAGAAAACATGGACAAGTTCTTTGTTACGTCCCATGTGATAAGTGTGACTTGTGTTTTGGATTTTATTTTTTCTCTCTCCCTCTGTCTCGCTCTTTACTTTCATTTTCAGCAGGTGGGCGTGGTATTTAATTGGCTCGTTCATCTGTCAATCTTGGAGACGCATGTTGACGACGTTGCGTATCTCCACCAATGAGGGCGGGCTGTGCGAGTATAAAAGAGAGTGCCTGCGTGGAAAGCGATATGATTATTTCTTTGTTTGATTCATGCTTGTGCGTCTGTTGTAATTGTTTGCCCTGTATAATTTTGATAATTGGTAATGTTTGTAGTACAGTCTGTGTTCTTTGATCCCTTGTGACGGCCCATTCGTTCCTTTTTATTTTGTTTTCTTTCTTTGTGTTAATTTATCTGGTTGTAAAACCGATTAAACTGGGTTATTAAACTGGGGAAAAGAAAAAGGACAGGTAAGATATCACGTGATATACATCTGCCACACTGAGGTTTCAATTGTGTTAGAACAATAGTGACGCGTGCCATCCCTTGTATTTTTGGTTATAGGGAGTCGTTTTTTTAGGGCGCTATAGATTTTCTTTTGATTTGGGTTTTTGTGGAGTTTAATTGTTGGGTTAGATTAGGAGTGTTTATTTGCATTTAGTTAGATTGGTTATTGTTGTATTTATTTATTTGATTTGGCACGGTCCAAGTTCTTTTCACTTTCCCCTTTCCTTGTGATTTTATAATTTATGCTTGGACCAAAGTGGTGTATTTTTGTACATTTATGTTAATACTTATTATGGGATATTTTTTCTCCCATTATTCTTTATAATATATACGGATACTTTACCTTATATTAAACTTGTTGGCGTGATCGCTTCCCAGTACATGCACAGTGTTTTTAAATGTTGGACTCTAATTTCCCTAGACCTAAAAAGGTTTGTAACATTCTTGAAAAGGAAAACTATCGATGATGGTTATGTTGGATAGTAGTGTGTCATGGACATTTTTAATCATAAATATTGTGCTGTGGCAGAAAAAAGGTTGGGAAAACACTGACTTAAACCACAAAGAGTTAATCTACAAAAAAGCATTCAAAAGAAAACACAGCAGAATGTCAATTCTGCAATGCAATTTATGCTTAGAAAGCAAGCATAAAGATAAGCTAAGTGTAAGTGATGCTAGCAAAGCTAGCTAACTGACGTTAGCAATCTGCCTCATGCTCGGAAAGGTACTATATTGTTTAAGAAAAGACAGAGAAAATTGAAGACTTAATTATTGAATAATTGTTTTGATATATTCTGTACTTAATGAAGGTTTCTAGGGGAAGAGTCATCCAGAAAACCAGATGTGATGCTTGCACAAAAATGGAAAAGGAGTGTTGAATAAAGATGGTTAAGTTGATTTCAGCTCCTTAGTGTTTGTTTGTATTTGTTTGCTCATAGAAAACAAAGGAAAATTCATACACACACAATTCACCACGGCAATGACTTTTGATTATTTTATCAAGACATTTCTCATGGTGCACACACACACACACACACACACACACACACACATATTTATATTTATATAATTTATATATGGCAATAAAAGAGGGGAATTATTTTCTTTGGGTGTTTTTATGGAAATATGGATCTTTCAGATCAATTTGAGTAGTGCCTATGGTTTGCATGTTCCACATTTAATCGTATGTGTGTCATGCAGTGAGGGACTCGCACTGGTCTTGTTCTTAACTCGGTCTCCCCCTGCCTTGGTCTTGTTCTCGACTTAGTCTCGGTTTAGGTAGTCTTGACTACAACACAACACAGAAAGCAGCATAAAAATCCGTAAGACTCCTGTGGTTAAATCCACGTCTTCAGAAGCGATATTTTAGGTGTGAGTGAGAATGTAAATCTTCACTTTTTTTAATAGTTAAAAAGGACATTAATATTGATCTGTTTCTCACCCACACCTAACATATCACTTCTGAAGATATGGATTTTAACACTGGAGACTTATGGTTTACTTTAGTACTGTCTGTGTGTGATTTTTGGTGCTTCAAATGTCTGATCACCATTTGCCTGAATGGATTGTATGAACCTGCAAAGCTGAGATATTCTTCTAAAAATATTAGTTTGTGCTCGGCAAAAACAAAAAATAAATAAAAGTAATACCATATATAAATGGGATTGCATGAGAGTAAATGATGAGGTAAAGTGAATCGCTGTAGTTTGCATGGAGCAGAGAGCACTGCGCAGGGACCCTGTGAACCGGAACGCAGCTTTAATGTTACTTTCTCCTGCATGTATGGCGAGTTAGCAGGAAAAGCCTTCTTTTCTCATCCTTTTTTCCTGTTCTTTTCCACCACTAAACAGACACCTGGCAAACGGGTTATGTGTTAAACACTTGACAGTCCACTATTGAAAGCTATGCAGTCTGGTGAACATGCATAAACATACGCACACACATATTTCTCACAGCATTACATGGTATGTTAGCTTAGGTTGCGGGCAGAATTTATGTGTGTATTTGAGTTGATCTGCAAGCTGTGACTCCTGCCTGTTAAGCAACAGCTTGAATGAGTTTTAGGCAGGTGGTCACGTGATTGGTGGCCATTTATAAGAGTCCAACGGTACATCTGGATAATTTTGAAAGGTTGTTTGGGATTACTCAGTCTTAGACGGAGCCAGGGCTCTATGTATATTGTGGTATTTGAGTTGAGTATGTGTGTTAGGCTGTGATCAGGATGATAAGGATTATTAACTCTGAGCTTGAGTGCTGTTGGTCTGAGATGGGCTTTCACCTTCTGAAGTCCTGCAGGCTTCACTACTCCCAACTGGAGTTTTGGCACCAAGACACCACATACAGTACACACAATAATTGTGTGTGTGTGTTTAAGCTGTTTGCTACAGTGGAGATGCTGCTCTCTGGATTGCTAACCCAATTGTACCATGCGGTTTTGCTGTGGTCTCTTTCAGCCAGGCCCTGCAGGGTTCTACTGGGTGTGTGTGTGAGGCATGTGTAGTGTGCTTTGTGTTTGGCCATAGCTTAGTTTAGAATGGACAAAATGTTCACACCGCTATGATCTTTAGTTCACACCTATCCTCCCCTATTTTTCCTTCACACAATAATACACACACACACACACACGCACTGGCTGAAAATGTAAAAAGTGGATACATACACAAGGATGAGAACATCATGGATCTTCTTAAGTGACACTCATGAGAAGCACAAACATCTGCAGCTCAGAGTAATACACAAGTAATCTACTAAAATAATGGACCATTCTGCTCAATGTTGCATTTGTGCTTAGATTCAATCAAACATTTGGGTGACACTTTTTTTTTCCATGCCTTCTTTGTCTTTTCTGACTTTGTTGCGCTTTAATGTCATGCAGTTACACACTGAAATAGTGATTTCAGTGAAATAGTGCTGTATGTCGCCATAAAATCGGACCCTTCCTTCCAAATCCGATCACAAGTGGTCACAGTGTATGCATTTAAGGGACCAGGTGTAAAAGGCTATGTGTCTTGTCGGACCACATGTGATCGGATCACCTGAGATTTATCTTAATACCAGGTGTAAATGGGAATGTTGATGACATAAAATTTATATTTTCCTGTCGATCTGCATTTTGAAAATACAGACAAAGACAACATATGCCTGCTACCTTTCTCTTGAAAGTAATTATTTCTTGGCTAATGCTGTTAATTATACTGAGAACCTTCTGACATTGTGCGTTACGAAAATATTAATTTTAAATATGAACGACAGGTCCCAAACTATGCAGTTTTAGTATTTTTGCAAATCTGTTTGGTGATGCTTGTGGCACAGAAATTACACTCTTCACTTTAAAATATTTATGCTTATTAAAGTATTCCTGTGTGAAACTGAGAGCATTTTTATCATAATATATAAACATATCTAGTCTCAAGATTAAGCTTTATGAGATATGTCATCTGATATGAATTATTGTTTTTGAGACTTATGATAAGGAAAATAAGTGTACTATGTAATATAGTGCTCATTTTAAAATGTTGTATGATGTGCCTCAATGACAAGAAGGCAGCTAGAATATTTAGAATATTTTGTGTGTGTGTGTTTGTGTGTCCTTCTTAAAGGTGATTGTTGACACCCCGACCAGCCCTGTGACCAGTGGCTTACCTCTGTTTTTTGTCATCACAGTGACAGCCATCAAACAGGTTAGTACATTGATGTTCTTTGCCCCTGTCTCCTCTTTTCATCCCTCTCTCCTTTATTCTTTCTCCATCTCTTTCTCTCTGTCTACTAGTGAAGCACTTCTAGTTTTATAGCTCTGTCATTCTTTAAATAATACGACCGCAGCCGAGAGTCCAGCTGAATCCGGGAGTCAATCTCTCATACACAAAACAAATGATCCTGGGGCTTGTCACAACACACCGGTCTTTTCGCAGCTTCAGATGTATTGTTTTAGGATCGACTTTTTCCACTGAGCTGCCTGCTGCTAGCTTTTTGAAAAAGAACAATGGAAGGTGGACTTCCTTCCAAATATCTGTACCTCACACTGAGAGGGACCTTTATTGGGCTTTGAAATAGGAGCACAAACTTCAAATGACTGAACTCCCTCAGCTTTGTTGTTCTCACAGATAGTTGCTTGTTTTCTTAACTATTATAATAGACCAATTGTATGTGACATGGCCCCAAACAGTAGTTGGACACGTAAGCCACATTTAAGACCCCATGAAATCAGCTGAAAAGCGCAGTTGTTTTTTTAATGAATTTTTTGGCTTATAAACTGTTTTTATTTTCACATTATTGAGAAATGTGTTAGACGGTACAGTGCAGTCCTCAGTTGACCTTCTGCTGTATTCACACATATCATCAAACATATTGTTCTAACACACCAGCATGCTGCTCTCCCATTCTCTGTCTTTCTATCTCTTTCTCTTTAGGGTTATGAGGACTGGCTGCGGCATAAAGCAGACTACGAGGTGAATAAGTACCCGGTGACTGTGTTGGAGGATGGCGGGTCAGTGAAGAAGGAGAGTGAGAAGATCAAGGTATCTTTCAGTTACTGCATCCTCGCCAAGTCTTGCATATAACAGCCAAGAGGTTATGTGTGGCAAGCTGCCATACTTTATGCAAGTGGGAAATGAGTAGGCTTGCTGGGAGTATTTCCTTGGTGTGTATGAAATGGAACAAATACCCTGTAAACAATGAAATGGTCAAAGCAGCAAATTTTTGTTTTACAGCTATTAACCAATATAATGACAGATATAGAAAATTGGGGATACACTATTGTGACCATATTTGTGATTTTATGTATTTTTTTTTTTAAATGTTGTTGATATTGGTTGGATTATATTGGCCAATGTTGTTTATTTATTATGCCTATTGAAAACTTTTCTGTAATCTAGCTCTAACTTAAAATTAAATAGAACTCTATTTCTTTTCAGATACCACCACCTACCATTTTTTGGTAATTATTTTGGCAGTGCTATGGTGTAGAGTTTTCTAGCTATGTTCCACTTCGCAACCATATAATGGTTTCACTCCCAATTGCTTTCCTTCATGATATTATACAAATCCATGTCTCTGCCAGTGTGTGAGTCTGGGCTTTCTGAGCATTCAATGCTGAAAGAAAAAACATCACTAAAATTGTCCTATAACCATATGGTCTATGGTCACGGATATCTTGTGCATTTCTAGAACAAATATAAAAAATGTGAGATGTTAATGTGTTTCTACTCAGGTTGGTGATGTAGTTGAAGTGGTGGAGGATGAGACCTTTCCCTGTGACCTGATTCTGTTGCTGTCCAGTCGAGAAGATGGCACTTGTTTTGTCACCACAGCCAGCCTGGATGGAGAATCTAACCATAAAGTAAGCTTATACTGTACATCATGCCCTTACCTATAGGGTCAATGCTTCATTGGTGTTCTTGCATTCATTGATCAAGTAATGCATGTGGTTTTATGCCTGGCCAACATTTTGTTTTCTGGTTTCTGTCATGTGTTGAACATTGCCACAAATTCTGTTAATTTAAATGTTACCAATGTCAACATTGTCTACAGTAGCTGGCTAACATTTGAATTGAAAAAGAAAATGTGTAAATATTTGTTTAATATGACATCGTTTCGAGCAAAAGTGTATTTATGAAGATTATACTGTAGATTGTAGCTGTAAAATAACAATGATGGCACAGCAAGTAAAAAAAAAAACTTATTGTTGAGCCCTACAGTTTTAATTATTCTTTATTTTCTTCTTCGTTCTTTAAAACATTTAAGACATGAATTCCTGGTTTTAGTTTCTGTTCTCTTCTGCAACCTGGAATCTAAAATCATTTTGATTTTCCTCTTTCAGCTCAACTCTTTAAATAGGTGGCCCAGATCTCCTCATCATCATCTTTGTACTCCTCGTCTTTCTCCCAATACACCACTCCCTTAGTGACACATCTGTGTGTGTTTGCGTGCATGTGTTTGTGTGTTGAACATGACCTGAAATACTCATTTGCCTTCATCTTGTTTGCAGACACACTACACCGTGCCAGACACGGAGAAAGACTTGTGGACTCTCACTGCCACCATCGAGTGTGAACAGCCCCAGCCTGACCTCTACAAGTACACACTCCTCGCATGCCATGTTCTACTCACAAACACACACTTAAAATCCCTTTCACTCCCATCTTGGGATGGGAAGTATGAATGTTCACAATATATTTTGCTAGCAATATAAAATAATGTATTGTGCTTTTTATTTGGCCATTACGTTTTCTTACTGACAGTCAAACTAGTTTCATAATCCTTCCTTGTATTGCGATTTGCAAATATGAGAGCATTAAGAAAGAGATGATTTAATAGAGTCTCTGATTTAAAATTCTTTAGCAAAATAATTATTAATTACTTTAAATCAGTTTAAACTATTCATTTTAATAAATCTATTCAGAACTCTTATTCAACTATTAGTCAGCAATCTAAAATGTTTACTTCTGTACAATGTTTCTTGTGTCAAAATTTTGAAGTAAATATATATTTAGGTAAATATTGCTTATTTTTACTGTTATATTGGTACATGTAAACAAAAAGGATTCATTTAGTGAAAAACTGTGTGGGGAAAACAAGCCTACATTATTTTAAGCTGTATTTTACATTATTAATCTAATTATCAGCAAAGTTTGAATTGTTGAAATTATTTCAGAGCAAATCAAAATATATACTGAAACTACTGCAAAATATCGATATATCATTTGGTCATTTATATCATCCAGCCCTACTCCCACCTACTTGTAGCTCATTTCCATAGGGTAGTTCAGTCTAAAACCAGAAGCAGTCAGTGTACATGGAAAAACTCTCTTATATAATGTCCTAGAACCAACTTGAAATGTTGACCTTTGTGCATCCTTTCTCTGGTTATAGATTATAGTTTTGTGATGTACATCTAAATTACAGCAAGCTTGTTCAGCACATTCCAGATCAGCAGCTAACGGTGTGATTCCGAGTCGAAAACCTTCTGACTTCCACTTGAGTACATTGCTACATGCAGTAACAAGAACAAATAGACCTTGAAACACCCGAAATATGGAAGTTTATACAGCCAGTCCTTGGTTTCCAAGTTTAATAATGAGTTAACTCTCTCACCCCCTATTGATAGGCACATCTCATTACAGTCACTCTTCTCTTTAGGCTGAACAACATTTGCATTTCTGATCAGCTAGAGCACCAGATGTCACCTGCTAAAATCAGCCTAAAAAAAACCTTCAAAGGGCTGTTGCCAATATGCCAGACTGATGGGTCATCACCAATGAGCATCTTCCTTGTAATAGGTTCATATCTTACAAGGTCCATTTGCATAGAGTGCTGTACTGGAATACAGATATATTATCATTAAGCCATTCTAATGGAAAGCAGTCTTTATAAAACAAACTACGTGCTGATGTGCACAATGCCATTAGTACTTTAGCTCTGCAGTTATTGTTTCTGTGTCATTTGTACCGATGAATGCTTTCAGATTAACCTCAAAATATGCTGATCACATGTGTTCCAAAAACTAAGATGATGCTCTGTTCCTATGGAGGAATTATTCTGCCTCCTAAGATACCCTGTTTTAGCCAAATTTCACCATGAGAAGGTAAGTGTGACTGCACCTGTAGAGTTGCTGCCTTTGTAGAGCGTTCCAAATCAGTCATATTTGAGGTTCCGTGATGATTTTGATGCTGCCTTAGGGTCAATTCAGACCGAATACGTTCCGGTGCTTAAATGAATTGTGTTTATATCACATACAATTGAAGTCAGAAGTTTATGTACACTGAGGTTGAAGTCATTAAAATAAATGTTTTAACCACTCCACAGATTAAATATTAGCAAACTATAGTTTTGGTAAGTCATTTAGGATATCTACTTTGGACATGACGCAAGTAATTTTTCCAACAATTGTTTACAGACAGATTGTTTCACTTAAATTGACTATATCACAATTCCAGTGGGTCAGAATTTACATACACTTAAGTTAACTGTGCCTTTAAGCAGCTTGAAAAATTCCAAAAAATGTTGTAAAGCCTTTAGACAATTAGCCAGTTATCTTCTGATTTGTGTACTGAATTGGAAGTGTACCTGTGGATGTATTTTAAGGCCTACCTTCAAACTCAGTGCCTCTCTGCTTGACTTAATGGGAAAATCAAAAGAAGTCAGCTAAGACCTCAAAAAAATAAAATAAAATTGTTTCTGGTTCATCCTTGGGAGCAATTTCCCAATGCCTGAAGGTACAACGTTCATCTGTACAAACAATAGTACACAAGTATAAATACCATGGGACCATGCAGCCATCATACTGCTCAGGAAGGAGACACATTCTGTCTCCTAGAGATGAATGTAGTTTGGTGCAAAAAATGCAAATCAATCCCAGAACAACAGCAAAGGCCCTTGTTAGACAAGTATCTATATACAGTAAAAGGAGTCCTATATCGACATAACCTGAAAGGGCGCTCAGCATGGAAGAAGGTGCTGCTCAAAAACTGCTATAAAAAAGCCAGACTAGTTTACAAGTGCACATGGGAACAAACTTATTACTTTTTGGAGAAATGTCTAATGAAACAAAAATTTAACTGTTTGGCCATAATGACCATTGTTATGTTTGGAGGAAAAAGGGTGAGGCTTGCAAGCCAAAGGACACCATCCCAACCGTGAATCATAGGAGTTACAGCATCATTTTGTGGGGGTGCTTTGCTGCAGAAGGGACTTGTGCACTTTATAATAGAGATGGCATCATGAGGAAGGAAAATTATGTGAATGTATTGAAGTAACATCTCAAGACATCAGCCAAGAAGTTAAAGCTCAGTTGCAAATGGGTCTTCCAAATAGACCGTGACCACAAGCATACCTCAAGTTATGGCAAAATGGCTTAAGAACAACAAAGTCAAAGTATTGGAGTGGCCATCACAAAGCCCTGACCTCAATCTGATTGAAAATTTGTGGGCAGAACTTAAAAAGCACGTGCGAGCAAGGAGGCCTACAAACTTGATTCCGTTACATGAGTTCTGTCTGGAGGAATGAGCCAAAATTCCAACATTTTATTGTGAGGAGCTTGTGTAAGGCTACCAAAAATGTTTGACCCAAGTTAAACAATTTAAAGGCAATGCTACCAAATACTAACAAAGTGTATGTAAACTTCTGACCCGCTGGGAATGTGATGATTGAAGAACTATTATTCTGACATTTCACATTCTTAATTTAGTTATCCTAACTGACCTAAGACAGGAAATGTTTTCTACAATTAAATGTCAGGAATTTTGAAAAACTGAGTTGTATGTATTTGGCTAAGGTTTATGTAAACTTCTGACTTCAATGTATAACAGAATGCAGGTATGTCAAGACACATTTTTAAAAGGTGACATTCTATTTTACTTGACATAGCTTTTAAATGTGATGCGCCTGCGCTATGATGCAGGGCAACAGCCAACCCCTTACAAAAATCAAGAGTTCATGGCAAATTTTCTGCAAATTCGCCACTGATAATTTTCACATGCAAATGAGCTTTGCAGCAAACTTGTGGCAAATTGTCTACTGTTGCCAAATATTTGCTGGAAGCTCTCCAATACTGGTGAAGAGCTGCAAACTTTTGGCAAATATTTGTGGCAAATCACATGCTGATTTGCATGTAAAAGTAATGTGCGGCAAATTTGTGGCAAGTTTAGATTTTTTGTAAGGGAAGATGTGCGTCTAATGCTTGTTTACATGGAAAATCCATTGAAAAAGAGCACAGAAAGTCCTTTAGTAGGCAGCTGCCTATATAGGCAGCAAGGCAGAGTGCACTTGGTTTTGGAACAGAGCTACAGCAAAGAACATTATTGTATTTTATTTTACCTGGTTTGTGTATGTTTCTGGTTGAGAGAGTATAAATGAACATGACAGAACATGACTGGAGCCTGTTTGCTCTCGTGCAGGTTTGTGGGTCGGATGCACATTTACAAGCCGGAACAGGAGCATGCAGTAAGGTGAGACCGTCTTTGCTCCATTCCCATGGGACCACTACATCCCACAGTACCCCCTCCCCCCTATCTTTTCCCTTTGCATTAGCCTTTGATCGTTATTCCATCAACCGCAACACCATAGCAGCATTAAAGCAAAGCCAACCTGGCAGCTTCTCAAGCCCTTCTCTCTGTCTCTCTTCCATTTGTCACTGGGACATTTTTTTATGAGTCTCCACACTGTGTCCTTCAAAAGAGTGGACCAGGCGAAACCAGCCTACATACCTCAAGCTCATTAGAATCCACTTTAACATGAGTTTGGATGCCAGGATGTGTCTGTTTTGAGATAATTGTTTTTATGGTTTGATTTAGATCTTTGGGCCCCGAGAACCTTCTCCTAAAAGGTGCTACATTGAAAAACACCCAGACGATTTATGGTAGGTCCTGGCACATTTTAGTTAGAAAAATCATTATATTTCACCAGTCTCACCCTGCTTTGCTGGGTCTTTTCTATAAAGGTGTTGCAGTATACACAGGCATGGAGACAAAGATGGCACTCAACTACCAGGGCAAATCTCAGAAACGCTCAGCTGTGGAAAAGTAAGTGAAAGTGACGAGAGATCTTACACCCTGTGTGCTGTAGAGCTGGGTAATATATTGATTTTGTGATCATTTGAGAACTTTGTTTAAATAGTCTTGAAGATCAATGCTTTATTGTATGACTTTCATCTTTTTGCCATGGGTGCGTAAAACTTTTTGCTAATCAGAAAATATCTGGTTTTGCAAGCATTATTTTTATTCATGCATGCTCAAAAATATATTTCACTTGTTTTTTGCAAGGTTGAATGCTCATACATGGTCATACATCAGCCACACATGGAGTATTTTTGCTATATTGTTGTTAGGGCTGTTAAAAAGAAATTTAAAAAAAAAATTAAATGCTTTGGGCCCAATTGTTAAAATTAGGCATTCATATATAAGCTAAGTTAAAGGGTTCCTTGTACAATCCATTGATGATTTTATTCATTTACAAAATTGACATTTTAACTGAAATATTTCAGAATCAATATCGAATCGAAATGGAACAGATCAAGATGTGAATCAAAATTGAATTAAAAGGGGAATTCCTAACGTGCAGTAAAAGTGCTCTTATCTTATGTTGGTGTGTGTGAACATCCATAATTGTGTGTTCACATGTTTATTCCTCATTACAGGTCCATTAATGCCTTCCTACTCGTGTATCTAAGTATCCTAATCAGCAAAGCAGTTGTGTGTACTACTCTGAAGTATGTATGGCAGAGCAAAGAAGGTCAGGATGAGCCCTGGTACAACCAGAAAACCCAGAAGGAGAAAGATACTTACTTGGTGAGCAGTGTGTGCATTTTACATGTAACCAATTTTCATGTGATTGCATTAATCAATTTGTAACTCCCTCAATATCATCAGTCATTTTTCAGATAAGTAATATAAATTACAAGATAATCTGGTCTCTTGTGAGCGTGGTCTGCTCTTACACAGATGATACTTCATAAATCATAATTAGGGATTAGCTTTATATTTAATCTTCATGTTTCTCTGAATCTCTGCTGTCAGTGATATTGTGTTTAAGGGATACTTGGAAAAGATTAACTGTGGATGTTCTGTCTTTGTTTCAGTATTTGAAGATGTTTACAGACTTCCTCTCCTTCATGGTCCTCTTCAACTTTATAATCCCTGTATCCATGTATGTTACTGTGGAGATGCAGAAATTCCTGGGCTCTTTCTTTATCAAATGGGATAAGGACTTCTTTGACCCCGAGATCCAAGAGGGTGCGCTTGTCAACACATCAGACCTCAATGAGGAACTTGGCCAGGTTAGACAGTCAATCCTAAAGATCAAATTTGAAGAACAATTTGGAATTGGGTTCATTGTGAACCAAGCCTCAGATAGGTCACCTCTCCAATCTAGACAATAGCACATACCCGAAAAGATTGTGGCTCCACTTTCATTCATTGGCGCTCTGAGAGTCATGAAGCATACAGGTTTTGTCCATTACCAATCAACCATGTAAAAAAGGAAACGAACAGCACATTTATTGCTAAAAGTTAGCATAAAACCAGAACAAGGAAATGGACATTTGTTCATGGAATTTGCTGTTTTTACTTAACAGATTTATCTGCTAAAGTAGGAATTATATCAGCAGGAAGAAATGGAAGTATACTGTACCTTTCCTTTGCCCTCATTTATAATTGTTAAATGCAATACATGGGTAGTTGACAAATGGAGATGGACTTCTTTTTCAAGAGTTTAGATTAAAATGTATATTTTTGTAAGATAGAAATTTTATATTTTAAGATTCTGTAACTGATCACTATTCTTAATTTTTTTTTTTTTTAGAGATGCACCGATTGCAATTTTCTTGGCCGATTCCGATTTCCGATTTTTTGCAAGTGTGACCTGCCGATACCGATTTTCTCCGATTTTCTTTCTAAGAACTATTATTGACCGCATATACAAACAAAATCTACCTTTCTTCAATGCAACATTTTATTTTCATAATAAAATAAATCATTAAACATTACAATTTCCCCCAAACTGCACTAAGTTACAGGATCTTCTCTCACTTAAACAACTCTCAAAATAAAGTGCTCTGTGACTGGAAAGAGGTAGAAATATCAATTAACTGCAATTGCTTTAAATAACAGATGTCAGTTTCCACTATTTTTATAAATGGACCTTTTTCTCTTTATTACTCGTCTAACAAAACAATTCCAAAGATCTAAAAAACTGAAGTGTCCAATACGCTCAACTTATGTTAGATTTCCAAATATCAGTTGTAAAACTGATTGCTGCTTCGGGAACGGCTTGTAACCATACCTGTCAACACTCCCGTTTTTCCCGGGAGTCTCCCGTTTTGTTATTTCTCCCAAAAAAAACTCCCGTAATTTGTATGGCCCAAACCACGTTATATGAATAATCACATCAATATATTATTCCAAGGTGGTCCAGTTGCCAGATCTTGAATGAAACGCATCCTACTCACACAATCAACACATCTTACAAATTACAAATCATTTGTAACCTCAACCTACAACCCATTTGCGCTGTTGATATCTGCGCAGATTTATTTTCATAATAAAATAAATTATAAAATTTAATAACTCAGTTTGTTACCTATGTAAAAGACACCTGTTCACAGAAGCAATCAATCAATCAGATTCCCAACTGTCCACCATCGCCAAGACCAAAGAGCTGTCCAAGGATGTCAGGGACAAGATTGTAGATCTACACAAGGCTGGAATGGGCTACAAGACCATCGCCAAGCAGCTTGGTGAGAAGGTGACAACAGTTGGTGCGATTATTCGCAAATGGAAGAAACGCACAAGAACTGTCAATCTCACTCGGGCTGGGGCTCTATGCAAGATCTCACCACGTGGTGTTGCAATGATCATGAGAATGGTGAGGAATCAGCCCAGAACTACACAGGAGGATCTTGTCAATGATCTGAAGGCAGCTGGGACCATAGGCACCAAGACAACAATTGGTAACACACTACGCCGTGAAGGACTGAAATCCTGCAGCGCCCGCAAGGTCCCCCTGCTCACGAAAGCACACGAACAGGCCCGTCTGAAGTTTGCTAATGAACATCTGAATGATTCAGAGGAGAACTGGGTGAAAGTGTTGTGCTCAGATGAGACCAAAATCGAGCTCTTTGGTATCAACTCAACTCTCCGTGTTTGGAGGAGGAGGAATGCTGCCTATGACCCCAAGAACACCATCCCCACCATCAAACATGGAGGTGGAAACATTATTCTTTGGGGGTGTTTTTCTGCTAAGGGGACAGGACAACTTCACCGTATCAATGGGACGATGGACGGGGCCATGTACCGTCAAATCTTGGGTGAGAACATCCTTTCCTCAGCCAGGGCATTGAAAATGGGTTGTGGATGGGTATTCCAGCATGACAATGACCCAAAACACATGGCCAAGGCAACAAAGGTGCTCGCTAACAGCACTTGCCCCTACAGTCTGTTAAGGCTAAATGGGGGATCTTTGTCTTTGTCTTTGTGTGTGTGTGTGTGTGTGTGCGTGCGCGTTTTTGTGATATACCAGGACAATTTTGTAAGTTATAAACTGGTAATCACAAGGTTATTATGCTATAAATGTGCTTTATGAGGACATAGACTAGTGTCCCCATATTTCAAATCGCTTAAAAATCATACTAAACAATGTTTTATTGAAAATGTAAAAATGCAGAAAGTTTCCTGTGATGATTAGGGTTAGGGGTTATGTTAGGTTTAGGGGATAGAATCTATAGTTTGCACGGTATAAAAATCATTATGTCTATGGAAAGTCCTCATAAGGATAGGAAAACAAACGTGTGTGTGTGTGTGTGTGTGTGTGTGTGTGTGTGTGTGTGTGTGTGTGTAAAAAAAGTGGTGAAAAATATAAAGAATAAAAAATATAAAAAAATATTATATATATATAAAAACATTACAAAAAAAAAAAAATATATATATATTTTAAAGTATCAATATATATATACTGTATATCAGTTTCTCAAAGTCTAATGAAATTATGAAAACTACAAGCATGATTTGACAGCTTGAAAAATGTCTCATTTACTTCTGATCCTGATGTCTCGTGATCCTGATTAGCAACATATTCAAGGATGCCCAAGAGAGCTTGTTTAAAAATGTATTTAATTTGTGAAAGCACACTTTGTGAAAAAGGTTTATGTTAACTTTTCTTTAAGGGTAGTAAAATTTCTGCCCAGAAGCTGGAAGGAAAAGGCTGTTTGTGTGCTGTCAGATGGCACAGAAATCACAGGCTAAGCATGGCACTCCTTTGGGCAGTGAGGTCATAGATCACCCTTGGATGGTTATGCAGATGATTACTCTAAATTAATGGTCATGCTTCGTTAAACTGATTTATGCAGAGTTATTTTGTCAGGAATTAATTGTCCGTTCTTATTGTCAGACCCTGTTAATTTGGCTCCAAGTGCTTTATGGTCCTGGAATGTAATGTAATCGTTGTCTGTTCCCTGCAGGTGGAATATGTATTTACAGACAAGACAGGAACACTGACCCAGAATAACATGGAGTTTATTGAGTGCTGTATAGACGGCTTCCAGTACAGACACAGAGACAAGCGGAGTGAACTGGATGGCTTCACTGTGATGGACGGGCCTGTGAATAAACTACAGCAGAAAGCTGGATGGGTGAGTTGAGTTACTCCTATTCCAGCAAAGTTAGTTTTTGTTTAGATTTTTTTAGTTTTTTAGTGTTTTCAAGTTTTTATATTTAGTTGTAGCATGTAAATGCTCTGCACGCATATTGCGCTTTTTTTAACCTTAGCGGTATTCAAAGAGCTTTACACTGCGTCTCATTCACACACCAAGGACGGCAGCCTGGTGCTAGCCTGCCATTGGGAGCAACTTGGGGTTCAGTGTCTTGCTCAAGGACACTTCAGTATGTGGAGTCGTGCGGGCAGGGCATTGAACCACCAACCTTGCGATTAGTGGACAACCCACTCTGCCACCTGAGCCACAGCCGCATGTTAGGGCTTCCAACATGAATGATTATTAGACGTCTAGTATTATAACTAGTAGCATTTTCATGATTGATGAAGAGTTGTAAAAGTTTCAGATTTTATAATATAATTTGTACCACTGACACGTACAGAACGGGGGCTACAGGGGCACAAATCTAAAGGTGCCCTTTTAAGCCGAAGTGCCTTTAAGAGTGCGGAGGTGCCTTTTAGAGCACGGAGATTTAAGCAGAGGTGTCTTACTGGGTCTAAAACAACTATTGGTGCACCACTCCCCCGCTCAACTATTGACGGCAGATTTCTCTTCACACACTGTCCATGTCACTGTGTATCTCAAACTGACATTTTTGATCATTATTTATTTTAGTTCGTTTTTAAGTTATACATTTTTTTTATCCAAATAATATTTGAGTTTTAATTTTTCAGTTAACAAACATGTTTTCAGTTAGTTAAATTTAGGTTTTGTTAACGGCCCCAAGGATATCAGAAAAGGATATTTTACTCGGGCAGTAAACATCTAATGTTTGTGCTGGCAAGCTTTGAAGGACTCTGGTTATGTGCTTTAACTCCTTTTTTATAATGCATTTATATTCACCATAAACTGCAGGTCTTTGAGAGCACTTTATCCTTTGTGAGGGTCCTTTTCAGTGTGCAGTGCACATGATTTGTGTTTACTGTTGTTGTGTTGTTCTTTATGTCTCTCCATCTTTATCTGTCAGGAGAAAGAAGAGTTGTTCCTACGGGCTCTGTGTCTTTGCCACACAGTGCAGGTGAAGGAGGCAGGGCCAGAGGAAACACTTGGGGATCAAGTGGATGGTATTGACGGGATGCTGTCTCAGCCAGAGGAGGAAAGAGGATTCATTGCGTCTTCTCCTGATGAGGTTGCACTGGTCAAAGGAGCTATGACGTAAGACTAGATCTTTTTTTCACGTACTGATAAAAAGTATAGATTGATTTGCTTGACTCGCTCCTACCAAGCGCATTAAAGGGATAGTTCACCCAAAAATTTAAATTCTCTCCTCAATTACTCACAAATGTGTATGACTTACTTTCTTCTGCAGAACAAAAATTAAGATTTTTAGAAGAATATTTCAGCTTTGTAGGTCCATACAATGCAAGTGAATGGGTGCCAAAAATGTTACGCTCCAAAAAGCTTATAAAGGCATAATTAAATGTAATTCATACAACTCCAGTGCTTTAATCCATATCTTCAGTAGTGATATGATAGGTGTGTGTGAGAAACAGATCAAGATTTAAATATTTTTTTGCTAGAAATCCTTCTCCCTGTCCAGTAGGGGGCAATATGCATGAAGAATTTGAATCACCAAAAAAAAAACAAGAATAATGTGAAAGTTAAAGTGGAGATTGACTGAGCAGGGAGTAGAATTTATATAAAAAAAGGACTTAAATATTGATCTGTTTCTCATCCACACCTATCATATCACTTCTGAAGACATTTATTTAACCACTGGAGTCATAAGGATTACGTTTATGCTGACTTGCGTGATTTTTGGAGCTTCAAAATTTTGTCACCTATTTACTTGCATTCTATTGACCAAAAGAGCTGAGAAATTCTTCTAAAAATCTTCATTTGAGTTCAGCAGATGAAAGAAAGCCATGCACATCTGAGATGGCATAAGGGTGAGTAAATTGATAGATTTTTCATTTTTGTGTGAACTATTCCTTTAATGTTAATTTACTGTAAAGTAATAATGGGCACTCTAACTTGTCACTCCCGTTCAGATATGGCTTCACCTTCCTTGGTTTGGAGAGTAAGAGCATGAAGATAAGGAACAGGAAAAACGATATAGAAGAGTAAGTTAGAATCCTTAAAATTTGACCCATCAAACACAATATCATTAAAACTACAGCCTGGGGCGTTTTCATTTAAGTTATATGTAATAGCAGTATGGCAAGTACATTTCTACATTATTTTCATTTAGGTATGAGTTGCTTCATGTCCTAAACTTTGACCCTGTACGACGGAGAATGAGTGTCATTGTCAAGACCAAATCAGGTGAGCTGGAGATATATTGCATAAACGATGCAAGATGTTACATGTCTAAGTTTAAATCTAAGTTTGTATTGTTTTTTTTTTGTTTTGTTTGTTTGTTTGTATTTTCCCCCCAAATCCCAAAGTATGAACAGTAGTTTTAGTGGTGCTTATTAGGACATGAAAGGTACCCCATGTCAAGTCAAGTGGTTTTTATTGTTGTTTCAACCATATACAGTTAGTACAGTACACAGCGAAATGAGACAACGTTCCTCCAGGACCATGGTGCTACAAAAATACAACATAGGACAAACCCAGAACCACATGAGACTACATAGACTAAATAACATACCTATATAAAGTGCACATGCAACCGTGTGCAAAAAGTACAGGACAGTACAATAAATTACTAACAATGAACAGGACAATAGACACAGTAAGAGACATTGCAGCGCCGACCAGTACACAGTAGTGCAAAAGATGACAGTTTCTAAATATGCCAAATGTAAACATGACATACTATGAGATAGTGTTCTTTGCACATAGCAGTTATTGAGGTAGCAGACAGTTATAAAGTGACAAAATTAAAGTGCAACTCAGGACGTGTGTGTGTGTGTGTCAATCCAGTCTCTGAGTATTGAGGAGTCTGATGGCTTGGGGGAAGAAGCTGTTACACAGTCTGGCCATGAGGGCTCGAATGCTTCGGTACCTCTTGCCAGACGGCAGGAGGGTGAAGAGTTTGTGTGAGGGGTATGTGGGGTCATCCACAATGCTGGTTGCTTTGCGGATGTAGTGTTTTTTGTAAATGTCTTTTATGGAGGGAAGAGAGACCCGATGATCTTCTCAGCTGTCCTCACTATCCTCTGCAGGGCTTTGCAGTCCGAAAAGGTGCAAGTCCCAAACCAGGCAGTGATGCAGCTGCTCAGGATGCTCTCAATAGTCCCTAGGGGGGGGGGTGCTTTCCTCAGCCTTCGAAGAAAGTAGAGACGCTGCTGGGCTTTCTTGGTAATAGAGCTGGTGTTGAGGGACCAGGTGAGGTTCTCTGCCAGGTGAACACCAAGGAATTTGGTGCTCTTGACGATCTCCACAGAGGAGCTGTCGATGTTCAGCGGAGAGTGGTCACTCTGTGCTCTCCTAAAGTCAACAACCATCTCTTTTGTTTTGTCGACATTCAGGGACAGGTTGTTGGCTCTACACCAGTCCGTTAGCCACTGCACCTCCTTTCTGTATTCTGACTCGTTGTTCTTGCTGATGAGACCCACCACGGTCGTGTCATCGGCCAACTTGATGATGTGATTCGAGCTCTGCATTGCTGCACAGTCGTGAGTCAGCAGAGTGAACAGCAGTGGACTGAGCACACAGCCCTGGGGGGCCCCAGTACTCAGCGTGGTGGTGGTGGAGATGCTGTTCCCGATCTGGACTGACTGAGGTCTCCCAGTCAGGAAGTCCAGGATCCAGTTGCAGAGGGAGGTGTCCAGGCCCAGCAGGTTCAGCTTTCCAATCAGGTGCTGGGGAATGATTGTGTTGAATGCTGAGCTGAAGTCTATGAACAGCATTCGAATGTATGAGTCCTTTTTATCTAGGTGGGTGAGGGCCGGATGGAGGGTGGTGGCGATGGCATCGTCTGTTGAACGGTTTGGACGATACGCAAACTGCAGTGGGTCTAGTGAGGGGGCAGCTGGGTCTTAATTTGCCTCATGACGAGCCTCTCGAAGCACTTCATGATGATGGGTGTGAGTGCGACGGGATGGTAGTGGGGATGATGGTGGTGGCCTTGAAGCACGTTTCATCATGCGACTTGATGAAAGGTGCCATTACTTTTTAGATTTTACACTTGGTGGATGATAAAACAGCCAAAAAATCCTAAAGACTTGCATAAAAGGAGGGACTCAAATATTATAAAGACTTTGGGTGGGCTCTTTTGACTTACGGCAATAAATAACACCCTAGCAACCACCCAGAACACTCCAACCACACAGTGCCGTAGCCACCAAATATCAACGTGTAAAAAAGCGCTAAGCATTTACTTGTGCACAGGCAAGGACCACTCATAGTTGCTTAAGAAAATTAAAAAATATAGTTTATGTTGTAATATGTAACACTGAATGTGATAATCTCTCACCTTTACCTTCTGCTTGGTATTTAGGTGAGAGACTGCTTTTCTGTAAGGGAGCAGATTCCTCAATCTTCCCTAGAGTCAAACCAGAGGAAGTGGACCGGATACGATTGCACGTTGAGCAAAATGCAATGGTGAAATAAAGCTTTAATCACATATATTATATCTCTGTCTTTGCAGAGACATCCTATAACTCAACAAAAGATTGAAAAGGTCAGTAGAGTCTGCCCTTAGCTTATTTGTGTGTGTTTTCTCACCAGGAGGGCTACCGTACACTGTGTGTTGCCTATAAACAGCTAAGTGCTGATGAATATGCTGTGGCAGACACTGGACTGAGGGAGGCTAGACTGGCTCTCCAGGACAGGGAGGAGAAGCTCTTGGCCATGTATAATCAGGTGGAGACGAACATGAGTCTGATCGGAGCAACTGCAGTGGAGGACCGGTCAGTGACTTGTAATTAATGCTTTAAAAGGTGTTCACATTAACTTTGTTTCCAGCCACATATTTTTATGTGCCTTTTGGGATATCTGAAATATCAAGATGCAAATAAAATCTCCAAAATGTGCATAAAAACTATGTACTCTTGCTTGAGGTGGATACATTTTTTATTGGATAAGAAAAATGTGCATAAACAATGATGGAAACACATTTACAGAATAAACTCATATTGAATTTATAAGGAATACAAGAGGCACATCAAAAAAGTCCTATGACTAATAATTTGTGCATAACTGGAATAACCAGCCGACCAAACATAGCATCTGAAATGTTGCTCTGGTCATCCTGAAATAACGGTGTCCTTAAAATCCAAAGCCTGCAAAGAGTTTGCGAGCAAATATATCGAAAACAAACTTGAACTGTGCCGAAGAGCAGGTTTATTGACAATTTTGAAATGTATCTTACAGATCTGCAAAATAAAGTCATAAGGGCGGAGGAATGCACACACATAGTGCTCCCAGATCTGTGACGTGCTGTCACTTCCAGACATGAGACAAGTTCTCTAGAATGTTTTGTCTGTGTGCTCTAAACAGTGAGTATTTTATTAATAAGTGTCACGGTGGCTACAATTCATCTGTAAGTGATGATTTTGTTCTTTTGAACACATGGGATTAGGGCTGGGAACCGAGAAACTTGTTATTCAGAACCGGTTCCATTCTTTAAAAAGTACCATAATAGTATGATCTTTGTGACTTTAGGTTCCGTTAACAGTTCTCCTGCTTGCAATTTTCCGCCAATGTGGCTGGAACACCGTCCTGAAATACTCAATGACAGTGTTTCCAGCAGCACATTTCTGCATCAGCACAGTACAGTTCGATTCCCGTAAGAATCATTCAACGGATCCTGTTCTTTTGAATCTACAGCACAAAACATATGGCACTTCCAGTTTTGTCCGGTTCCCGAAAGAAAAATTCTAATGAGCCGGTCCTTTTGAATCTACAGCGTGAAACATACAGTGCTTCCAGTATGGTCCGGTATACAAGTAATCTTATACTAATGTGCAAGTTATGAATGTTTAACACTAAATTAAATAAGAAATGTTGAAGTCTCACAATCCTGAAGTACAACATTAGGCTACATATCACAGTCTAAACTGTCTCTGGAACTGTTACTGTTTTTAACACTATAATGCTTTATGTACCAATATGATACACAAAATTTTACGGCTGCTGTCTCACTCTCTGTTCTAGCTGAAAAGCTAAACAAATATATGGTATGTAAGTTTTTCGTGCTTAAGGCACCATCTAGTGGTTATTTGTGAAAATGTTTTTATATTGAGACATTTAAAATGGTGACGGACTACCGCAAAAAATGACTCTTATGGGATAAATGACAGCTTATTTGAATAAAGTAATATAGTGACAGTAATGATTATATTGTTACTGATATTTTCAAATGAGTATTTGCTGAATGTTAGCAACTTATGTTTGGTTAAAAGTCTGAAAATAATTTACTTTTAAAAAGCATGTTGAAATAACGTATATAGTATGAAATAATGAGCTTTTGAGGTATATCTCTCAATCGCCATTAGATTATATTCATGCCCACTATAAAACATTTTTTTTAAATCACAGAGCTTTGAAAATTCTGACATATACTTTTTGTAAGATATGTTGTACTTAAAGTGAGAACTAATATTTCTGTGTATTTTTATATATTCTGCCTGCTCTTTCATTAAACAGATCTCATTATTTTAAATTACAAGCTATTATGATGTCATCTTACCATAAGTTCCTGATACTGAGTGAAGAAAGTTTTTACAATTTGCCTTTTTTTAAAGTCAGTATAGTGTTTGGTGCATAAAATACATATGATTAAAAAATAATTATTGAAAAAAAACAATATTTTATTAATGTTATATTTGATGTGCTGAATTGAATTGTGATAAATTTCGATATGAGCTCACAGACACTGTAAAATCATATATCTGTTTCTGTGAGGATATGTGCATTCCTATTATAAATGCCCAGTCTCACACCCCACACCCGCTCTGACCTTCACTTCAAACAAACACCAACTCCTCCTGCAACCACCCTCTTCCCCCCTCCTGCTACTCAACCTGCACTTAATATCTGTGAAGAGGGTGTGTGCCGTTTCTTCCGGAAACAAAAGCCAAGGAAAGCACATGGCCCAGACAGTGTTTCACCCACTTGTCTAAAAGCCTGTGCCAACCAGCTGGCACCCATCTTCACACTGATCTTCAACACATCACTGGAACACTGTGAGTTTCCTAGCTGCTTCAAATGCTCCACCATCATCCCTGTACCAAAGAAATCCAAGATCTCAGGACTTAAGGACTACAGACCAGTTTCTGTGATCTTTCTGTGGTCATGAAGTAATTTGAGAGACTGGTGTTAGCCCACCTGAAGGACATCACTGGACACTTTACAGGATCCTTCAATTTGCTTTCATATCCTGCAACATCTGGACAGACCATGGTCATAAGCAAGGATCCTTTTATAGACTTCAGTTCGGCTTTCAACACCATCTTCCCAGCTACTCTCCAGACTAAATTCACCCCACTCTCTTCCCACCTCTATCTGGATCACAAGCTTTCTGACGGACAGGCAGCAGTTATTGAGACTGGGGAAATTCAATTCCAGCACCTTTATGACCAGCACTGGCACCCCACTACTCTTCTCCCTGTACACAAATGACTGCACCTCCAAGGACCCCTCTGTCATGCTCCTGAAGTTTGCAGACACTACTGTCATTGGCCTCATCCAAGATGACAACGATTCTGCATACAGTCAAAACAACCTGGAGCTAAACACGCTCAAAACAGTGGAGATAATTGTGTACTTCAGGAAGAACACCCGAACATTGACTCCGCTCACCATTCTGAATAGTACTTGTGGCAGCATTGGAGTCATTCAGTTTCACAGGACCTGAAGTTGGAGACCCACATTGAATCAATTGTGAAAGGCCCAGCAGAGGTTGTACTTCCTTTGCCAGCTGAGGAATTTCAACCTGTCACCGGCGCTGCTAATACAATTCTACTCCACAGTCATTGAGTCTGTCCACTGCACTTCTTTTTTGTCTATTGTGTATTTCTACATATACATATATTTTCTTTTTGCTTTAGATTTTTTTTATTTTTGTCGTCGTATTATTTGTGCAGTGGAAGCTTCTTTCACCAAGACAAATTCCTTGTATGTGTATGCATAATTGGCAATTGAGCTCATTCTGATTCTGATTTCAATCCATGGAGAGGAAGTTGTCATGGCCAAACTTTCAAACATTTGGTACCTCTGAAATGACCAGGGTGTTCTCTGATAGTACCCCAAGATTTACCACTGTAACCTGTATGGGCTAAGAAAAACTTAAGTAACAAATGTCCTACACAAATATTCATTTCTGGGCCTCAGGAGAATAATAACCTTTAAAGCCTAATGTATCAAATATGATACATGAAAAAAAACAAGTGTTTTTTTTTTCCTTTTTTTTTGTCTAATGGTACTAAAAACAGTTTAATGTACAAAAAAAATAATAGAATTTTCTGACAATTCATTCATATGTCAGGTTTTGCAGGGTTGATGATGACATGTGTCTTCGTTAAATCAAGTAGTGCGGTTAATGACTGTAGGTGTTTGTACTCGAATGTGCTTTAGCAACCAATGTAACTGGGGGGTGGGGTCATGTCCCACCAACTTGAGAAATGTATAAGTTAGTCTCCCCAACTTTTTGGAAAATAATATTTCCTGTATATTTTTAGAGAATTACATTGCTTGCTGAAATTACGAAGAATAAAATTGTAGCTGGCAATAGAAAATGACAATTTAAGGCCTCTGGCAAACGGTTGTGTCTGCAGTGGTAATCATACTATGACTAGCAGTGACTTCCCAACATCTGTCTCTAAGCAAACAGGTAGGACTACTGGGACTATTGAATATTATTTACATAATGGCACATAATTAACATTCATGAGCCAAGCTGATCCATTTTATAACTTTGTCCCCCGCACTTTTCAGATTGTTACTACACCACTGATCCAAATCTATCACCAGAGCCTCACCGTCTACACATCATTGGGTAGTCGCTGCATGGCAACACTGCACATTTGTATTACATTATACTCTCCTCAACTTTGTCACGTCACTAATAGTGTCTGTCGGTTAAGTTGCCTCAAATGCAAATTCTCATTGTAAATGAATGACATCCCGTCTCTTGGTCGCTGCAAAATTTGATCATTGTGACATCTATTTAGAAGAACTTGAGATTGTATTATCATGACTGAGTAGCACAGCACCATCTTGTCTTGCAGACTGCAGGAAGAGGCAGCTGAGACCATGGAGGCCTTCCAGGGGGCAGGGATGAAGGTCTGGGTGCTGACTGGGGACAAAATGGAGACTGCGAAGTCCACATGCTATGCCTGTCGCCTGTTCCAGCATGGCACAGAGCTACTGGAGCTCACTGTGCGGACCTTGGAGGATGGGCGGACAAAGCGTGAGGAGAAACTTCTTGAGTTGCTTCGGGACTACCATAGAAGAGCAGTGCAGGATGCTCCGCCCATCAAAGCAGGGGTCACCCGGTGAGACACACTTGGCCGATTACTAAATTTGCAGTGAAATTTTCAATGCTACTTTATTTGACCACTAATTCAATGCTATCATCCTACAAAAGGAGTTGGTCTACTGCAAATCAGGAGTATGGCTTCATCATAGATGGTGCTACATTATCGTTAGTGATGAATGCACCTTGTGATGCTGATGCAAGCCTCTACAGGAGCCTCTTTCTGCAGATCTGCCAGAACTGCACTGCCGTGCTCTGTTGCCGCATGGCTCCCTTGCAGAAAGCGCAGGTCAGTTCTGTTGATGGCTCTTTACCGCGATGGAAACTCCAGCCTTAGACTCTTGAATGTTGTGTTCCACGGAAGAAAAAAGTAACACAGATTTAGAACAAGATGAGGGTGAATAAATTATGACAGAATTTTCACTTTATGTTGCCTGTAAAAAAGTGTGCCTATGTTTATGATTTAAAAAAAAATTTTTAGATCGTGAGGATGGTGAAGAACTCTAAAGGTTCCCCAATTACTCTCTCAGTTGGTGATGGGGCTAATGATGTCAGTATGATCCTTGAGGCGCATGTCGGCATTGGTGAGATCTCATTATACAACCCAATTTATAAAAATGAATAAAGCAATCAATGACCCTTGCTCAGCATTCTTCTGAGAGGGAGTGTAACAGTGGTGTTTTGTTTGGTAAGGTATTAAAGGCAAGGAGGGGCGTCAAGCTGTGAGGAACAGCGACTACGCCATACCTAAGCTCAAGCACTTAAAGAAGCTTTTACTGGCTCATGGGCATCTCTACTATGTGCGGATTGCTCATCTTGTTCAGTACTTCTTTTATAAGGTTAGTCTGGTATACAGTGGACCATATTTCAGTATCGCATGTAGATATAAATTTTATTATTTTAGAGACTTTTTTCAATTTTTAGACCTTTTCTTCATATATTTTTATCCTTAGAATCTTTGCTTCATATTACCTCAGTTCCTGTACCAGTTTTTCTGTGGATACTCTCAGCAGGTAGGTACAAATGAAAGACCTGTTATAAGACATCAACCCAATTGGGTTTTCTCCTCACACCTCTCCTCTTTCCTTCAGATCTTTCCTTTAAATTCCTCTCTTTGCCCTTCATTGAAAATTGATATATATACTATTCAAACTCAAAACTCAAAATTTCAAAAATTATATTAGAATTCAGAATGGTAGTGTAGTTGTTAATGAATTTTGAGCCTCCCATGCTCTAGTTGCAGGTTCGGATCTGACCTGCATCGGGTGACGCTCCCTTTCCCTCTATCAAGAAATGCCCATAAACAGCCAGTTGAAGTCACCTTTGTACTTTTCAAAAGCATTATCCAAAATGTTTGTGATACAGTCTTGTTTAAAACTCTGGTAACCTATAATTGGTCTGATAGGTCTAGACTTCACCTCTTCCAGCATGTCTCATTGTTTTGTGTATGTATTTATCAGGAATGTGACCATTGCATGTGGCCACACTGGCAGAGTCTGCTTTTTTTTCTGTAGTCCTTTTGTTTTTGTGCAAATGTGTTGACGTGGGTATGATCTCATTGTGTTATTAACCCTCTGGTGCCCCTTCCTTTCCCTTGCTCCCCTTCCCAGCCCCTGTACGATGCAGCCTATCTGACGATGTACAATATCTGCTTCACCTCCATGCCAATTCTGGCTTACAGCCTGCTGGAACAGCACATTTCCATCGAGATTCTGCTGGACAATGCTACCCTCTACAGGTGACAGGCTGTACTGCACTCTTCTGCTTGTTAAATTTGTTATGAACTGTTGCTAATCTGTTGTTTAAATCCTTCCTATAGAGAAATAGCTAAGAATGCTATGTTACGCTGGCGTCCTTTCCTCTATTGGACAGTATTAGGAATTTTTCAGGGTCTTCTGTTTTTCTTTGGTGTCCGTTTACTGTTCAGTAATCCAGCTCTGCAGGATAACGGGCAGGTTAGAGCTATACCTTTTAATAATCTCTTTGTAAAAGATATTATTATATATTATTTTAATGATCAATTATAATACTCTCATTCCCTTTTTTCAGGTCTTTGGAAATTGGTCTTATGGAACAATTGTCTTCACAGTCCTTGTTTTCACTGTCACTTTGAAGGTTGGTAATGTTTTTTGGATGTTTCAAACTTCTAAACTCACTGCAAAAATGTAGTTCAGTTCTTCAGTTGTCAGAGACTGACAATTTCTCATCTCTCAGTTGGCTTTGGACACACGGCACTGGACATGGATCAACCATTTTGTGATCTGGGGCTCATTAGCTTTCTATGTCTTCTTCAGTTTCTTCTGGGGAGGCATCATATGGTGAGGAAGCATTTGACATTTACAGTGCTCATTAGGGATACTCTGTTATATTGGCCTCTGATCAGAATTCTCCAATAATTGCTTCCTGAGTATAATTTAAACATCTTTATTTAACAACTCCCAACAAAATGCCATTAAAGCGCCAGCAGAAACAAATAAAAGAGAAACTAATATTACAAATTGAAAAGACGGGGAGTGTTTAGCAATTATAAATTAAAATTCAATATAAAATATTTATCTAGTATAATAAATTAGAAAATAAATATGAATAACAAAATTACTATGAATGAAATAACAACGAATGAATGCACAAATCGGTTGCAAGAGTAGATCTGCCACAACTTTTCCCACTGACAAGGTGCAAAGACGTCCATATAGTGCATATTTACAAAAGACCAACAATTAAGTATAGCACAGATGGGTGCAAAAATGGTCCAGGTTGCCTTCAAAACAGCAAGACACAGCGCTGCTCAGTGAAACCCAATGGAGGTCTCCTTTTTAGAGTTATAACTTGACATCACGTGTATTAAAAGAGGCACGAGATGCGTGATAATGGTCAAAGCCATTCATCTACTGTACAAAACATTTAAATCCAGATAGGCACATGAATGTGTCCTGTGTAAGTCCCCTTTGCTGTAGATGAATCTCCCATGACTGGCCCTCTCTCCTCTTCAACTGTGTAACTGAGCTGGGCCAAGAGTGCAATGATGAAAAATAGAATTTGATGTCTTGCTGAAGAGGCAGTCATATGCAGATGTGTTTGGTCCTTGTGGCGTTACAACTTCCACAAATTCCAAACGAGCCATTTCTTGAGCTTCGTGTAAATAAATGCTCTTTTTCTATTGAGGAAGTTTTCAGTTCTGAAACTTAACGTATGATTTTATAGTACAATGAACATATGTCTAAAGATAAAGAAAAATGTGATTCCTCATTTCATGACCCCTTTAACATTATTTTATTTTTCTCTGTTTTGCTAGGCCGTTTTTGAAGCAGCAGCGGTTGTATTTTGTGTTTGCTAACTTGCTGAGCTCAGTTTCTGCCTGGCTGGTTATCATCCTCCTCATCCTTCTCAGTCTTTTGCCAGAAATTCTTCTGGTAGTCCTCCGTAAACCCAGAGGCCCCCATTCACGACAGGTAAACTCCTCATTAATGGTTTCCTCTCCTTTCTGCCTCCCTTAATTCTTAAGTATCCATCCTATTGTCTAGTACTCTTTTGGCCTTTCTTTCATCTTACATTTAGCTTTGAACTCAGAATTATCTCTTATATCTTTAGCCCCATTTCCTCATTTCACCTAATTACCCTCTTGTACCTTTTGGGTCTTTCAACTTTTCTGTTCTCATACCAGGATTTATCACTGCTCTTGTCTCTTTTACTTTATTTTTCCTAACAGGACTCTTTGTTTTGTGTTTGGATTGTGTTGTGATTGGTCAAACAGACAGCAAGTCAATCAGTCTAATTGTAACTATCACTCTTCTAATGTGTCCCCTCCTTCCCTCCTCTAGCTTTGTGTGCCATGAATCACTGTTATTTAGATAACCCTTATTCCATTAGTCAAGTGCCAATACCCGTACAACAGTCTCTTTCTATCAGGTTGCGCTGTTGTCCCTGGCTACCCAACCAGTTAACACAAACCACCACTACAATTGATAAACAATAATTAGACCCTTGCAATCATTTGAATTATTTAGACAAAGTAATCACACACTGCATGCAGTCTCCATTATAAGTGACACTGGCTAAGCAGCCTTTCAGTCTCTGTGTTGATTAGGCTTCAGGTTCAGCATATGGCACTAATTTGCCCCCTGCCTCCTCACAGGTAGGTGCTTTAGCTCTTCCAAGAATGCAAGAATGCCAATTAAAGCCAACAGTGGGGAGGAAATGGGAAAAATCTGTTTTGAAAATTACATTTTATTTTCTAAATAGTTTATTATGAATGAAGTTTGAACATTTCAAAATTATGCCTGTTTTACTCATTATTTTTGTATCCTAATGCCAAAGTAAACTTCTGTTTTATGCGCGGATATACGTTGCAAATGTTGAGTATACTTTGAAAAGCTTTGAAAAGTATACCCTTGCCTTTATTCAGCAGTCCCATCAATGGATTTGTGATTTATGTGTGAAGTAATTTTGCCAAAAAAGTAACTGCTCACATTTAGTTACCCATTCATGGTGTGTTTGGCAACTTTTTGCTGAAACAAAGGGCACATACTGTACTGAGAGTTTTAGTAACAGGGACTTTTCACATGTATGCTTTCCTGCTTTCAGACCTTTCTCTAACACCAACACCTTAACTTTATTCCCACCCTTTCTTACCTTTTTTTAATTTTTCTGTCCTTTCTTCCCTTTTGCCTCCTGTGTGCTGTGCCATAGATGAAACAATGCCTTCCTTCCTCTGGGACCTCCACTATCTTCATGTTGTCGCAGACTGCTAGCACTCACAGCTTTTCCTGGAGTGACTGAGGTCTCTCTGCCTGCTGCCTTTTGTCTCACCGTCTCTCCTCCTCTGGGTTGCCTGTCTGTATTTCCTGTGTCCTGCCTGCTGTCTCTCCACCCTATTGCCTTTGCTCCCTCTCTGTGAGGTGGTGTTTTTTGCTAGCTCTCTGGTTGTTGGCTTGAGGAGCAAGTACTTCTGTCATTGATATGTGTTTGTCAGGGGGTGCTGGGTTTGTACTGGCAGCCATGGTGCTGTTGTTTGAGTGGGTGTTTGGCAAGAGATGTCCAACAAGAGCTGAACCACAGGAGTGGATGGTTCACAGTGTGTTGTGTATGTAAGGACTGTTGGGTGTAATGGGAATTCCTTCACCTGCCTGTTATTGGTGCCTGCTGTCTCTGCATGTCCAGCCAAGAGAATGCAGCATGCAAACACATGGGTGTTTCTTGAGTTTTAGCAAGTTTCTAAAAGGATGCAAAAACACCATAAATGTATCATAAAAATAGTTGATAAAACACATTTGTTATATGTATATACAGTATATTAGTGATGTCAAAATTTCTCCTTTCATGTTCAATGGAAGAAACAAAGTTGGAATAACATGAGGCTGAGTTAATTATAGTAGAATTTAATTATTTGGGTAAACTATTTCTTTAAGTGTTTGTGACTTCCATTTGTGTCAGTCACAACATAAGAAAATTCATAGTGATTAAGTAAAAATAATGGCCAGTATCTCTTCAGACATGATTGATTGATAATACAATACACAACACATTATTGTGCCATCAGTTGTGTCCAAAATGTTCTTCACAGTTCACTAAAGTGTTTGGTCTTCATCTGAAAGTACAGGAGGAATAGCTGTAAGGCAGTAGAGTGTTCGTGTGTGCGTGTATGTGTACACATGCATGTTCATCTGTGTGTCTGATCCATCGTGTCTAGGGTTGCAACGGTATGATATTTTTGCGGTATAATAACAGTCTCAGAAAATATCTCTGTATCACGGTATACAGTATCACACAATTAGTATTATCAGTGAAAAGAGAAGGGTTATTTATTTATTTTTGAGCAAACACTTTATTATAATTGAAACTTGAAACCATTTATTTTATTGAAGTATGTGTAAAAAAAAGTCTCCCTTTTGAAAATAAAATAAATAGAAAAAATAAGAAAGCTAACAGAATTATAAACATGATAAAAAATAGCATGTAACTACAACATGTTATATACCTGTTAGCATAGCATGTTAAATTAACTACTAAATGAAAAATAACATCAGCTGTGTGAGCTTTTGAAGTAATGTCCTATGATTATTAACAGATAACATATACTGTAGTTGCACGACAGTGAGGCCAGACTGCTCTTGTCTGTAACTTTTATCTCAGTGTTTCTCAACTGGTTTTGCTTCAGGACAGATTTTACCTTTGAAATCAAGTGTCGACCTGCCATAGATTAAACATAACCTGTATTTAATATACCCTGGGTTGCATTTCCTTTTATGTTGCATAGTTTTGTTCATGGTTTTCCAGTACAAGGACATGCATAAAGTGACATTATTTTAGTTTTTGATGTCAACAACAAAATCTACATGAAGTTGTCTCTCCCCCTTTTAAACATTGAAGAACATATATATGAGCCCATTATTATCCCATTTGTTATCTAATATTACATATTTATACACATATTACACAGAAGGAAATGCTCCTCATTACCATGGTTATGTCAATGTGCTAGACTTAAATAGTAGTAATAATAATAATAATAAATGAATGTCTTTATGAAAAATAAATACTAGCTGAAACACATCTTGAAACTTTAACTACAACTGCCACTGTTGATCTAAAATTAGGTCTAATAGATTCTACCTTTTAGATTATTTCATATGAAACTATACACATTTTGTCAAAATATAACCGTTACTTTTACTCATGTAAGATCCTGAAACAAATTTTTAAAGGTGATGTGTGTAATTATTAATATTTGTAACTATTTAAGGGGCCAAAGTAGGCCTACTTTAAGTAGTGCATGGGGGGATCTGTGACTAGTGAGACTGTTCTGCAATTGCCTCAAGTATTGTATTGCTCTACATATGTAGATACTTTTCTATCAGACATTAAAAAACTGAATAATGCTGAGCTTATAAATATAAAGCTGAGCTTATACATTTATTTTACCATCTCTACTTCCCTGTTAATTTATAATTCAATTTAACACGCTCTACATCAGGGGACTGTTTTAATCAAATAAAATAAATAATTTATAGAACTTTTCATGTTAGTCGCAAAGCAGGTGTGTTTACTTGTTTTTTCTAAAACTTTACCCGTTTACATGCTAAAAGTGTCATGATGCGGGTCTCCTAGATGGTTTTGCATGTCAATGATTACCCCTCCGTGTGTCAAGGATGCCGAGATCTACTTCTATATTTAATTTAATCACTGGTTTACCGGCAAAATTAGTAGCACCAAACATCACAAGCAGCCTCAAGAATGGATACGGAGTAGCTGTATAACACTTTTCCTTGAGCAGAATATTGCACTACAGATCGCTAAATTTGTTCAAATGCATGGTTGCCATATTACACAAAATAAGTATAACATTAGGCAGAATATTTCCAATTTGTGCAAGTATAAATCTCAAACTGGAGGTGTTGCGTCTCTATCTGGCAACCCTGAGCATGTAAAACGCCTGTGGAGACGCGTTACGTCCCAATGCAAGTTAACTGAAATATCCAATGAAAAAAAAAGCTTTTACGATAAATTAGCCGCAGGCCACATTATACCATGTGGAGGGCCTGATCCCACGGCCCGTAAATTGCCCATGTCTGCTTTATCTGTTTGCGAGATTATCATTAAATCTGCCTCGGCAGTCTTAAATAGTCTATCACTTGGACGGCCGCCGAAATATCTTCAATGGGAGAACCATGGCGTTGTTCTTTCTCTGCTGTCCTCGACCCAGTCCAAATAAACCAGTTGAGAAACACTGCTTTAACTCACACAGACACACACACACTCATGTCAGAGCCCATCGCCTCGCTTCTCTCTGACATTTTCTCCGCTGTGTGTGTGTCGCAAGTTGATGCGTCTGACAGGCAGACAAGGAGGAAAGGAGATGCGCATGTGAGATTCTCCGTCCAGTTGCATTTTTTTCTCAGTACCGTAGATAAGCAAATGTACATGGTATGATAACTGTCAATTTTCAAACCGTGGTATACCGTGAAACCGGTATACTGCTGCAACCCTAATCGTGTCCTAAGTGTCTTTCACCCCCCTTTCAGAAAATGCCTGGCCAGTCAAGTGTGGGGGATGGCCAGTCCTCTGTCTTCAACCAAACCCCTGCTCATGAGAACCTTTTCAGACAAGTCCAGTACTGTCATATGAACAGGTATAAGACCTTAGACCTTTAGAGCCCCCATTGTGTGCTCTTAGTCCTCCACAAGGGATTTTGCAAGGGATCTCCCAGCCAGTGCAGTTTCTCACCTTTGGTTCAGTCATGCTTTTTATTTCTGCTATTGAAATTATCCTTAGCCCAGGATAACCTCATGCAGGTTGGCTAAAAGACATTTAGTCTCTGACATGGAAAAAAAAAACATGGAATCACAACAGCACATCAGCAGTGGCCACCTACTTTTTCAGTAGACTTGGTTCTGGAAAGATCTTTCCCATTCATTTTCTCCATAGGCATTTCAAAACGTTTTAAATAACGATGTCCACTACAACAACCCATATTACCTAACATTAGGTAGGTAACTAGCTAATATTACCTAGCTATCCTAGTTTAGCCTACAAGAAGTCCTCTCATCTGTGTACCCGTTTCCATGGTAATGTCATCTTCTCTGGTCAGTGGATCTTCCTTTAAGGTTGTGGGTGATGTGGTTCTTCACTAGGACACGTTTTTAATGAAGATGACTCATGGCCTCTACAGAAGCATGTACCGTCAATTAACAACCTTAGTCTGAATTCACTGTAGATATCTTTTAAAAGGTTTATACATTATTGCTTAAAATCTCTGTAGAGATCTTAAATGGGATTTTTACTCCCAGGAACCCTACTTTTGCACTAAGCAAAATGTAGTCTCTTGATCCTTTCGTTGTCTGTACTGTACATGAGCTAACAGTGTAAAGCGCCCAATTCAAATGCGGAACTAAACTTGTCATTAAAATTAAGTTAGTTATGCATCTTTTATAGAGATTGAACCAAAGCTAAAAAATTTACTTTTTAAAATTGTATGGTGTGTTGTATCTGCTTTATTAACAAAATCAATTAATTGATATAGAGCGCAACAATCTGGTCCCAGAAGTACAAATCCCATTCATTTTTACAATAGACAAATTGATTTTCAATGACGACTTGTAAACCTTTAAAGAGAGACCTACCTTGCTCTCCAAGTTTGTTCATTGATGGGACAGTATGCTTCAGTTGAAGCCATCAGTCTTCTCTATTTCAGCTTCACTGTTTAAACCTCATGTTTGATGGCGCAATTTCTGGTAAACAACTACATTACCCATGGTCCATCAGAGAAAGCTTCACGAATCAGAGAGCCACAGCCAAGAAAGCCCACAAAAGGTGCATAGGATTGTCGCCCACTCAAATGATGCACTGCGAATGATGTTAGCGAGTTCTCCCTTTACCCTTAAAATACTTAGTGTATTTATTTGTACATATCTGAATATTTTAAATAAACTTTAAATATATTGTTACTATACTTGTAATCAACAACCTTAAATCAATAGTTTTATTATTTCTCATAATTTTTCTTTCATTTACATAATTCGTTCTCATGGGTCTTTACTTTTTGCCTCAAAAACAAATTTTGTGATTTATTTAAAAAAAAAATAATAATAATAATTTATTCACCCCAAATCTGTTTGGTTTGGTATATGGCTTACAACTCTTTTGTGGACAATTTATGAAATCCCAATGCTAAAATAAATGGGTAAAATATTTCCAGAAACACAGACAGCTTTATTGCGCTTTATTGGCTGTACATGGTTGAGGGCAAATGGCAGCAAAATAAAGATTAAATATTAAATGATCCTTTCAGCCTGCCAGGGGAAGCTCCGACCCCATTATGCCTTGCATGTGCTCCTCAGGTAACCTGTGATTGAGCAGAACCTTATTAACCGACTAAACCAGTCCTCTGTGTTGTTGTGTTTTATCTCCTCATCCTGTGTGTGTGTGTGTTTGAAAACATGAGTGTGGTTGTTTTATGTAATGCTTCCATTGAAACTGCAGTGTAATGTTGGTGGTCTTGTGTCGTTCGCTGGGGGTGGGTGTTGTGCGTGCTGTGGTTGAGGTTGTAATTTGGAATTGTTTTTTGTTTTTTTGACCATGATAGTTGTTCAACCTAAGAGCTCCCTAACCTTCATCCATAATATTAATTTAGGTTCAAGTGATCGTTCCACTAAATTCAACTAAAGCTTTGCATTCTGCATGCTGTTATGTTTGTTTCACATGTTTGCCTGTGCTTTACTGGGGGTCAGTTTGCTCTATAATTTGGTTTATATTATTCATATATTTGGTATATAATAAGTTATGACTGGGGATGTAGACAGGAAGTTCTCACCAGCATTAAACATGCTCTTCTGTTCTTCTCAGCTATCAGAGGATTCCTCGACTCACTCAGTCAGGTAAAGTGCTTGGCCTGATCCTAAAGGAATGTTTTGGGTTCAATACTGGTTAAGCTATCAACAGCATGTTTCCGTTACCGCAGAAAATCATTTTGACTTGTTCTTATGTTTGTATAAAAGAAAATATATAAATCATGTTTGCAGTAATGCACTTTCCATGGATGTCTATGGAGCTAGACATTGCTGGGCAGTCTGTTTTGAAAGTAAAGCCAAAGACTATACAAATATATGTGTTAAGAGAAAGCTAGTATGATAAAACATTTATTACATGGTTCTCTGAAATACTCTATTCTGATTGGTCTATGGCACAATCTAGCGGTCTGATATTTCTCTGTAACAACTGCACCTTCCCGTATCAGACTGCTCATCCGGGGATCTGAGCCATCTTTTCTGCTTTTCGGATCACTGTGCAGTCTCAATGTAAGCAAATTAAAGAATTTCAACCCAAAACAATGTTTGGCAAGTAGTCTTGTCACATAATTGCATAATTACAATTATTTTTTTTGTTATTAGCCATGAATTAAGTGGGATAATGTACAGTCAGCCAATTGTAATCGCAAAATTAACCCCTTCAGGGTGATACAAGGTAGAGTGAATTTTCGATCTTATGGTAATATGTCTTCTCACATCCAGATTCATAGGGTAAATTTGTGAACGATGGTTAGTAAACAGCAAAATGCTAATTGTTTCGCATGAGCTTACGTTTCCGAAATCCTGAATTCAAATGCGTTTAAATGGGAGTGAATGGTGTGTGAAGTGTAGTGAGACTGCACCTTAAGTCCTCTGGAATGCCTTTTTTGCAAATGTTTTGCAAATTAAATTTTTACAACTATTTTCTTTTAAACTCCTGACAAGTCAAACTATTGTCTTTGGTAATTGACAGTATGCCATAAATTTGCGACCGTTTCACTGGTTTTGAACCTAGAAAATTCCTGTAACCTGGATTCAAATCAGTTTTTATTTATCACACCTGTCAGCCAGATCCTTTTCTGATTAAGATGGTTCTTGGGTGCAGAACAGTTTGGTTTGATTTGGGTTGTTGTTGTTTGTGTTGCATACATAATTTTCCGGGTTTGTGTGTAGATCTTGAGATTTTTCTGATTAACCAAATAAGAGATAAACTTAAAACACTTAACATTATAGATTTTATTCAAACCTTGATCAAACTCTTCTTTACACCTGTTAAATAATTAGTTACTAACTTGTGTGTGTGTGTGTGTGTGTGTGTGTGTGTGTGTGTGTGTGTGTGTGTGTGTGTGTGTGTGTGTGTGTGTGTGTGTGTTTTGGTCCACCACAGATGGCTGCTGTCACACCCCTATCCTACAAACATCTGAAGGAGCGATACTGATGGGCAGGGACAGCCATGAGTTAAGACTACTGAAGGGGCACTAATATCCACCAGGGAGACTGCCCCTCCTTCTGCCTGCCAAAAGATAAACATGACAATGGAACCAACTTAAACTGCTCAGACCTGGCCTTGTCCAGCACTCTAGCTTTAATTCCACTTTTTGCGTCCTCTTCTCACCCTTCCCCAAGCCTCTTAACCTTAGCATGTTTCCACAAGAATATGACATCAGTCCCAACACATTTTCTATCCTGTTTATGAATGACTACTCACATCAGTTAAGTTTTTTACCCCACCGTACTGCCATACCTACGTATTTATTGCTGTTGGGATGAATATATTGTTAGCTAAGTTGTCAGTTGCGCTAAACTGTGTCAGGATGTACCAAAATCCACATTCTACCTGGTTCTGTCTTTGTTGGTTCTCTTGCATGAAGGATAATTCCATTAATGCCACTTTCTACCATCAACATGCTCTTTGGATTCTTTTAGATTTCTTTTACTGGCCCTTTTATAATCACTCCGTAATGAGGTACAATCCCAAGTCCAAATTGTAATTTAGAGTTTTGTAATATGTAGCTATTTAAGATCCCTAAATGTGAGCTCTATAAGATGCTGCACTGAGGGCCTTGACCCTATGGGTATAAAAGCTGCCTTTCAACAACATGCTGTGTGTAGAATCGTATGGAGTTCTGGAATAGACACTAGGCATTTCCTAACAAATCTGTGCGCTTGTGTGCATGCAGGGATGGTGTGAAAGGAAGACGCACAGAAAATCAGTTTGTACTGTCAAAGTCTCTCAGTGTTACTCTCTTGAAACAGAGATCAGTTTACAGTTGGATTACAAATTTAACATGTGCTAGTGGAAAAAAAGTGGATAATTTAGCTTGAAGCCAAAAACGATTCCATTGAAGCAGACTAGCTGGTCTTCAAATAGACCCCCCTCCCCCTGTAAATGAATATGTGCCACTAAGCACACAGCAAGATTAATCTTCAAGGCAAATGTAATTGCATATTGCTGAGGGAGTCAGAAATAATCCTCTGCTGCTCACTGTAGAGACATGAGAAATTATACTTTCTCCACTCTCCTTTGTGGCATTTTTATTGAATGTGTCATTGTTGTGTACCAAGCCAGTATTTAATGCTCAAGTCACATACCAAACACGCTGTCGCACCCACACATGATCACACTTCACTTTTATAAACATATTCACTTATGAGTCCATGAAGAAGTTGAGCTTAGGTTGGTAAAATGAGGAACTCCAGTCATGTTTGCCTCCTTTTGCAAGTAAAGTAGTTAGGAGGGGGGATAATATTTTCATTCTGCTTTGTGCTTCTAAAGACATTCCATTTCTATGTGCCATGGTTTGAATCACTTTTTGGATTATAATTGCTTTATTTTGTCTTATCTTGACTATATAATTCTATTTTACATATTTATTGTACCTTGTAATTAAACTCACAAATGTTATATTTTTGTCAAGAAATATTTCTTTCAATTCTTGAATTGTTATACTGTATATTGTCAGCTTGTGCTAATTGATTTTTGCTTGTGCAGTCTGCTGTTGAACAGATTGTTTTTTTTTTATGTTCTGAAAGCCTGAGGAGATCCTTTAGACCAGCAGCTCTTGGCTCTATTTCTATGATCAATCTCTGGTCTAGTCCAAGATCAGCATATGTGAGGTGCTAGTCCAAGATCAGCACCTCGCATATGTGGTATGAATGCAGCTGATATCGAATATCCCTTTAATATAAATGATTTCGGTTCTTTTCTATGCTTGTTGCCCGAAATTGTTGTCTAGCATGTTCTCTGATTAATTGGGCAAATTACAATACTAATGTTTGTCTTATAAACAATTCCAATTTGGAAGGTCCTCCATTCCAGCTTGAACTATTTTAACTGTGTGTGAATGTGTGTGTGGATTATCCATGGGAAAGTGGTGTGTTAGACCTCTGACTGTGTCATGATGCCAAGCATCTTAAGCTCAGCTCCCACTCAGGGTTGTGGGTTATTCCAGCTGTATCACAGCTCTGTGTAACCGCCAGGCCAACTGTTAATTTCTGTTTTCACCATGTATCAGCTTTTCAGATGATATGTTGCATATCAGAGCTTTTTTTACATTCACTGATTTTGAATTGTATAGGTGACAAATCGGTAAGATTTGTTGTGGTGATGTTTCCGCGTAAACAAATCCAACATATTTTTTTCTTTTCCTGTGCATGGGTGACCACTAACCACTGGACTGAGCCCTGGAGGGCACATACACACTCACACAAGTATGAATATGTTTGTTCAATTCAGATTGGAAGGGGTAAACAGAACTTGCCTGCAATGTTTGACATTTCCAAACAGACCTTTAATGACTTCAGATATGCTATTTTCAAAGCTTATGATAATACTTGGATTCTCATGTTGCCTGAATATGTAAGAAAAAGAAAATAGGTTTGATTGTATTTTTAATTAAACTTTTTTGAGCCACTTTTTGTAAGAAAATGAAAACATCAAAAACAACAAAAAAAAAAAAAAAAAAAAAGCTGAGAAAGGCTGCTTGATTGTGGAGATTAAGGGAGGGCTGGCATGTGTTTAAATCAAGCATTAACACAGTCAGCCTTCATGTCCCTCAGGCCCATCTGATCTGAATGTACCTCTTAAGACCAGTCTATTTCAAACTTCTTTCTTTAATAAAAGCTGTTTTGAACAAAACTTGTGTCTGGGATTACTTTTACTTCATCTTTTCTCTGAAGTATCTCTAAACACACACACACAAACACAGACACATAGATGTCAGATATCGCTTGTATGCAAAATTTGCCACCGTATTCTCACTACCCAAAAACTGATGAGCATATGTGTGTTATAAATAAGTCGTAGACAAATAATATTAACATTGTTAATTTCAAGATTTTAGTTTAAAATTTAAATGAATGGAAAATGTTTTTGGAGCACTTACTTGCCAGAATGTATGGTCAACTTTTTGCCATAAGAAATTAATTTAAACAGTTTGACTGGAAGATAAATTAATTATTAAAAGTACAAATATTCCATCTAAAGTAAGCCAGTCATTATTTCAAAATAAACCCTGATAGGCTGATCAGGTTGTTTCTCCGTAATGGGGTTTACTTTGAGATAAAGACTGTCTTGACTGTACAGTACACTAATCTGCTTATTACATGGCTACTTGTGAAACAAATTAATAAATGGACATGAAATATTGATTTGAGTTGAAAATCTCATTAGAGAAGAAAAAGTCACCTGAATTCCACCTCCGGTTTGCATCAGAGATCTGTTGCCGTTTATATTGTGAAAGTTGACGTTTGACTGCTCATTCCATTTATTACATGAATTCTTAACAAATAAGTAAATTAATGGACATGAAAGATTGATTTGATTTTAAAATAATTTTACTTTAGAGATCACCGAGTGATACGAGAAGAAAAGATGACTGGTGAAATGTCCGTTTATCCCCCCTATGTGTGGCCATTATTTAGAAATATTTGACTGCCGGATGGTGCTATTAACCAATCGGAATAGAGTACATTACATTGACATGTAATTTTTTCTCATTTACAAGATTTTAGGTTGAAGATTATATGTATGTGTAAGGGAAACTACACTGATCAGCTGCAACATTAAAACCACCTGCCTAATATTGTGTAGGTCCCTCTTGTGCCACCAAATCAGTGCCAACCCGCATCTCAGAATAGTATTCTGAGATGATATTCTTCTCACCACAATTGTACAGCGTTGTTATCTGAGTTTCGGTAGACTTTGTCCGTTCAAACCAGTCTGGCCATTCTCTGTTGACCTCTCTCATCAGGAAGGCATTTCCATTCACAGAACTACCTCTTGCTGGACGTTTTATTGTCGTATAAAATTATGCATGAAAATCCCAGGAGATCAGCAGTTAAAGAAATAACTCTGATAAGTGCTCTGTAAAATTGTGGTGTTTTGTTGGCACGAGGGAGACCTACACAATATTAAGCAGGTTGTTTTAATGTTGTGGCTGATTGGTGTATGCTTTTGGTGCACTTAGTGGCCACCATGTCTGTTTTTCAAAATTGTTATAACTTGTGTTGCTTTAAGTTCATATAGTCTATATTGATACAAGTTCAAACAGTATGTAAAAATATTTTCAAAAATGTAAAAATATTGTTTAACATATTTTTATAAAGTATAGGAGGATCTCCTATCACTGCTGGTAATGCCAATTACACCAAAATAAATGATAATGGCATATTTTATTTCAAATCATCAATGCTCCATGAGTATAATGTGGTTGTAGAAGTATAAATAGTGCTTGCTTTGACAACAATGCCTCTTATTCATGACTGTCTTTCTGCATTTTTCCCCCACACATCATGCTTGCCTGTATTCTGAACAATGAAACCTTTTTTGCTTGGAAGGAAAATAGTTTTGAATAGTCTTTCAATAGTGATAATCAGAGAAAAGTGTGTGTGTGTGTGTGTGTGTGTGTGTGTGTGTGAGAGAGACAGAACAAGTGTGTGTGAGTATTACAAAGCAAGTCAGGGTGAGAATGGGTTCAAAATAGCATGCAGAAGTCTATTACAGCAGTGAAGGGAGAATGGAGAGATGTAAGCCACTGCCTGTGGGGAAAGCTGACCAATGAGGAGAGGGGAATTCAGCAAGGGGTGGAGTCTGAACTCCAGAGTAGGGAAAAGTCAATGGGGAGGGAGTTGGCAGAGTGTCAATAGACTGAGCTTTACAGTGATGCAGAACTGACGCACTCTCACCAAAGACAGAAAGAAAGAGTCAGGACTTTGTTGCCAGAGGGAGTGTGGTGTGTTTTTAAGGGGCTGAACGCCTGCATCATGAACAGGAAACCCTTGTAAGCTGATACAGTTTTTTGAAAGGACAACATCAGCCTCTCTGCCCCTCCCTTCTGTATCTGTTTGTGTGTTGCTTTTTGTAAGCTGAGATGTGTTATTGCAGTGCCACTATCGGCTACAGCAGGCTATTTGCTGTATATATTTCCGGATACTGTTTCCTCTAGTGGGAGGTCTGTGCTGCTGGAGTTTTCGGATGCACTTGCTCCTGCTCAAGGTGACTCGGAGAGTCTTGATACACTGCAAAGTGAAGTGAATCATCACCTGGGATCTTTGCTGTGGAGGTAGAGATATGGAACCTGGGTGGATTGGGATGTGAGGGCATGGCAGGCCTAGAGTTAAGGCACTACTCCCTGAGAAACAGCCAAGGCATGGGCTCGGTCTCTCCTCAGGAGCCCCAAAAAGACATGGAGGGCTATTACAACCTTTTGCAGGCCGGCTCTGAGCTAGAGAGCACACTGCAACGTGAGTATATACAGCCATTTGATCATTCAGTACATACACATTGGGTAACACTGAAGGATCTATTAGACAACCACTTTCTTATAACGGAGCAAGGATTCACATGATTTTCATATTGTTGGTTGATTAATGGATTTCATAGAGGAGAAAAGGGTTTTCCTACAGTATTGCAAGGATTATGCATTCTATTTATAACTCAAAGGGGTTTTATCCATAATCTAGATTTGATCATCTGCTTTTATTTACATATCTTGTCAGTTTTGTCAAACTATTTTCATAATGAAATATGCATTTGTTCTCGACAACCATCCAATAGAATTCCACATTGTTAAACCCTTTTTCATATAGTAAGATTTGAAGATGAAAGTACTGTCCAGGTGACTAAGTGGTCACTAAAAGACACAGGAAGGAGCAGATATTTACCCCCTGCCCTGCTCTCTTACTCTCCATTTTTCTTCAGATCATGACTCAGCATCTTCATTTTTAGACCCTGTTCTCTTTCCTCAGCCTTTATGCAGAAACAAATCTACAACTAAAAGGCTGGATTTTACGATGTGATGTATATTTACTTCATTGTTCCTCTGTTTATCAGGGTGTTTCCTCAAAGTCAGTGTAATAGGATTAACACTGGCAGTGTGACTCAGATTTTTGGTACCCGTCCCTATGTTGGGGTTGAGTTTTTGTGTGCTTTTGAGAGTCCGCTCTGTGTGTTAAAGGTGTTTGTTTATTACGTTGTAATGATGCAAGTGTAATATGAGAGCTATTCCTCTCAGGCCAGGCCCAGAGTACAGATGAAAACAACATCAGTGTACTCTAACACAGAGTCATTGTGAACACTTTTTAATCTTAGGTCTAAGAAATGTTTGTATTCAGCATATTGAACACAAAGGAAAAACTTAATTTACTTGATCTGAAAAATCATGTGATATTTTGTGATGAAGTGTATCTGAATCTGAACTCAAAGCTGTTGTATGGTAAGCTATTTTGGATAGGACATGCTGCAGAGGTTATTGAACGATCTGTGTAGTTAATCCTGTATTGTGGACTCTCTCCCTTTTATTCCCACAAACTCACTGCATACCGCTATTTACATATTTATGTGCATATGTAAAAACATGCAAATATTAGGGAAATGCACAAATCATGTGGATATTGCTTTGAAATTCAAGATGATTTCAGAACTGGTTAGATGACAATAACAAATAGGAATAATTGATAACTTATTTAATTTATAATCCGTTTAAATTATGAAAAGTACCACTACAGTAAATACCACCATGTGTAACATAGGGAGAATTACATACTCTGATCTACTGGCAGTTTTTAATTTTGAGATAGTTGAATATAATTAATTAATTTAATTCAAGGTCAGATTTGTAGTACCAGTGGCCCCAATGCCAACCATTTGGACATTTAAACCACACTTAAAAATGCAAGATTTTCATGGATAACAAAATATTAAACCACAGACCCTCTTCAAATTATGCTAGATCTTTTTCTCAGAACTTGGTCTCAATTTTAACCTAACAATCTCCTTTTTGTAAAATGTGTACTTGTGCTATACTTCTTTCAAATAAATCACTTTTTTATTGCAGTGACATTCATACATAAGCCACGTTAGGTGTAGCTGAAGTGTCAAAATATTTTTGTGGCCACTCTATCAACATTAATCCAAGCTGGCTACTGGCTCCCGGTGCAGTAATTCTAGCAATAAATGTTTAGTAAAACCTCAGCCGACTAATCCTCTTAACACTCAAGCCAGTTTAGTAAAAATACCTACTGACCTCAAAAATGTTTGTACAGTTGAACTTATTATGTAGGCCTACACATGCTCTGAATTTGGAAATAGACAGCATAGGAGAATATCATTATAGTTTTTTCAAATCACATCCATTATGTTCCAAAACCGCAAACCTTCCTAAGCAAGCATTATGCTTTTATTTATCTTCCATATGAAAACAAAAAACTAAATATTAGTACTGGCATTAATAACAGTTATTAATTATTAATAACAGATTACTACAGATTTATTTTAGAGAAGCTCTTCATCTGAGCTATACATGCTCACTTGAATGACTCACATGAAATACCACGGTGTGTTTATTATACGCAGACTATGGCCATTATCTCTGAATGCACCCTTAAAGGAGTGTAAGGGGTGTGTATTGTTTCAGGAGAGACCCATTGGCTAATGTTAACACAGTGTCAGGGTGGCAATGTAGGGGTTTCTGATTAATTTGCATGGCATGGAATAATAAACAGAGGACTCAAGCAAATATTTTAAAACTCTTGGTTACATTACAAACTCAATAAACATATGATTAAAAAAAAAAAAAGTAGTGGAAAATTATATAAATTGCATTTTTGCCAGTACCTGGATGGGAGACCTCCTGGGGAAAACTAAGGTTGCTGCTAGAAGAGGTATTAGGGATATTAGGTATTACACTTCTCGTAAAGAGTAGAGGTGTAACCCCAGTGTCCTGCCCAAATTCCCTTCTCAACCATGGCCTCCTAATAATCCCTTTCCATTAATTGGCTGTATCACTCTACTCTCTCCTCTCCACCAATAGCTGGTGTGTGGTGGCCGTACTGGCGCACTATGGCTGCCGTCACATCATCCAGGTGGATGCTCCACAATGGTGGTGGTGGTTGAGGAGATTCCCCCTGTACTATGTAAAGTGCTTTGAGTGTCTAGAAAACAGTTATATAAATGTAAGGAATTATTATTATTCATTAATGTTTCATCTCACTTTATTTTTGTTAACTGTTAATATATCTGCACTCAAACACTCATTGTACTGACCATAACTTTTGTATTTATTTTTATATATTAGCACTTAAGCTCAGAGCTTTAGATTTTTAGTTAAACGAACTGAATCTAAATGATAACCTGGCTGGAGAATCAGATCAGTAACATTGGAACTTGCTTAAGTTGTATCAAATATTCAGTCCAGGTGTGACTTAATTCACGCAGATGTTAATGCTATCTGGGCTTAAACGTCTCTGCTCCAGCCACACTGTTTCAACAATACATTATTGTATCTGTCTGAGTTTCATTAAACTTTAACAGTCAGCATTCATTATTTACTACGGTGGAAAAAGAAAAAGATAAGCATTGGTTAATGAGAATACCTTGTTTTCACACATCACATTTCACACATCAACTAAGAGTCTAGACTGACACATTGTGTTATGTCTTCTTTTTGAACATTGTATTAAATTGTATTCTATACACACTTAATAATATAGTGTAAACTCTTTTTATTAGAATATCAGCATATCCTTTTATTTATTATCACTTTACATATAATACTGATGGTGCTTTATAGTAAAAGAAAGAGCTCTGGAACTTCTATGTTACTGGAACATGAAAATAATCAATTTCCTGTATGGCATTCTGTGTATCTGTTGCAGACACAGGAAGTGAGTTCATTGTGAAGTCACTGGAGACTGAACCAATGCTGGTTCAGTATGACATTTGAACACATTATCTATTCTCAGCCTCCCCTTAGTGTATTGTGGCATAAGACAAGTCTCAGAAGAAACTGAACTGCCTTCAGCCTGTTCTCAGTCTATATGATGTTGTAGACTACTCCATCTCTGGCTACAGTCCATTCTAACGGCTCTGCAGTCATGAATGCATTACACTTAGTGTTTCTGTCTCGCTAATGATCTTGTCAATTTCTTTCAGGAGTCTTTTAACAATACAAAACTCATGCATTTTATAAAGCACTCTAAATCAGTGTTTCCCAACAACTGTGCCATACGTAGTGTGCCAAGAAAGATTGTGAGGTGTGCTGTGGAAAATTATAAAATTCCATGAAAAAAATATATATATAATTTCAGGGATCCAAACTCCTCACCTTTCAGATAAATTTACAGTTTTGTGCTATTATAGCAACTGCAAGCTTTTTGCCTCTCTTCCAAATACATGTCACAACACACCTGTGCACACCTCCCATTTTTTTACGTGGCAAACTCATAAAATCCCCCTCTGTGACGCTTTCTGCAACTCTTGTCATGTGAAATGCACTTTACAATAACGAAAGAACATTATTGAAACTCAAAATTATTATTATTTGTCTTATTGTGGTCTTATCTGATAAAAGCCATGCTCAGCAGTTTAAATAGGCTACTGTAGAAAATGATACAATAGATCTGCTTTGTGTTTATAATTCTTATACTGAAGTCAGTAGATTTGTAGCCATGCAAGTTTTAATAAAGGAGAAGGCAAGGACGTTATTGAAACTCACTATTATTAAACTATTATTGTTGTCTTTTTGAATGAAAAATAATGCTCAGTCTGAAGGAAGACTATAGATCCGCTTTGTTCTTTTAATACTTAAACACTATAAAGTATTTTGGTAAATTTTGGTCATGAACGACTCAAAATTATTCACTGACTCGCTCATAGCACATAAGATTCTCATTTGTCGCCACCTAGTGACATTTCCAAAAGGGGCCACTGAACTTATCAGTTAATAAAATTGAACAAATTTGTGAAACAGAAGCAAGCCTCACCAAAATACTTTTTATTTTTGCAGCTAATTCTGCACATTTGTAAACTTGAATCACTAAAATAGCTAGAATTGTTGCTTTTAGATTATTCTTTAAATAAAATATCCCCAGAATATTTTTTCGTGGAGCAGTGATTGTCTTAACTTTTTTACATTTATATATATATATATATATTCAGATAATTAAAATGCATTACATTCTTGTGGCAGAAGAGTTCATCATTGTTAAGACAATACAAAACGCGGCTTTAGAAAACAATGTATTGTTTGCTATCATATTATTGAACATTAGCCAATCATTGGCACACAGTTCACAGCAATTCATTTCACAAGTGAATTTGTCAATCAGTTGGAGATTTATTATGAGAGCTTGTTTAAGGACCCGTCAATTTATACCTGTGTCAGACATGCTTGTGTAGCGTCTCGGGTACGTTGCGTCATAAACATCAAATGTATAGGTCACTGTGTCAAGTTAAATATAGTTTAATACTTAGAATACATATTGAGATCTCTTAGTTCGAATTTGCGCTCCATCAAGTGTTTTGAACACAAGAACGTGATGCATGTTTGTGTTGTTCTGTCTGCTGTATGGTTGTTTTGTTCAGTGTATAAACTGCGCCGTTGCCACACAGCTGAAATTTCAATTACTGCCCTCTGGAGCAAACAGGTGGAACTACAAGATTGCATTTCTCAGGAATCTTCCATATTACGGTCCGGAACAACATGGAACCAGAAGAAAGCGTCCCACAACAGTGCAGTGCGGGACAAGTTTTGATTAAGAAGAGCAGGTGCGGGATGATGTGTGCGCGGGAACGGGAGAAATTACCCACGTGACTCCTGCAAAATATAAACATAAATCTATTTAAAAAATAAAATTGATGTATTTCGTGTATTTAAGGTACAGAGTGTTATCTGTCTATTGTGCAAGAGCAACAACAAAAAATTATGATTTACAGGCGCAGTGTTGATTCATACAAACTCTTCTTTGTGCTCCATCAGTAGAAAATCCCTTAGTCAAACAAAACTTTGAAAGCAACCAAAGGTCAATCAGATATTTGGCGATGTTAGTGTTAACAAAACGCTCTCTCTCTCTCTCTCTCTCTCTCTCTCTCTCTCTCTCTCGCTCTCTCTCTCTATACCTGTTTTTTTCGTATGGGAATTGTAACAAAAATAGATATGGAACAGAATCTTACGGGAGTGGGGCTGGACAATTCGCGCAGACCACCACCTGCAGGCTTTTGCGGTCGGGAGCGAGACAAAACGTGAAATTTGCATAATATTATGCAATATTACATAGCACATCTATTTTTGCGGGAGTGGGACATAATCTCTCTGGAGCGGGTCTGAAAAATCCATCCCGCATAGACCTTATAATTCAGGTCCAGAACTTCACGAAACCCCGCAGTGTGATTTGGGTAGCTGATGTGGAAGGAGATATTTGATAAGAGGGAGCCTGTGATACATTAACAGCAGACACATGGTCACACACACTGAGACAACCCCAGGCTTCTATATTGGATCTAAAAACCTGTACATGACACAAAAAATATCTCTTATTACCGTTCTCGCTCGCGTAACGTCTCGGATTCTCTGGACCGCTTCTTGAGAGTGTCGTTGCTTACGGTTAATGACAAAAATAGAAAAACACTACACATTTCTGGTGCTGTTTTGTGATTGGTTGGGCAGTCTACAGCCTACTCTCAGTGTTTGCAACACACAGCCCGCCCCCATATTGCTTTTAACCAATGCACAAATTGGGATTTAAAATTTTTTTTTACTTAACTGTATCCCAAATGTTTGATTGGGTGAGCCCATTCCTAGAACTGGCCCCGTGTGCCGTATCATTTTTTTGTCGTAAAAAGTGTGCTGTGGCAGAAAAAAGGTTCGGGAATACTGATCTAAATGACAGGTTCTTGCTGTTTGCACATGTGATCACTGGGTGGTGCTGTCCCTGAAATTATGCCATAGCAGGACTGCATTGCTTTGGCAAATGTATTTGTGACAAAGCCACACAAACTCACAGCATCATGACTTAAATATTTGTATTTATTTATTTTTTAATGTATGATATATCTTTATTATATCCTCAGAGGTTACAGTCCCTGTGAGTTTGAAGGAGGTGGCTGGCTATATTGAAAAACAAGTGGCCTTTTTATCAGGTGTGTCTTTCAGTTCTGAATATCTTCTGGTCATTAATGTGTTCTGTAACTTTAAATTATTTTTGTAAATGTAAAGTAACAAATTTAAGAGGACATGTCTCAACATATCAGACAACTCTGTCTTTCTAGTTAGAGATCTTTTAGAGATCATTTACAGCTTAAACTTGATGTCCTTGACTGAAGAAGTGATCATTTTATATTTTTTTGTTTTAGGGGGTCGTGGGGAGGATTCTAGTGTCATCATTACTCTCCCAGAATTCTCTGCTTTCAGTGACATTCCCGAAGAAGCTCTGGCCAAGGTTCTCTCATACCTCACACTGATCCCGAGGTCCGTGTCTAATATTCACCACTCTCCATCTCTCTGCAATGCAGTACAGCAGCACACATTATGTATTCTCTTTGCATAAAACCTTTCAACAAATTGAGCTATCTGAGGGGGAAAAACAGTATTCACTATGTGTAATGCCGAACTGTTAGTAAAGATTTTGCCTTGATGCAAGGTCTTTGTGGTCATGTTGACACACTACAATACAGTCAGGGTGCTTACTAAGTTTTCAGAATCACAGAATATGTTTAAAGATGTCTCAGTGAACATTACAATGCAAACAATGTTGTAAATACAAGTATATGATAACATACCATAGGGCTGGGCGATAAAACGATCTCGATATGGCATCGCGATAATATTTATTTAGACTACGATGATAAACTTTTGATATGTTTACTCGATATGGATAGACCTAACAGCCTATTACAAAGCAGAAATAAACGGACAACAGCCAGTCAGAATGCAGATTTTGGCTTGTGCGTCTAAGTACACGCCCATTTGCTAGCAGAGCACTGTTTGTGCTCTGCTGAAGAAAGTGAATGTAAAGAAAAAATGAGTGGAAACGACGAACACGAAAGCGACGGTGAAAGTGAACTCGAACTATCTTCCAAAGCTGAGGAAATTGTTGACAAAAAAGGTAACAATACGTCAATTATATGGAAGTGGTTTAGATATCTGAAAAGCGACGACGCGCAAATAAATACGGTCTGCAAAATATGCCGTCGGTCGGTGATAACCAAGACGGCAAACACAACAAACCTTTTCGGTCACCTGAAAAGGTACCATCCCAGCGACCACACCGAGAGTATGAAAATGCGGGCCCATGTTAATGTTACTCCGTTCTCATATGATATGATGAGCACTACCTAAAAGGTGTAGCATAGTGACTGGTTTACGATGTTTACATTTTGCACTTTTTACTCAGATTTCTACCTCTAAAACATTTGAGATATTTAAAACCAGTACACAATTCATATTTTATTTATCTGACAGTTAAGTACTTAAATCTGCCAGGGACTTTGTGGTTCACTTGTTTACATTTGTTGTACCTCTACAAACATTTTGAAATGTTTGCTGCCCTGCCAAGTAAATTTGATCTGATAGTACTGTAGTCACAGCTTTTAGTTTTATATTTTATAATAAGTTACAAGGCAAGCTAACTTGCATTGTTTTGTCAAGGCAGATAAAGCATGTTTGCTATAAGTAAAATGTTAACATTTAGCTTTAAAGTTTATCAATATTCTTTTATAACAAAATATATTCTCAACCAATCCATGTTTGCACAGTTAAATGTTTGCATTGTTATTTATTTATGTTAATAAACTATATAGTTCAACAACTATTATCAGTATACTTTTCAAACGGGCAGCATTATTAAATTATATATCGTAACAAATATCGATATCGATCAATATGGAAAAAAATATCGTGATAATATATTTTGCCATATCGCCCAGCCCTAACATATCATACAGTATGTGATAAAAGAATGGTCAAACATATAGGGGAAACCAGGGCTATTTGTCATACTTTATACTCCAGTATTTCTCAGGGTAGGTTTGTTTTTGAAAGTCTATTTCTGTATAGGCACTTGCTTTAAAGTCTTGGCTACAGAAAAGCCTTTGAACATTTCCTCCACTATTGATCAGGAAAAAAGAAACCGTTCATGGGCCTTTTTCACACTTCCACGTTTCTCACTTCCTGGGATGGCCCTCGCAGGGTAAACGCACTTCCGGTATTAACAACGGCCCTTGAAACATAAACAAGATCTGCTGATATCAAAGACTTCGTACAAATTAAATAGCGTCTAAATTTTATGCGACTCTACAGAGCTCTAATTAACATTCTGACAACTTTAAGAAAGGCATAATGCGACTGAATCCAACATATTCACTGTGATATTCAAGCGGCTACTGGTCTTAAAATACACCTGTAATAAATAACTATAATAATAAGATTATAAATTCTCATCATTATACTTCATTTCTGTTTGGGTCGGCTGTGCATTATTGCAGGTAAAACAGCACGTGTGCAGAGAAAATCATCAGAAGCCAGCTCCGCTCTCTCACACACCTGCACAGCTCCAGAACGAGAAGCAGGGCCGGTGTTCTGTCGAAGTCTGTTCCCCCATGTTTGCCCATAGATTAGTGTCAAAGTCTGTTTCTCTTATATTTAATGTTTAACGGCGCTACAGGGAACACTAACTTAAGGGGAAACATAGGGGAAACAGACTTTGACAGACCACCTGTGTTACAGTTCAAATTGTTTTCATGATGAACATTTGGAAATAAAGCTCATTCTGATGTTAACAGGTGACCTTCCGTTTTACACCAGAAGTGAACGACCGGCTGCAGATTCATCGATTCTAAAAATCATGCTTCCAACTCAATATTTTATTATTAATTTTACTATCCCTATAAATAAAAGATTGGAATCATGGCTGTGAAAAATATACCTTTCGTGAGACTATTTTTAATCATTTTTGAGAAGTGTATATAGCCATGCTAATGTTCTTACTCTGTAAATCCGCGATGTAATATCCGATGTAGTTCTTACTCCATAATATTGTTATAATCAGTATAAAATGCATTTTATTGCACAGATCCTTATTGCTCTCTGCTGCTCAGTGACTGGGATGGTGGGGTTAATGTACATTGTGTGTGTGTGTGTTGTGTGTGTGTGCATGTGTGTGTGTGTAATTGATTAAAATAAGAAATTTTACAGGGTGACTTTGTTTCATCAGTTTGAATATGTATAAATGTATACTGCTTTTAACATGTTTGGGGTTTAATATGAGGTTCAATTAGATATAGTGAATTTTATTTGTATTTTTGCATCTGGGCTGGGAGTAGGCTATATATCAAGCTTTTTCAAATTAATTTCTCATGATACGGTGACACAAGGTTTCTTATTTATGCTACTGAGACTGGAGCTGGTGAAGAAACCACACCAGCGCTTAATTTGAGTTTATACTCTCAAAACTGAACATGTCGACCTATTGTGACAACATGCCCTAGTATATTGGGTAAGTTGTCACAATGGAACCTGCATTAAATAGCCTATTAAAGGCCTTTCAGCTAAATTCAGTAAAACAGTACAACTTTTATGAAACACAGAATCAATTCATGAGTCACCAAAACTGTAAAAGGCAACAATGAAAAATATCTAAACCATTGATGTGGTAAACAAATACGGTAATTGATCATTTATTTAAATGTGTAGCATTTGAAACATGTGACAACATGCCACAACCTGACATTTTTCAAAAATACACCTATCCTGAGAACACAGTTTAACATTTTGGTTAAAGTATACCTTTATTACATTGTTGATCCTTTCCTGAATTTATGCTAGTGTGGTTTTATTGTGTTCACACAGTGGTAACCTGTGATTGCCTTAATGAGACGTTTCTACCTGATCTAACCCTTAATTTTTTTTATGTATTTTTTTTTTTTTATGTAGCCTAATGTATTAAAGTTGATTCAATGATATTAAATAATATTTTTGACTTGGAAAAACGCCAGTTAGTTTTGAGTGTACCATATCAAAAACATTTTAGGTTAACTTTTTTCAGTGTTTTTACCCAACAGCTAGCAAAAATAGGATGATATTGAGATTTTGGTTTGTAGGATAAAATTCATAATGAACTGTGTGCTTGGAACAGACATAAAAACATCTGGAGAAAACACACATTTGTTTAATTGGACTTTTGACTCAAAACTTTATAGTTACTGTGTTATACACCAATCAGCCACAACATTAAAACCACCTGCCTAATATTGTATAGGTCCCCCTCGTGCTGCCAAAGAGCGCCAACCCGCATCTCAGAAAAGTTACCCATTCTCCTGGGATTTTCACACTCAACAGGCTCTAGAATTTACTCAGAATGGTGCCATTAAATGAAAAACATCCATTGAGCAGCAGTTCTGCAGATGGAAATGCCTTGTTGATGAGAGAGGTCAACAGAGAATGGCCAGACTGGTTCAAACTGACAAAGTCTATGGTAACTCAGATAATCGCTCTGTACAATTGTGGTGAGAAGAATATCATCTCAGAATGCTATTCTGAGATAAGGGTTGGTGCTGTTTTGGCAGCACAAGCAATATTAGGCAGGTGGTTTGAATGTTGTGGCTGATCAATGTATTATAGCCCTGTTACAGCTTCACCGTGTGACAACTAGCCCTGGTCTTCCCTGTACATCATATGTTCAAGTGATCCTTTTTTCTTATTTTTTTGCAGTTAATTACTGTGATTTATGATGCATTTAACATGTTTTCAGAGCACGGCAACCTGGTGTTAAATTTATCATAATTTTAGACCGAAGATTGGATACTTGGACCTCGATCAAAACAGCACTTGCAAGGATTGCGGTGAGAGAATGCAGTATTTGCTAATTATAATAAATGATTTTTTTCCTCATAATTAATGCAAAGATACAAAGGGTTAGAAATGTTCTGTTGCTTTGGGTTATTATACATTTTAATTAATATATTATCTTCAAGAATAGGCCTGTGCATCTTTCCTTTGGGGACTGGATGCAGCACAACTTTTTATTTATGCTGTACTGGTGCTGCGGGCCTTGTAGCTGTCCATGGTGCTGAAGTAGATCAATGCAGCCCACCTTTTTCCCAGAGCTTGAATACATCACTAACTGCGGCATCTGAAGTTACAATTGTAAAACATCAGCTTTCAGCACTGTGTATGTAACCAGAGCTCACTGCGAATGACAGGGAATGCATGAGTTAGCACAAACTATGCGCAGGTTTTTACATGATGACGCTCCTGTGGCGAAGGTGAGGTGAGGAGAGAGTCTGTGCAGACACTGGCAGCAGCAGCAACAGTGACGCTGCGGCGATGAATCCTGCAGTCTGTCTATTGCACCGGGCACCGGTCTTCCAAGAAAGGATGGGCGAGGTTAGGAGCGCCGCTGATCCCCTTAAAACATCAGTCACTATGATGAGTGAGCGAAACTACATGCGAGGAATTCCCCGGATACGCCCCACGGTAATGGGTTAGAAGAGTTGAACTGAAGTTTGAATGGGCAGCAGGGAGAATGCGGCAGCTGAATCCGATGCGATCATTGTTACACTGCGGCGCGACGGATTGTTTTAGCTTAGTCATTCTTCTTATCTCTGCAGCGGAGGGCATTGTTTTGTTGTAGGTTTGACAATGAACATAAATGATTGTTGCAGATAGCCCTACTGTTTACAAATGCTTAAGGACAAGTCAATGTCAAGAGTGATGTCCATATGTTGAACGGTGCGCTAAACATAGTTTTAGCGTTTGTCATTAATCGGCGTTTGTCTGATTGACAGGTTGTCATTGTGCAATCGTGTGTGTGTGTGTGTGAGACTGATATAGTTGTGTAGCCTACTGTGTAAATATGAGCTGATGAGTGACAGTACAGGACAATTTAAACAGGCAAAAGTAGTGGATTTAATACATTATATTTAAACTTTATAATTGAGTAATTGAATTAATGTATTTTATTAACTATATAGGATATATGTGTGTGTGTGTGTTAATCGCTATTGACATGACAAACAGTAAAGATGTGTCCTGCAGTGAGACATGTCTTAAACTATTTTAAACATGAAAAATAAAATCCTCAATTGTGTACAATATTATACTATATAGAATATTTGTACACTACAGGATAAATGCATAATAAGGCAAATGGTGAAAAACTTGAAATGTGACTAAATAAATGTTGACAAGTCACACTCTCATATAAATTTACCCTAAAATCTTGAAATGAAAGTATGTCCATGTTATTTGTTATCTAACCTAATATGGTAACACTTTCACTCTTCACTTGTCTTAGGCACCTGACTGTTGATTTTCTCTTCTGTTTTTCTTTATACCCTTGAGGCTGTTAAGGTTTTTGGTATGCCTCTTTCTGCTTGTTAACACACTAAGGTGGACTTCCAGGCCACTGATATCATCTTTCTCTGTCTTTTAGGCCTCATTCCCAGGGAACCTGCACCTGGTGTTGGTGCTGAGACCCACCAGCTTCTTCCAGCGTACTGTCACTGATCTCGGTTTCCGCTTTAGTCAAGAGGATTTCATGCTCAAAATGCCTGTATGACTCAATAGAACTGCACATTCTTCCACTTATTTTTTGGGAACTGCAGTACCACTCTGATCTTTATGTGTATATTGTTTGTCTTTTAAAGGTGGTGATGCTCAACTCTGTCACAGATCTGCTGCATTACATTGATGAGAACCAGTTGACCTCAGAGTTTGGGGGCACTCTTGACTACTGCCACAGTGACTGGATCATCCTGAGAACAGTAATGCTTGCAATGTAATAGATACAATATCTAAATACAGAGAAAAATCACTTCAAATCAGACAGCCTCTTTAATCTTTACAGGCTATTGAGAGTTTTGCCGTTATGGTTAAGGACATTGCTCAGATGCTGCAGGCCTTTGGTACAGAGCTGGCTGAGACGCAGTTGTCAGAAGAGTGCAATGCCATTGAGTTACTACTACTGTCCCACACTGAGAAATACAGGAGGCTTAAGGTACACATAAAAACAGTAAAAAGCACATATTATACCATGTGTGAAGGACTTCAAGTGACTGTCACACAGTGTGGTGATTTGCACTCCAATACACAGACTCTTGTGTCACTGCAGTGGCATGGGGTGTCAAGTCTGCATGTGCTGTCCTTGTGCAGATGACCTGGGTTCGGTTCCCCCATTTGTCCCACACATACATATATATATAATTCTGGCGTTACTGTGATTTTACAACAAAATATCATACTGATACATTGATTACTGTAGTAAAACCATGGTTAATTTGTGTAAAGGAAGGTTAGGGTTAGATTTAGACATAAACATAAAAAACATGCTGCAGTGATGCCCCTATACTGTATGTTAATATTAAATTAAAAGTACTAATAGTATCTACCAGTATTTGCACCATGGCACTATATGCACTTAGTGTGGAAAATATGCTTTTGGTTGCTATTTACACTTAGTATCACTATTTGTACTTGGTGCAAATAGCCTCTGCCATAAAATGTTATATGCAGACAAAACTTAAAATTACCATTGTGGCAGATCTCTGCCTTCCCTAGAAAGGAGGAAGCGGGAGCCGGGTGAACAGTTCATGGAAGACTTTAATTAAACACATTTCCACTTGGACATAAAACTGCTTTTCAGCATACACATACACAGCTCCATGTGTCACTCATACTGTTGACCTTCCCGGCCCAACGCAGAATGCACACATTCGTCAGCTGCATGCATCTCTCTCTCTCTCTCTCTCTCTCTCTCTCCCTCTCCCTAACTTGTGTTTCCGGCTACTCTCTATGCCTCTCCCGGCTGACTGGGGTAATTCAGCTCCAGGCATCCATCCTTATGGTTTGGCCACGCCTTCCTCATCACAAGCATGTAATTGCTTACAGCACTTTGTTTTTCCTCATGAGTCTGTGATGTCAATGACAGCAGAACACAGTGCAAGGTGTTTTGGTTATCTGTGGTGGCAGGATTCCATCAGATCAGTAATGAGGGAGGGACGACAACTACTTCACAACCTAGAGACTTCTAGAAAGGAGGGGTACTCTGACACTCATTGGGACATAACCCAGGACTGGGATACCATGCAGAGGTATAGAGCCAATTTTCATCTCCAAAATAATTTTTCTGGATGTGAACCTAATACCAATCTTCTTAAAGTGTCCTAATTACAAAAGTGTAATTGTTCCTACAGGCTGCTGGCTCAGCTCACAGATATGGAGATGGCTTTTGATGGCTTCTTTGACAAGCACCACCTCAAACTCCAGCAATATTTGCAACTATTGAGATATGAGCATAGCTTTCAGGAGGTTTGTCATTGTCCCTAGCATGTCGACAAATCTGTTCTGATTGCTATTTTCATAGACAAATCATATAAATAATGCAGAATCTTGGCTCACAAAAATGCCACTTACTTTATGCACAGCCTCATGTGCTGGGATATTATGGTTTGTTAAGTGCAAGGAGTGCATTTGCATTTAATCATTTAGCAGATTATTTAATCCAAAAATAATTACAAATGGAAGAAAGGGTGTTGCAACCATTTTTGGAAATTTCAAGAGATTATCAATTTCAAATGATTTTATTTCCCCCTAGTTTTCAAATGATTTCTTCATCCCTGAGAAAAATGCAAGCAATTAATAATACAGAATTGCCACAATAAAAAGGTCATTGGCCAATAAATATGGGTCTTTCAATGACCGATTCTTAAAATTATTATTATATATATATATATATATATATAAGATATGAGACTAAAATTAAATGGTAATAGGAAGTGTTATTGGAAGTATTTTCCCCTAAGTTTTCATATTCCCTTTCTTCCAGATGGAATGCTCTTTAGAGAAATTGAGAGCCCAGGAAAGGAAGGTAAGCATCACAGGAGAGTCATTGGCACAAACAGAGCAGACCATCAAAGAGCTGGAGAGTCTAGAAAAACGTGCACAGGTAACTGCATAATGTCTTCCAGTTCATGTCAGATGTACGGACACTAACTAATAATTGACCTTTCTGACAGCAATCTGTGTGTTAAAGGAGGAGATGAGTCAGACTCAAGTTCTTATCCTGCATGGACATCAGCTGGCTGCTGGGCATCACTATGCTATGGCTCTGATCATACAACGCTGTAATGAACTCAGACATCAATGTGACACACTGACATCTGCCCTCAGTACTAAACGCAACCTACTGACACAAGCACAGACCTTACTGCGATCTCTCGAAAAGGTGGGCTAATACTGCACACATTCTCTTTTGCACCCACTCGTTCTCACATTGCTTTATATTATGAAGGCTTAAAACGTATTTTAAACAGGGTTTAAACAGGACAGCCAGTATTTAGTTTTTGAGGATATTCCAGTGTTAATCTCCATGGCTTTATGTTATGTGTCTTCAGGCTCAGCGCTGGTGTGATGAAGGTGCTTATCTTTTGGCCAATCAGCAGGTAGATAAATTTCAGTCTAAAGAGGGTGCTCAGACAGCGCTTCGAGATATTGAGAAGTTCCAGGAGGGGGCGCCACCTCTTCTCAGTGCAGGTGCTGATGTGCTGTTTCTGGAGTATGAATCTGTGCTCACTACTTACCTACAGGTATATACTAACAGTTTGTGACAATTAAAAAAATGAGAGACAGATATTTTAGCCTACTATTTAATCCTGGATATAGTAGCCATAATAGATTTAATTTAATGTAAAATCTGTCACCTTTCATTTGCTGTGGAGTTTTTAATAGACTACTTTTTGTAAAACTGTTTTGGAACTATATTTGTTGTGAAAAGTGCTATTAATTCAATTAATTAAATTAATTACATTTTTGTCAATTAATTTGCTAGCAATGTGATAGCGGCAGTGTGTTATTGGTCTTCATTGATTTTCTCTGATTGCTGAAATTAATAGTTCACCAAAAAATGAAAATTCTCATATGTTTTGCTCACCCTCATGCCATTCCAGAGGTGCATGACTTTCTTCTGCAGAACACAAATTAAGATTTTTAGAAGACTATTTCATCTCTTTAGTTCTATACAATGCAAATGAATTGTAGACAGAACTATGAAGCTCCAAAAATGACAAAGGTAGCATAAAAGTAATCTCTATGTCTCCAGTGGTTAAATCCATGTCTTCTGAAGCAATGTGAAACAGACCAACATTTAAGTCCTTTTTTACTATAAATCTCCACTTTCACATACACATTTTTCTTCTTTTGTTTATTGGTAAATAACATATAATCACCTACCAGTTGGGGACGGTCAAATGTGGAGATTTATTGTAGAAAAAAAGGACTTAAATATCGATCTGTTTCTCACCCGCACCTATCATTTCCCTTCGGAAGACATGGCTTTAACCAGTTTTATTACTTTTATGCTGCCTTTATGAGATTTCTTGAGCTTTAAAGTTCTGGCCACCAAAAACTTGCATTATATGGACATTATACAGAGCTGAAATATTCTTCTAAAACATTATTTTGTGTTCTGCAGAAGAAAGAAAGTCATAAAAATCTGGGATGGCATGAGAGCGAGTAAATTATGAGAGAACTGTTCCTTGAACATAAAATGTGACTTACAGTTTGTGTGTCTTTGTTCTGCTCCAGGCTCATATTGAGAAGACATTTGAAAAGCATAGCTCTGTGCAGGCTCTGATTCAATCCAGACAGAACTGCCTGAGGAAACTGGCAAACAAGCATGTGCGACCAATCCAACTGGTGGCCCCTCGACCAGAGAACCCACCACGCTCTAAATCCCCCCTCTTCTCCCCCAAACATGGTATGTGCCAGTGCAAGCCTTTGAAAATGACAACTGACAAATTTTAGGTCCAATTATACTGAATATGTTTCAACCATGAATATTCAACATCTCATAAATAGTTAATACATCCTTGCAAGATTTTGTGTTACATGTTTCTCATCTGGGAAATTAAGCCATACAACATGACTCTGTCATGTACATTCCCTGCTTCAGTATGAAATGTATTAAAAAGTGTACACTTTAATGAAGCTGTCAAGCCTCTGGATCAAAGCGTCACTTAAAGTGGACAGCTTTGTGCAAACTGCAAAAAAAATCTCTGAAACCGACTGAATATCTGCATTTATGAACGAACACTGCTGCTTCCTCATATTCAGTCCCTGCAGATAAGAAAGAATGCCTGGGGAGTTGTGCTTTAGGGGTCATCTGCAATTCACATACATTATAGATCCGTATTCCCTCCAAGGACCTTCATCAAAGCTTACCTATAGTCAAATGAATGCCTTTGTGTAAACTGGACAGCATTACTTTTTAATCTAGAATTCAAACCTTAATATACCTGGCATAATGAAAGAGAAATATAAGATATAAAGAGCAATAGAAGCAGAGATTTATAAGCATTTCTGACATCTAGCCTTTATGCTTTTTAGTAGTTGTTGTGATAGCGTTGGAAGCACTTTAAGATGGAGAGATCAAGGGAAAGAGTGATAGAGACACGCAGAGCTCACCTGACATACTGAGATCTTTTGCATAGCTGGGTAACAATGCATCAAAAGTAATGTGACAATCATGCAATGTGAAGCAATACAGCTAAAACACTGACTCTGCAGTGCTTTTGCCATTTATGGAGGACTCACTGACAGGACATGAACTGTTGAAGTCTTCTATATGACTGCAAAAGTTGAAGTAAACTAAAGTTAGATTTTCGCATGTCTTTACTGATACCGTTTACGCAAATGAATTGTGTGTAGAGGACTGCAGGTATAACTCTTTTTTCTATGCTAGTGCCTGATCTATTTTAATATTGTGTAATGCAGACTATACATTTATTTTCAATGAACTTATTTGTGCTTCTTATCATTATTTATTATTTGTGATGCTTGCTAAGCAATTGCTCACACTTAGGGTTGGGTTTGTACAGACATCTAACTCAAAGTATGAGCTATTAAGTTTTAATATTTGTTTAAGTAGACATGCTTACAATATTACTTCAGTCTGTAACTTGTTCTACCCATTTATTTGGACATACATTCTACCTCAAACTGTGCAACTTAAAGGGATAGTGCACCCCAAAATTAAATTGATCTCATCATTTACTCACCCTCATGCCATCCCAGATGTGTATGACTTTCTTCTGCAGAACACAAATTAAGATTTTTAGAAGAATATTTTAGCTCTGTTAGACCTCACAATGCAAGTGAATGGCTGCCAAAATGTTGATGCTCCAAAAAGCACATAAAGGCAGCATAAAAGTAATCAATATGACTCTAGTGTTTAAGTCCATATCTTCAGAAGTGATATGATAGGTGTAGGTGAGAATCGGATCAATATTTGTCTTTTTTTTTTTTTTGCTAGTAATTCTTCTCCCTGCCCAGTAGAAGTGAATATGCATGAAGAATGTGAATCACCAAAAACACAAGAAGAATGTAAAAATAAAAATAGAGATTGACAGCACAGGGAGGAGGAATTATAGTAAAAAGGATCTGTTTCTCATCCACACCTATCATAACTCTTCTGAAGACATGGATTTAACCACTGGTGTCTTATGGACTACTTTTATGCTGCCTTATGTGATTTTTGGATCTTCAAAAATTTGGCACCCATTAATTGTTTGGACGGAAAGAGCTGAGAAATAATTCTAAAAATCTTCATTTTAGATGGCATAAGGGCGAGTAAATGATGAGAGAATTTAAATTTTGGGGTTTTATTTTCATTTATGCATTTGGCAGATGCTTTTATCCAAAGCAACTTACAAGGCACTTATTACTGGGACAATCCCCCAGGAGCAACCTGGAGTTAAGTGTCTTGCTGAAGGACACAATGGTGGTGGCTGTGGGGATCGAACTGGCAACCTTCTCCTTACCAGTTCTGTGTTTCAACCCACTACGCCACCACCACTGAACTATTCCTTTAATAGTAGGCTGTTACATTTCAAAGTGTCATACTTATGATTTTCATCTAACGGATTATAAAATGCGTGAAAAAAAATCCCTTGATATTATATAGACTTGATATTGAAGATGTTGAATGAGGGTTCTTCATCATACAAGCAGTATCTTGGGTCCAGATTATTATGAAGACTTGGGGATGGCTATTATTTACAAATGTATGCCACATAGCAACACTCTGACAAGTTTTGAACAAGCATGAACCAAAAAAAGAGTATGTCACGCTAAAAAGAACATATCAAATTTTTGTAAAATGTAGTTTTCATGTTACAAGTGTTTTGAAATGTATTTAGCTTTGTATCTTATCCAGGAACTCTCAAATTTTAAACAGATTTTAATTCCAGTTTAAAGTTCACCTTTGACCTCCCACTTCCAAGCAAAAGAGCATCAAGGAAAAGCCCTAACTCTAGGAAGGTAAGCACCACTTTCTGTGAAACTGTAAATTTTTTAGGATCAAAATGCAATTAATGAATGTGCATTGTGTTATTGTGTTTGTGATACTGGATTATGTATTAAAGAAATCACTAAGTGTTTGTCTGTCAGATTGAAGTGATTCATGACTATAAGACGCAAAGCTGTCTGCCCTACAGTGTAGATGGAGAGGACAGCACTGACCTCCTTAAACGGTGAGTCTAATACGTCTGTCACTTTGACTTCCCAGATTAAACTGTCTTTGCTTCTGCTTGGAATAAACAAGACATGTCTGATCCTGTGAATCTGTGTGTGTGAGAGACTACAGACATGTGATGAATGAGCTGATAGAGACAGAAAGGATCTATGTGGAGGAGTTGCTGGCGGTGCTCCTGGTAGGATGATGAGACCTTCATGGATTTTTATGAGAATCTGGCATTGAGCGCAGTGTTGAGAGCTGAGGTGGTGATGGTATGGATTTGCTGTATATTTATGTGGACTTGCAGGGCTACAGGGCTGAAATGGACAATCCGTCTCTTGCTTCTCTCCTGCCAACAAGTCTTCGCAACACGAAAGATGTGCTGTTTGGAAACTTGCCTGATATCTTCAACTTTCATAGCAGGCAAGGACTCACACATGCATTCACACTGTTCACAGAACTTCATGTTGATAACGGAAGGAATGTGTAAACAATAGCTTAGGACTGAAATAAAATTCTGTTTCCTGTGAGATAAAGCAGCACCAAATCAGACCCAGCTGCACAGTTTTGACATTAAGACACTTTCATAAAACATTTTTCCTCCCTAATTTTACATACAACTTATCTGGTTTATGCAGCTGTGTTTGCTAGTGGCTTTGAAACCTGTCTTGCCTGCTGGGTCTTCATCCCTGACGAGGCAAATTGCCAAATTGGTAGACTGCAAGAAGCTGTCATGCCAATTAAAGCACTTTAATTACAGCTAAATGGCTGTTGGTCAAATAAGGATTTGATTAAGCCAATGAGAGCTCAGCTGGAAGGCAGAACATCAACAGTGCAGGGGGCTCTGACAGACAGTTGTGTGACCTTACTGTGAGTCAGTCAATCTTATCAATTGATTGCAGAGACAGAAAAAGGCATAATGCGACTGGGAAATAAGTAACGAAACTAATTGCCAACTATTTATGCATCTAGTTTATCATTGTAGATTTGTAGTGCATATTTCATGTAGTACATACTAGATGTGGTACATACTTGTAGTGGTAGGTATTGCCCTGGCTGTGTTCCCCTGAAACAGAAATCCTGGAATTGCCCCTGATTGAATGACATACTTAATTTGTAGTGCATAGATTTTTAATGCATGCTAGATATAGAGCATGCTACGTTTGTTGTGTATACTAGAAGTAGTACATACTTATTGTAGTTAACACTATATCAGTAGACACACTAGATTTGTAGTGTGTACTCAATGTAGTGCATACTAATGTTTGTGCAAATGTCATTTATAGTGTAAACTAGATTGTAATATATACAGTAGTATTTTTTTTTGTTGCATTTTATATTGCATACTCAATGTAGTCTATGCTAGATAGTAGTATGTAATATATTAGGCCATACTACATATGTTAGCCAGCAGGTGGTGGCAAAAGATACATTTTGTGTGTAATATGAGCCATTTGGTGACGTAAATTGAATCCGTTAGTCATTACATATAACAGGAGCTCCGTGATTGCTCGTATTACCACTACATTAATTAAGCTAGGACATTGTTTTAAAAGGATTTAAATGAACAATTTCAGGATTAAAGCTTATCACAGCTGAGAGACACACACCAGACTGTTTAATTACAGAACTCGAGGTGCTTACAGAGTTTACACATTGGATATACACTGTTTAAAATGGTGGAGGACATCGCTATTTCTATAGTGAATGTCTCTTGCTCGGTTACCACGAAATAGGGAGAAATACCCCCGCTTGGATGCTATTTTTCCACTGAGAAAGCTTACCTTCAGAACATTTACAGCATCTCTGCTTGGGAGTGGCAACAGATGATCGCACATGCTCCGTCTCTCTCTCTCTCTCTCTCTCTCTCTCTCACACACACACACACGCGCACACACCCATCCTTGTTTATCCAATAACTTGTTAGAAACAGCACAAGCCGTGATACTATTTCTGAAGTGAAGATTTTGAATTACTAACGGAAGCTGGGACGCATCATTTGTTTTGAACCAGCAACAGCAGATTCTGATCCGCAGCATAATAAAGTAGTTCCATGCACAAATGCGTTTTTATGAACATACTCGGTTTTTCAAATTTGTGTAAACATTTTCTTGTTCATTGAACTGTTGTATATAAACAGTATCACACTAGCAACCGTGCTATATGGCCCTACATCAGCACTGCCGTAATTACCTGCGGCCGAATCACAGCAGTGCTGATGTAAGGCCATATCGCACTCTTGCTTGTGTATATATATATATATATATACACAAATAATTTATATACACACAAAAAATACATATTTCATTACATATGTTCATATTGTATCTATAGTATAGTAAGGGATATTGGTTACTTTGAGTATGCAGGCACAAGATGGTGGGGTAAATGCTTATAATGTCGCACAGTATTTCATGCATGCATTCATTTTAGTAAATTGGTTTATTTTGAATGTTAGTCTTCAAGGGGATACAAAGGGTAGTTTGACTGTAGTTTAACAGCTTTAAATTATGAGTAGCTTGCGGCTTGGCCAGCACTGTAGCCAAAATGTTTGACTTGTGGCTTCTGTTCTACAGTGTCTTCCTCCAGGATTTGGAGAGCTGTCTGGAGACCCCTGAGGCAGTAGGGGCATGTTTTCTGGAACGGGTGAGAAATGCTGGGCACAGTTTAAAACACCATATGAGACTAGTCTGAAATTAGTGGTCATGTCACCCTTGCTGTATTATTACAAAACAAATATGACATTAAATATCTGTATATTTCCAGAAAGAGAATTTCCATTTATATGAATGCTACTGTCAGAACAAGCCTCGATCGGAGTCCTTATGGAGGCAGTTTTCCGATTGTTCATTTTTTCAGGTATCAAAAACTGTGCTTACCTCCCAAATAATTTTGCTGCACACATTTAGCTATACATCTCGAGCAATAACATGCTGGGATGTGTGTCGTTTGCCTTAGGAGTGCCAAAAGAAGCTGGAACACAAACTTGCTCTTGATTCATACCTGCTTAAACCAGTCCAGCGCCTTACAAAGTACCAGCTCCTATTAAAGGTGAGATCTAGAATACAAAAGTACACTTCAGGCACTTTTCCATAAACAGTTACCATTGCCAAATCATGCCAATGTCTGCCGATCCTGGCTCGTTGACACAGTTACAGTTTCTTTTTCCAATGTGGTGCAGTGAAATCAGTATTAGAATAGACTGACTAAGCAACCACTGATGAGTCGCCATGTCACTACAGGTGTTCCACAAGGTTCTCTGTTGAGAGTGCAGTTAGCTACGGTTAGCTGAGACATCTGTTCTGAGAATGTTTGTAATTGACCATACCGAACTCAAGTGGAAATGCTACTGGAACCATTACTTAACATGCTCAAAACCTTTTCGGCCTAATGGTGGAAAAAACTTTACACACCAGTCATCTATTTTAAGCATAGTGTCATCACCTTATATAATTTTAGTCCATAAAACGTCTGTAATCCATACAATGGGATGTTAGAAGTTGCCTTCTGCTCTAAAATATTTTTTTCTGTCCAGTACATCAAAGGAATTAGTTTGTGCATGTTTTCTGTCAGGAGCTTCTGAAGTACAGCTCAGGCTGTGAGAGGATTTCTGAGCTGCAGGAGGCACTAGCAGCAATGCTGGACCTGCTTAAATCTGTCAATGACTCAATGCACCAGATTGCCATCACTGGATATGAGGTGAGATTTTTACCAACTTAATGTATGAGTGTCCGTCTGAAAATGTGTAATCAACATGCTGTATGTTGCAGGGAGATTTCGGCGATCTGGGCCGTGTGCTAATGCAGGGCTCTTTCAGCGTGTGGATTAGTCATAAAAAGGGTCCGAACCGCGTGAAAGAGCTGGCACGCTTCAAACCCATGCAACGTCACCTGTTCCTGCATGAGCACGCACTTCTCTTCTGCAAGCGCAGGGAGGAGCATGGAGAGAATGCTGACAAGACCCCCTCCTACAGCTTTAAACACTGTCTGAAGGTAGAGACACCACCGGCTGTGAATACATATACAGCACTGCCAGCCTCACATGTGCATGCATCTAGTGTTGGGTATCGTTACTTTTAAAAGTAACTCGTTAGAATATTGTTTTACTCCTTAAAAAAGTTACAAAATTAATTAAGTTAGGGTTAGGAAAAGTAAAGTGTTACGATGCTTTTGCATTATTTTTGCATAACTTTTTACTGACATACAATTTCTCTTCTGCTATGCTATGCATTCCATACAAATAAGCCATGCATTGCATACAAGAGACATTACAGGTCATGCTAGCTACTGTACAACACACATCAAAACAACATAGTAAACAAAAAGATAATTAGAAAGTCTACAATTAGTAGGTCTTCACGTCATTTATAATAAAGTCTCAATAACATGAATATTCATGATTTGTTTTTTCATCAACATGGCAGCCAATATGAATAATGTAGAAAAGCCACTGTCTTACCTAAAGCAGTATAGTTCAACGTCTGAACCAGCATCATTTGTGCCATCGTGTGTGGTGCCCATCAACAATGTCAGAGTCAACTTTAGATGTTTCCAAAAGTCAGGCTAAAATTCAGTGGGGAATGTCGGGGAATGTTCAAGGAATGTGTCTGATAATGTGTACATAATTAATGTAGAATGTTGCTTGGAGCCACTGATCCAGAGTCAGCTTTTCTCATCCCATTCTTCCAGTTATGGGGAGGTATAACATGGAGCGAAAGAGATTCACCACAACTTTCACTTATGAGGACACATTTCTTAACTCTCGTTGTGATTGGCAAAGTTTTTGACGGCTGCACATCCAAGGCTCATATGCTCTAGAACTTCAATGCCCATCATGCACTACGTCTTCTTGAAGTTTGCACACTTTTACTCCTGATTTCTCACAATACGGGGAAAATAGAGGTGTACAAAAACAACGTGTTACTTTATTTAAAACGTAACTCCGATATTATGGTCTAAAATGAAAAAAAAATTGTTACTTTTTACTCCGAAAAAGCATCACGTGTTTACAAGCGCACGTTACTTGTAATGCGTTACCCTCAACACTGCATGCATCCGTGTATGTCAGGCTGTTTGCTCATAACAGCATGACTACTGGTGCCTACCTTGATTTAAAAAATTTAGTGCAACATCACAGGCCTTCTCAGATTAAAGGTAGTATGTGCATGTATGTGGCAGATATATAGTGGGGGGTAATGAGCTATCTGTTTCCAGAATTGTGTTTTTTTTCTATGAATATAAAGTGCTTTCTGTGTTTGTTTAATTCTCTTCCTGGCAGATGAGTGCAGTAGGCATTACGGAAAACGTCAAAGGAGACATCAAGAAGTTTGAGATCTGGTACAGTGGCAGAGAGGAGGTCTATGTGATACAGGTATGAAGGTTTTAAGGAATGGTTCACTGTCGAGCACCAACAATGACAAAACAGCACCATAAAATTAGTCCATAAGACTTTGGTATTAGCTGAAAATCTTCCACTCTGTTGTAGATATCAAATCTTGACAGCCCCATCTAAATTCACTTTTTATTTATAATAACATTTACATTAAAGGAATAGTTTACCCAAAAATGAAAATTCTGTTATCATTTACTCATTAATTATGGTTATTTACCCTTGCTATGCAAAACCTTTAGAACAGACTCATGAGGAATTTTGACACTTCTCACAGGCACCCACAGTGGAGGTGAAGATTACCTGGCTGAACGAGATCAGAAAGATCCTCACCAACCAGCAGAAGCAACTAAAAGGTCTCAACACAAATACAATGATTGAATTTTAAGTATTATATCTCGATCGGTGTGTGCACTTGAAGTAATCTGCTGTTTTCTTCTCTTGTTGTTCTAGAGGAGTTGTGTCATTCTTCTGCAATCTCTGACCAAAAGCAGCTGTCTCCGCCCCTTTCTGTGAGGTAAGGGTCTGCTTACACAGAAAACCTTAACTCTAAACTTCCCTCTTATCCCTGTTTGAACCCTCATACTCAACACTCACCATGGCAACGCTCTCTCTCCTTGTCCCTTTGGCTTAGACCAGCTTTCAGCAGCTTCCAGCTATATTAGATCTTTCTCAGTACACTTCCTCTCCAGAACCCCGCCCACATATTCAATAACGACCCCGCATTTATAGCCCTGCTTTAGCAATGTGTGCATATGATGTGTACTGTAAGCCTGACATGTCTCTTGTATTTGCATAAAGTGTTCGAAAACATAATTGGACATGAAATGTGAAATGTTTTGCTTGAAAAGTGTGTTTCTTTCAAATAAACGGCACTTGTTTTTTTTTTTTATATATAATGCAAAGTGTGGCTTAAGTGTCCAAATACTTTTGGGGCCATTGTATATGGAAGCCGCACACATTCAGCATATCCCATTTTAGCAAATTTAAGGTGAAAGTGTAAGAAGAAATTGATGATGATGATGATGATGATGATGATGATGATGATGATGATTATGGGGGATGAAGCAGGTGTGTGTGGTTGCCTGTCCTCCCGCAGGGCTGTGCGGCCTTCCCGTGGCGTTCTTAAGGGCTGCATGCCTCGCCTGGACCTTGTGTCCCTGTCGGGGGGCATGTGTGTGTGCCTTCGCGCTCCAAGCCCATGCCTCGCTCGCCCCTCACAGCGACAGTGACGCTCAATGGTAAAGCAGACTGGAGAGGGGCCTCTTCGATCTGTGCTCCATCACATACAGGGCTGCTACAGCCACAATCTAACCACCATCATCGTCCCCTCCATACATCCAGTACTGTGCAAAAGTTTTAGGCACTTGTGAAAAACCTTCAATGTGAGGATTTAAAAAAAAATAAAAAATAATGACAAATAGTTAATTAATCAATGAATGTCATACAAAGTCCAGTAAACAGAAAAAGAGCCAAATCAATATTTGGTGTGAACACCTTTGCCTTCAAAACAGCACAAATTCTCCTACTTACACATGGACACAGTGTTTCTTGGATGTTGACAGATAGGATGTTCCAAGCTTCTTGGAGAATTCGCCACAGTTCTTTTATTTATTTAGTCTCGATTACTTCTCTCTCTTTGTGTTATCCCAATGTTCAGTGGTGGGCTTTGTGAGGGCCAAGCCATCTGTTGCAGGGCTCCCTGTTCTTCTATTCTATTCTATTTGCAAAAGTAATGTTTGGGGGTCTAAAATGTATATTTCCTATTGACACACTAAAGTAGCAGATATAAATAACCATCTTAAGACAAAACTTTTTGTGAAACATCTTATGTGCCTAAAACTTTTGCACAGTACTGTACCCCAAAACAGGAACTCACCAGCAGTGCCCTGATCATCAGTAGGACAGGCAGATGCTTTGCGACCCCATTTCTGCATCTGTTTTGTATGAAATACAAACTAAATCGAACACCAAAATAGGGTTGGGAATCGATAACCGGGTCTTATTCCGAACTGGTTTTATTTTTTAAGCAAATACTAGAACCAAAAACGTTTCATGATTTATCATTCCTTTGACGGTACTGGAATGTCTGCATTCTTCAACAAATGCAGATAGAACATTGTAATTATATCAATATATGCATCAGGGCCACATTAAACTTTGTTTTTATGACAATCAGCATGCGTCTTTCTGTCATCTGTGCACAAGAATGAACAATAAACTACATATGTATAAATTGTTTTCCTACAATTAAAAAATATTTTTGTGCTATACAGTATATGAAACATCTATGCCACCATTACAGTGGAATGATGCCTTTAGAATTTTTTTGTAGGACCAGAAATGTCTTTATTTATTTTTGGTTATTTATTTATTAATTGTCTTTACGATTCCCATCCCACCCCTTCACCTACATCAGAGTTTGGTTCAACTCCATCATTTTGGCTGTTGAATGGTGCTTGTAAAAAAGATATTGTAAAATGGTTCTCACCTGTTTAACGTATTGAGTTGTATGAATCAATTCTGTGAATTTCAGTCCATTTCCTTATCAGCATGTCACTATACTGTTATGGAGTCATTTGCTCTGCAGGCCTCAAATTAGACTGCCATCTGTCCATATCTGCCAGCTTCTTACATACATGCGCTGGGCTGATGGTTGGTTTGGCTCTTGTTTTTATGCGTGATGGTGCATGTTTATGTATGGTAATTAATGTCATGCTCTTGTCCCACAGCAAGCAGCAAAGAGCGTCCGTGAGCTCAGAGGGGACTGAGTCGGGACACAGCAGTCCTGACACGCTTAGTTGCTCTACCCAGCACCGGCGCAACAGACGCAGTGAGTATTACACTCACAAACAGCTGCACACATGCTACACTCACTATATCAAATTTGATGCTGGCTGTTTGAATGATCCCTGACAATAACTTAAACAAATAATAACTATCTCATATTGTAGCTTATTCAAAGTAGCCATCCTTTGCTTGGATTACAGCTCTACTAATTCTGGGCATTCTCTCAACCAAGAACATAAAGTATGCTGGGATGCTTTTTATACATTACTGAAGGAGTTTCTATGCATGCTGGGCACTTGTTGGCTGCTTTTGTTTCACTGGTATTAAGTCCAACTCCATTTACAATTTTAGTTTTTTAAGGAAATTTAAACACTATTCATTTGTCCACAATTTTCAAGCATGCAAGCATAACCCTGTAGATCATGAGATTTGTGAGATTATAAAAACCTTTTAATGAGTTAGGTATATCCAAACATCTGACTGGTAGTATACATAAACTCACTGAAAAACATTTATCTGTTTTCACGCAAATTAAAGGGATATTTCATCCCAAAAATTTTAATTCTCTGATCATTTTCTCACCCTCATGCCGCCCCAGATGTGTATGACTTTCTCTTTCTGCTGAAGACAAATTAATATGTTTAGAAGAATATTTTAGCTATGTCGGTCCACACAATGCAAATTAATTGGTACCAAAATTTCAAGCTCCAAAATGCACAAAAAGGCAACATAAATGTAGTCCATAAGACTACAGTGGTATAATCCATGTCTTCAGAAGCGATATGATAGGTGTGGGTGAGAAACAGATCTATATTTAAAGGTATAGTTCACCCGAAAATGAAAATTCTCTCATCATTTACTCACCCTCATGCTATCCCAAAAAAACGAATTACATTTTGGTCTGTTTGCACCTAAAACTGATTACATGTGCCTTTATTTTTATTTGCTGTACGTCCTGTAAAAGAGATTTTTCATCTCAGAGAGGTTATTCTGGTTAAATAATGTTGTTATAATAATAATAATAATAATATTTGGACTTTGGAATTTGGTTCTGGCCACCATTTACTTGCATTGTATGGACCTACAGAGCTAAAATATTCTTCTAAAAATCTTCATTTCTGTTCTGCATAAGAAAAAGGACCCCATTTACACCTGGTATTAAGATGCTCTTATGGTGATCCGATCACATGTGGTCAGTGCTAAACAGGGTCTAAAATGGTTTGTGATCGGATCATAAGTACCACTTACAAATGTGGTCAAAAACGCATTTGATCTCATTGCATTTGAGGTGTGAGCGCTAATCTGTCCCGTATGTGTCCCGGGAGCAGCAAAGCATCTCCCCTCACCTGTCAATCAACCACTGTGCTAAAACAAGACAGTGGATACAAACACAAGAACTTCATGGATCTTCTTTATTGAGTCTGAATTCAACATGCAGTGACTTATGAGAAGCACAAACATCTGCAGCTCAGGTTAATACAGGTAATCCACTAAAATAATGGACAATTCTGCTCAAAATGTTGTGTTCGTGCTTAAAGGAAATTTCAGATGCATCATCCCGTGCTTTGTCTTTTCTGACTTTGTTGTGCTTTAATGTCATGCAGTAACACACTGACATAGTGACTGATGTATGTCGTCATGAAATCAGACCCTCCCCTCCAAATCCGATCACAAGTGGTTAACGGAGATGCATTTAAGCGACCAGGTGACCACATGTGATCGGATCACCCAAGATGCATCTTAGTACCTGGTTTAAACTGGTTCAGTCTTACACATCTGGTATGGCATAAGGGTGAGTAAATGATGAGATAATTAAAATGTTTGGGTGAACTAAGCCTTTAAGGTTGTATTCTAATCAAGGCTCAAAGTCACACAAATACACACTTCATATTATTCAGGAAGCATGAAAGGTCAAGTGATTTCCCCTCCCACATACACAATCTTTCCCACTAAGCCCTTGCACGATGTCAGTATTAGTCAGGCTAATCAAAAGTTTTGAATTCCTGAATATACAGGTCCTTCTCAAAAACTTAGCATATTGTGATAAAGTTCATTATTTTCCATAATGTAATGATAAAAATTGAACTTTCATATATTTTAGATTCATTGCACACCAACTGAAATATTTCAGGTCTTTTATTGTTTTAATACTGATGATTTTGGCATACAGCTCATGAAAACCCAAAATTCCTATCTCAAAAAATTAGCATATTTCATCCGACCAATAAAATAAGTGTTTTTAATACAAAAAAAGTCAACCTTCAAATAATTATGTTCAGTTATGCATTCAATACTTGGTCGGGAATCCTTTTGCAGAAATGACTGCTTCAGTGCGGCGTGGCATGGAGGCAATCAGCCTGTGGCACTGCTGAGGTGTTATGGAGACCCAGGATGCTTCGATAGCGGCCTTAAGCTCATCCAGAGTGTTGGGTCTTGTGTCTCTCAACTTTCTCTTCACAATATCCCACAGATTCTCTATGGGGTTCAGGTCAGGAGAGTTGGCAGGCCAATTGAGCACAGTAATACCATGGTCAGTAAACCATTTACCAGTGGTTTTGGCACTGTGAGCAGGTGCCAGGTCGTGCTGAAAAATGAAATCTAAATCTCCATAAAGCTTTTCAGCAGATGGAAGCATGAAGTGCTCCAAAATCTCCTGATAGCTAGCTGCAATGACCCTGCCCTTGATAAAACACAGTGGACCAACACCAGCAGCTGACATGGCACCCCAGACCATCACTGACTGTGGGTACTTGACACTGGACTTCAGGCATTTTGGCATTTCCTTCTCCCCAGTCTTCCTCCAGACTCTGGCACCTTGATTTCTGAATGACATGCAAAATTTGCTTTCATCCGAAAAAAGTACTTTTCGAGTGCTGCTTCTCTGTAGCCCATTTCCTGCACACGCCTGTGCACGGTGGCTCTGGATGTTTCTACTCCAGACTCAGTCCACTGCTTCCACAGGTCCCCCAAGGTCTGGAATCATTCCTTCTACACAATCTTCCTCAGGGTCCAGTCACTTCTTCTCGTTGTGCAGCGTTTTTTGCCACACTTTTTCCTTCCCACAGACTTCCCACTGAGGTGCCTTGATACAGCACTCTGGGAACAGCCTATTTGTTCAGAAATTTCTTTCTGTGTCTTACCCTCTTGCTTGAGGGTGTCAATGATGGCCTTCTGGACAGCAGTCAGGTCGGCAGTCTTACCCATGATTGCGGTTTTGAGTAATGAAACAGGCTGGGAGTTTTTAAAAGCCTCAGGAATCTTTTGCAGGTGTTTAGAGTTAATTAGTTGATTCAGATGATTAGGTTAATAGCTCGTTTAGAGACCCTTTTCATGATATGTTAATTTTTTGAGCTGTATGCCAAAATCATCAGTATTAAAACAATAAAAGACCTGAAATATTTCAGTTGCTGTGCAATGAATCTAAAATATATGAAAGTTTAATTTTTGTCATTACATTATGGAAAATAATGAACTTTATCACAATATGCTAATTTTTTGAGAAGGACCTGTACTACATGAATTAGAATTTAGGAGTTCACACTGAAATGTATGTGTGTGGTAGGCTGGCCGGGTGCACCACATTCTGTAGATATCTGTGAAGGTCTGGATGACTGGAGTGGAGCAAACTGTCTCTCTCACCTGTCTGACACTGAAGAAGAGGATGGTGGTCATCTGGTGCGAGCAGCACATTTCACACTTACTAGGTCAAGGTACAAGGCATAGCTTGCTACCGCAAGTTAGTTGACACCTCATTTATAACCATTTTAACCTGTTTGCTTAAGGTTCCAGGCAGATACAGGGCATTTGCCGACTGGCAGAAAAACGGGCAAGATAACTTGATTGTTAAATGTGGTGATGTCATACAACTGCAGCATGAGGAAAATGATGGCCAGTGGTGAGTAGTGTATGTCATAATGGTTTTCAGGCACAAAAAGACAGCTACCAGATGGTAGGCTTTTGTACAATATAAAGGAATATTCTAAACTTGAATAATGAGTATCATAATGTCGATTACCACAGGCAATAATTTGACAGTCAAATCTCTCATTGTTTAAAAACAATGTAAAATGTGTTTACACTAATGCACTCACAAACCTATGGGGCAAGTCTGTAGGACTAAAAAGCAAAATGCTTCAGAAACTGTATAAAAATGTCATACTGTTTCAAAAGTATAACCACAACACTTGAGAATGAAACTGGTGTGATGGAATCTCTTACCAAAATTTTTTATGCAGTATTTTAACTCTTGTCATGATCATGTAATCCAGTGCATTAATCTCAGTTACTTCCACATGATATCCACACACTAATACCAAATCAAAAGCATACTTGGAGCATGGAAATACATTGATAACACATAACCAGAAGTTCATCCACCTAGAAATAAAGGTCCCAACTCAAAAGGACTGTTGTCCGGTCTGTAGACTGTTGTTGAATGTTGTGGTAATCAACATTATGCCACAAATACTGTCGATTGTACTTAACTTATATTGAACCCAGAATATTCCTTACAATTACATTTTTCAGGAGGACAAGTCAGAATTATATTGTGTGTTAACTGACAGCATTCAACAGATGCTTTAAGGGATTGTTCATCCAAAAATGAAAATTCTCTCATCATTTACTCACCCTCATTCCACTCCAGAAGTGTATGACTTTCTTCTGCTAAACACAAATAATTTTTAGAAGAAGAATATTTCAGCTCTTTTGGTCCTCAAAATGCAAGTGAATGGATACCAGCATTTTAAAGCTCCAAAAAAAGCACATAAATGCAGTATAAAAGCAATCCATTTGACTTCAGTGGTTAAATCAATATCTTCAGTAGTGATATGGTAGGTGTGGGAAACAGATCAATATTTAAGTTATTTTTACTATAAAATATTCTCCCTGCCCAGTAGGTGGTGATATGCACTAAGAATGTGAATTGCCAAAAACACAAGAAGGTGAAAGTGGAGATCTGTGGTAAAAAAGGACTTAAATATTGATCTGTTTCACACCAACACTTATGTCACTCCTGAAGATATGGATTTAAACCACTGGAGTCATGGATTAATTTTATGGTGCCTTTGTCTTTTTGGAGCTTCAAAGTTCTAGCCACCATTCACTTGCATTGTGAGGACTTACAGAGCTCAGATATTCTACAAAAAATTGTGTTTGTGTTCAGTAGAAGAAAGTCATACACATCTGGAATGGCATGAGGGTGAGTAAATAATGGGAGAATTTTCTTGGGGCTTAACTATTCCTTAAGTCAATGGAGCATAAGTTGAATATTTCATCAACAAGCTTTATTCAGCAAACTAAATTTGGAATTTAGATTTTGATTTGGAGTGAATCAGTTAAGTTGTACATCCTCACAGGCTGGTAAAGAATCTGAGTCGCAGACAGGAAGGCCAAATCCCTACCGCCAACCTCCAAGGCATCCTGGGAGATGGTGTAAAGAATCACTCCACCTGGCTAGGAGGTGAGAGATCTCATTGGCATCCACTGCCCAATGAGAGGAAAGCATTGAGATGGCTTGTATACACCGATCAGCCACAACATTAAAACCACCGGCCTAATATTGTGTAGGTCCCCCTCATGCCGCCAAAACAGCTTGTGGTGAGAAGAATATTATCTCAGAATGCTATTCTGAGAATGCTATTCTGAAATGCGGATTGGCGCTGTTTTGGTGGCACGAGGGAGACCTACACAATATTAGGCAGGTGGTTTTAATGTTGTGGCTGATCTGTGTATGTACAGCATATTAATTGTGATTTGTTGTTTAATCCATGTTCTGATCTTCTCTGCAGACCCAGGCAATCGAAAAGCACGGAAGCTGAGCTCACCATAAAAGAAGTGCCCAGTGGTGCCCTGGACCTACCCAAACCACATAGTGGCACAGTGACCGCATACTTGTGTGATTCTTGGATTTAGATCTGGCCAGCAGACTGCAGACCTTGCTTTCCAAAGCAGGACAACATTCTAAATATATCAGTGTTCTTCCAATGTTCTTGTACTGATCCTCATTGACAGATGCTACCCAAATGAAACATGTGGTTTTTGACCTTTAAAACTTGACGACAGCAATCTTACAAGTTATGTCCACCACCTCAATGAGTGTTTTTGAAGATTTGCTCTCTGAACTCACACTTCAGTCTTCCCGACTTGAAGCCTTGCAAAAAAAATACACTTCTGAGAATGTCCCAATAGACTTCACTGTTCTTTTTAATGAATCAAGGCCAATGAAAAATATCTTGGAACTGTTCGTAATGGATTTGTACATTTTGTAATTCACTCCTGAAGAACTGAGTGCGTTTATGCTGTTATTTATTTTGTACTGTTATTGTAATTGTATTTATTCTCATTGAATGGAGAAACAGCTCTCTGAAGTGCCATGGGAGCTTCAATGCCAAACCATGCAGTGCCATAATTGTTTACCCATACTTGTGCTTTCAACTTAATTTAATGCAGATTTTGTTCAGCAGAATTTGAGTGCACTAGTTTAATATTACCTCAAAAATTATTCTCTAAAAGCACTTTATTCAGGTCACATGAATTTTGTTGTGGCCTTTTGCATCTTTCCACAGTTTTAAACCAGTTGAATTTTGCATGCTGTTAAATATTACCTCTCTTCAATTGATCATGCAGAATGATACAGAATCTGATTGCAAATACAACTGAATACTCATAGAGTCATAAGGGATTGAACAGGAACCATTTTCAGTGTTGTGTTCATACTAACACATTTGTGTTTTTATTGTCACAGTCGCGCTGCATGAGCAGCTGCAAAACCATGTTAATGGAGGTTTCTTATTAAGGGAGATCATACAGAAAACATTAAATATACACACTGTTTTGAATGCAAAATTAAATATTGATTGCAGTTTAATATGAATATACTACATAAAATCAATCCCCCTATTGGAGGAAGTATAGGTCTCTGTAGAACAGTTATTGGTGTTTTCAAATCTGTGGGTGTTTTCAAACCAGGATGGTCATATCTAAACTAACCAATAAAAGTGGGGAATCTCAGTGTAGAAATCAGTGGGTGTTTCCAAACTAAGATGGGCATTTCTAAACTAACAAAAAAAGTAGGAAATCTCAATGGTTTGAAAATGGCCACTGATTGGAAAAAGCCAATTTTTTGTTCTGCAGAGATAAGTCTTGGTTGGAGGGCTGACTTTGATATACCAGTGTTGAAGTGGAAATGAGCTGTGCATACCAGCAGGGGACGCTCCATATCTCTTATGGTATTAATAATTTTTTGCTATCAAGTGTGGAGCGTTTAGCTTCAGCCAGCCATCAAAAATAATGTCTCATACATGTCTCATGTAAAATAGCCTACGACTTATTATACCTTAATATAACCTGTGCAGTTTTTTATTTATCTGGACCATATGTACTGTCAGCTTTGCATATTTATAATGGCTTATTACTCATGTTAGTGTATCTAAAGGAAATTAATTGTGGGTTTTTATTTTATTTGTGCTGGCTTTTAGAGTATCTCTATGATGGAATGTACACCTATTGCAATGATGAAATACAATTTTATTAAGAAATTTAGGATTTATCCTAAAGTTCACTATAATTGGCACTGTTTTGAGCATGTTCAGCTCAAGGTTGTTGTGACCACACTAGACAGCCATCTGATCAACCTACCATCTTTATGCTGACCGTGGTGTTGTTTTCAAACTTCAGGAGCTTGACAGTGGGGTCTTATGCAATGCAGTCATTCATGTACAGGGAGAGGAGCAGTGGAGGCAGAACGCATCACAGAGGATCACCAGTGCTAATAGTGAATGTCCCGGATGTGAGTTTCCCCAGTCTCACTAGCTGCTGCATATCTGTCAGAAAGCTGGTGATCCATCAACAGATTGGGGTGGGCATGGATAGCTAAGTCAGTTTGGTTGAGAGAAGATCAGGCATGATGGTATTGAAGGCCAAACTGAAGTTCACAAATAAGATCCTTGCATTAGTCCCAGGTCTGTTGAGGTGTTGCAAGATATAATGCAGTCATATATTGACAGCATTATCCACAGACCTGTTTGCTCGGTAAGCAAACTGAAGGGGGTCCAGCAGGGGTCTAGTGATGTCCTTCAGTTAGGCCAAAACCAGTCTCTCAAATGACTTAATGACCAGAGACGTGAGAGAGACATGTCTGTAGTCATTAAGTCCAGTGATTTGGGGTTTTTTTTGGGACCGGAATGATAGTGGAGTGTTTGAAGCAGCAGGGAACTTCACACTGCTCCAGTGATCTATTGAAGATTTGTGTGAAGATGGGGGCCAGTTAGTGCAGACTTGCAGACAGGCAGGTTAAACACCATCTGGGCCTGAAGCTTTTCTAGTCTTTTGTTTCTTAAAGACCCAGCATACATCCTCCACACAGATCATAAGTGCAGATTGAGTAACAGGAGGGGGGGTTCTAGGAGATGTTGGTGTGTGTGTGAAGTGAATATCAGAGTAGGGGAGGGGTGTACGATTGGGCTTTTCAAACCTGCAGTAAAACATTAAATTCATCAGCCCATTGTTGACTCTACAGACCAAGGGTGAGGTGTCTTGTACTTGATGATCCTTTTCAGGCCTTTCCACACAGATGTAGGTTCATTAGCTGAAAACATTTTATTCAGCTTCTCAGAGTTGCTTCTTTTAGCCACTCTGACTTCCTTTAGTCAGTGTGCTCCTGGTCTGGTTGTACAATATTTTATCCCCACTTCTGTAAGCATCCTCTTTGACATGACGAAACTATCTGAGTTTTGCTGTAAACCATAGTTTATCGTGATTTAATTATAAAAATATCCTAGTAGGATTTACATATCCTCACAGAAACTGATATAGGATGTCACAGTCTCTGTGAGCTTGTCCAGGTCTTTGGCTGCAGCCTCAAAATCAATCCAATCAGTGCAAAGCAGGCTTGTAGTTACAGCTCTGCTTCATTGGCCCAACTCTTTACAGTCTTTACTATAGGCTTAGCTGATTTTAGTTTCTGTTTGTAGGTCGGCAGAAGATTAACCAGTCAGTGATCAGAGAGTCCTAAAGCTGCACATGGGACAGAGCGATATACATCATTTACAGAAATGTAGCAGTGATTCAGTATATTTCTGTCTCTGGTGGGGCATGTGTTGTTTGTATTTTGGCAGTTCACTGGTGAGGTTAGCCTTTCCCTTTCTTTTTAAAAGTTTTTTGATAATTTGGCACGATCTGCATTACGGCGTGTAGATGCCACACGTTTTTTTTTTTGTTTCCATCACCTTGTCCCCTCCCTCATCTGGGTGGATGGTGTGGAAGGTACGCCCCTCCCCAGGGAAAGGGGGGGGGGGTATAGGTCATGCTGGGAACGGGGGAGGAATGTGACCGGGTGGAGGGCGGGGCCGGGTCGTCATTCCGCACACCTGGCCCCTAATCAGGCTAATCAAGCCTCAGTTAGGGATAAAGGCCTACTGCAAGCTACAGTGTGAGAGAGAAATTTACGGACAGCTGTCAGACACCTGTGTGTGTTTGTCTTTTTGTTTAGTTCTTCATTAAACTATTATTTATATCTTCAAGCTGGTTCTCGCCTCCTCCTTTCCATTAATCCCTTTACAACCATGTAAATCACCAATTGCAGACACCATGCAAATGATTGGAGAAAGCCGTAAACTCTATCTGTTGCAAAATTGTCTATAATTTATTTTAAATTACACCAATATTATTGTACTAAACTCCACACAAAGTTTACTCCAAGAGGATTTTTAAGTGTAAAGCATAAGCATGTGGTCAGACCTTCATGCTAGCACCATCTTTGATTTACAACGGGAATGACATGAGGCTGTGAGGGATAGACTTACAGTCTCCTCCATTAGCTGTACTGCAGTTTAAATTGTTTCTGGATCGTTCCGCAGGCAAAACATTGATTAAACATCTGTCTAAGAACATTTAGTATTCAAAGAACTCCAGACAACATGATTTATGGAAAATCAGATGAGATCTATGAGCTTAATACAGCTTTATACTGTTCGTGCCATTGAAGAGATGGTAAGTCTATCCCTCTCACAGACTTGTTGTCATTCCCAAAGATGGCACTAGCATGAATAAGGTTTAATTAGAGTTGATAGATATTTATTTAATTTACTAACAAACACCAACTTTATTTACCTTCAAAATCTTTGTCACATATATTACATTTTCCATGTACTTATCTTTCATCAAATAAGACTAAATATTTATCTTGTTTAACATTAATTATCATAGAGTATGTTGACCTAAGACAGTATATTGGGACATTAAAATTTCATGCATTCAAGATCCACATCTTGATGTCATTGATCCACATTAGTAAGTTGTACTCCTTTAGTAACACCCATTACATGCTGGATCCAACGGTAATAGTTATCGACCTGTGTGTACACTCCATACTTCCCTTTCATGGCACATTCTTCTTCCCAGCTGATGATACCAGTTAGGAACCAGATGCTATGGTGATGCATGGCATGGGCCCCCCCGCTGTCCCCTGACATGAATCCTTAGGATTATTGGAATAGCCAGCACAGAACATAAAGTATGTAATTAGGTCACTACTGCTCTCCTTACATACTGTTCTGTCCATATAGGGCAACTGAACCTTTTGTAGAGTTACTGCCGTTTGTCCTTGGAAGAGCAGCCGGCCCCAGCCGCTGATGGTGGCAAGAGCTCCAGACTGGAGCAGAGAGTTTGAGAAGTCCATGGGTCCCAGGCAGATAGGCCACACCATTTCAGTGTAGTGGATAGATGTGTGTAGCCTCAACAGGGCAATGTCATGATTGTAGAGGCTTAGTTTGGGGTTATAAAGTGTATGTTTTCTTTCTTTCTTTCTTTCTTTCTTTCTTTCTTTCTTTCTTTCTTTCTTTCATGGTCTATGCATTTTCTGAGAAAATGCATAATTTGTCTTTGGTACCCCAATGCATATAGTGGTTACATTCCTGGTACTTTGGACCTGGAAAATAAGATTTATTTATTTATTTTAATTGTATAGGCACAAATGGGCACAATCCTGAAATTTTCAGAAACACACTGTTTCTCAGGAATGACCCATTGAGAAAAGCATGTTAAAGGAATAGTTCACCCTAAAAAGAAAATTCTCCCATGATTCACTCATCCTCCTGGCATCCCAGATGTGTATGACTTACTTTCTTCTGAAGAACACAAATTATGATTTTTAGCAGTGTTAAATCCATGTGTTCAGACATTATATGATAGATGTGTAGATCAGAAACATACCAATATTTAAGTCATCTTTTTGTCATAAATTCTCCTCCCTATCCAGTAGGGGGTGATATGCATGAAGAATGTGAATCACCAAAAACAGAAGAAGGAAAAAGGACTTAAATATTGATCCGTTTCTCACCCACACTAATCATATCACTTCAGAACATATGGATTTACCCACTGGAGTCGTCAAGGGTACTTTTATGTTGCCCTTATGTGGATTTTGGAGCTTCACAATTTTGGCACCCATTTACTTGCATTGTATGAACCTATAAAGCTGATTTATTATTCTTAAAGGGGACCTACTATGCAAAATTCATTTTACATGGTTTGTACCTAAATGTGAGTCGGCAGTGTGTGTATATAACCACCCTACAATGTTAAAAGTCCACCCACTCCTCTTTCTTAAATTTCTATTAATCAAAAACAATGTGTCAAAATGAATGGTTTTCGTATCTGCTCTAAAGTGACGTCACAATAGAGCAGGCCTCGCCCACGTCTGGTGACTGACTCCACCCTATTACATGGATCCTCCCCTGAGTGATCTGCACACAGTCTGCAATTTTTTCTGCGCATATATACAAACAAGATTGAAGTTGTACTACATTTTTTTGTGTGCTATGTGAATTGTTCAGTAAAACACTTCATCATATAACTCAAAAATGTCACACCATTGTCGGATTAGGAATTTAATCACCTATCGGTTGACACAAGAGCCCATCTTCCATGAGTTTGTATCCAGATGCACACTGACACTCTGTTCTACAAGACTCCAACAGCACACAGAAATGCTCACAGCCACTGTTATCAATGTTACACTGTCTGGCAGTCACTGATAAACAGCACAAAGGATCCTGTCCTTTATCTTTGGGAACTTTATAACTGTGTGATCATGATTTATTATCACTAAACAAGGTGGATTCTAACTGTGTGCTTGAAGAATGCGAGCTCTTGTCTAACTTATTTCACAGTTTTTGCCAACAAAGCCTGGCAGGCATTTACAGGTGTATGTGCCCATCTGGTCCTCACATGTGCCTTGGTTCTGACAAGGTGGCGGTTTACACTGGTCCCCATCTTAAAGACAGAATCATTTGTCAACAGTTGAAATTATAATAATATATAAATAGGCAATTAATGTTATTATATAATTATTATTTATAAATGTATACAATTTAAAAAATTGAAATCCAGAAATATTGTAGTATTTGTCTATTAAATTCTTAAAATCTGAGATCTTCTGTTTGTCCTTGGGTATAGCAGACACTGACACAACCAACTGAATTACAACATATGAGTTTAAGTAAATATGACTGTAAATAATTAATCAAAGACTTACCAACATAACTCACCCAAAACTCCATCTGAAAAACATGGACCAACAACACATTTATGGCATTACATACTGTAAGTTGATTATGAATGGCGAACCATAACATGTCTACTCACTATCGTTTTATCATTTTCAAATATTTCTCTGGCCTCCTCAAAGACACACTTCTCTTCTATACACTCCCTCTCCACATTCCCCTTCAGAAACTCCTCAAACCATCCTGTGTTTGCCCACTTCCGTCTTGATAAAATACCATCTGCTTTCTCCCCATCAAGGAACAATGAACCCGGGGCTTCGGTAAAAGAGTTAGAGACTAATATGTATTGATTATTATTAACCCTCAGAAATGTAGAGCGTGAATGCCAAACATGCTTTAATATTCTTTGCCAGTGCTCAGAAGTCCGAATAGTTTTGAAGGTCTTACCTGCGAAGGCCTGTAGCAAAATATATGGGAATAGAACAAAATAAATAAATTCAGTCCAGAAATAATCTGAGCCAATGCTTCAAAGTACACCTGCCTACTTGACTGTCAAACAGATAACTGTGGCAAATGCAATTCTGCGAAACAGCAGTGTCAGATATTGTATCTTCTGATATTAAAATAATAATAATAATTAAATAAGTGGCAATATTTAACCTTTTACCCTTTATCCAGCCTTTAAACGAACCATTATGAGATATTTTAACCATATAAAACCACAGTCTGTTATCCATTTATGCCATGTCTCAATAATAAATAAATTAACTGAAATAAATTATATATGTGAAAAATTACGACTGTTACCTACTGTATAATCAAATGAACATTCAATACAAAAGTAGCAGCAAATTGTGCTCAAGATCATAACACTATAAAAACACATTTTAAGTCATTGTCCAGTTTTTAGAATAGAAGAAGAGAATAGAATCCTTTATTTTGGTCACACATTATACACAGTTTTTTGCATATATACAGTGAAGTTTATTAGTTTTCACATATCCCAGCTAAGCTGGGGTCAGAGTGCAGGGTCAGCCATGATACAGCACCCCTGGAGCAGATAGGGTTAAGAGCCTTGCTCAAGGGCCCAACAGAGGCATCTTGGTGGTGCTGGGGCTTGAACCCCCGATCTTCTGGTCAGTAACCCTGAGTCACCACCACTGCCCCCAAATCTTTATGTTAGATCATAGGCGTAGATGTAGGTAGGGATTGATGGAGACATGTACCAACAATCAGAAAATCTTTCCACACAAAACAAATTATTAAATTTATGCTGGATTTCTTTTTTTGTTTTTATTTTAAAACCTATTAAAAGTCCTTAGTACAATTATTCATGTGGAAATAATTGTTCTACCTCTTCTGAAGGAGCAAATAAATGGTGTTATCATGTGGCACCTGTGACTTTTATCAGTGCTTGTCAGGAAGCACCAATCACAGTCATTGTAAGATTTGAAAAAAATAAAAATAAAAAAAAAAAACAGGATTACAGGAGTGGATTTCCATAGGCGTTTTACATACGATCCTTGAAATGTATAGATTTGAACATGCAGACTTTTCAAATGCAAATGTTTCCTGTCTAAATCAAAAATGTTCTGAGTTTTGCATGCAGCCAAATGGAGGATTCTGCTTATATGTGTATATAAGCAATATGAGAATAGATCATGTAGGAGTGAGGGGAGTTGGAAAGCAGAAATTGGGGGGAAATTTCAATGTTTCATTCTCCCTTTAATGTGTTTATTTTGTGAAATTATCCCACACTTTCCCCCAATTTCCTAATACCAACATTTGTGAATGTTATCCCTTATATGTCCATATCAACTTTCAAACCAAACCTATGCCATTGCACTAAATTATTCAGCTTTCAACTGTCTACTATCAAGGCAGATATTATTGTAATGGCTATTTCAACTTTTGGAGTTGGGAGTGCTTCCATCACATTCAGTGTTGTCAAAGCTAAACTCACAACAGGTCTAGAATAGAATATTATGAAATCTATCAAATTTTTGTTACAAATTGCAAAATGAAAATCTATTTAAATATCTGTGGTATTGCCATTTTTGTCATTTCTGTCACATTTTTGCTCCAAGCTTTTGCTAATTTCTGACCCAACCGAGAGTAATAAGACAAGAAAAGAAAGTTTACAATTTTCTCTTCACAATTAACTCTATTACTAGTATTTTACTCCTCATTTAGCTTTGACAGATCATTGGAACTACTTTCATCTCCATGTTTAGTCTCATTCCTGTGCAAGACTGTCATACATACAGTAGCTCTGGTAATGAAATTACTCCACTAGACCTTTTTTTTTTTTTCAGATGATGATAATGTTATAAAATAGAGACAGTTGGCAATAGCGATGCAATTCCCTTATTCATCAGGAAAGTCAAGACTGAAGGTTGATACGAATTTCCACTAGATGGCGACCATGCTCTGATGAATAGATCAATAGGTTTTATTTTTTTTTATTTTTAGCAGTTTATTATTCAATGTCTCTCCCCCTGAATCTGAATCAGCATGTTGGAGTACAGCCAAGTCTGATGTCCAATTCCACTCTAAGTGGTCTTGATCTCCCCCATCCCCCTCTGGGAAGGTGTTATCTTCTCAGATGGAGCTCTCTTATTGACTGTGGGCTTGTGATTTCATTCATTATATGGCTGAATTATTAATTTCAAAGTAATTAACACCAGCCATCAGTCCCACTGTAAGAGTGCCAATCAGTCTGAAATGGAGTTTTCATTGCTGAGGTGGGGTTTGGATGACAACCTCTTATGGTGCAATCAACAAACTGTTATTTCAGCTAATAGCATGAGCAACAGTGACTACATCACTGAAAACGCTTTTAATTACGACACTTAATTCTTAGAATAGCTTGACCCTCTGTTAGCCTTGAATTCACCACCATTTTTAAAACAAACTCTGTCAGTCTGTTCTAGGGCATCTGAGGTCTCTGAGGGCATCTGTACTTACTTACTTAGAGACGGGGGGGTGTATCAAGGAATTATCATCTGACACATCACTGTACCACTGCAGTATTTTTTATTTTTTTTGTAAGGGAAGTGCACGTTTTCTCCTTTTGTTTTGGGGTGAAATAGGCACATCTATTAATTATTTGGCCTCAGAATTGTGCAGATTGGGGGCTGATTCTGTGACTAGCCTTGTGGCGTGATAGCAAGGCAGTTTGGCATGGTTATGGTGAGCTCGTTGGAAGAGAAGCTGATTAATACATAGCATCATTGATTTCAGCAGTGATGTGTGTCTCTCTACCAGGCCAGTGCTGCTGGAAATTGGTACATCTCCAATTAGATCAGAGGCTATGGTGAAGGATCTGCCCACACTGGTAATAAAAATGTGATGCCTGTTCAGTGCAATCGATTATGGGATCATCTTCGCCCAGGGGATGTAAGTACATTGCAGAGGTCCCAGCATTGTGAACTCTGCATGGGGCCCGTGTTGCTCATCAGAGTCCCTGAGCCATTTGTACAAGCTTATTTTTGGCCTCAGAGAACTGAGCACCTCACTGGTTGTAACGTACTGTGCAGACAGAGGGCATGGAGGGAGAGATTAGAAGCTGTAAATGTTGCAGTGTCTCAGTAAGTGGTAACAGGGGTGCAGATTCATCTATTTGCAGAGATGCTTTATGTGCCTCTGAGCCACACAACATAATTAAGCTTATGATTAGTCATAATATTAGTCATACAGTGGTCCCAAAATATTTGAATAATTGAGCCCACGTTTAAAGTTCTCAGAACAAACTTTACTTTCCATAGCCATTTGTGCAAGCAAGGGATAATAGTAACACTTTACAATGAAGTTGCATTTGTTATCATTAGTTAATGCATTAGTTAACATGAAATAGCAATGAACAACACTTATTACAGCATTTATTAATCTTGGTAAATGTTAATTAATACATACAGTAACACATTTCTTAACATTAAAAAGGTGTATAAAGTAAAATTACTTAATATATTAGCTAACATGAACTGTCAAAAATGTATTGTTAAATAATGAGCCTACAAACATTAATAGCACATAAAGTGATGTTGAAATATGTTACACTTTACAATAAGGTTCACAAATACAGTAAATACTTTATTATCATTATTTATCATTAATTAAGAGTCATCAAACATTAGTAACGCATTAATTGATGTTCAGATGGTTTCCACTTTAGAATAAGGTTCATAAATTAGCATAATAAATACTTAATTATCATTAATGAGTCAATAAACATCAGTGAGGCATTAATTGATGATAATCAAAGGGTTTTCAATTTACAAGAGTTTCACTTTCTCATTTTGCACTGTAAAGAGGCGCTGTTCCTTGTTATTTCACATTAACTATATATCTATAAATTTACATAAACCATGATTAATAAATGTAAAAGCTAATTTATTAAATATTGTTAAATTATACACCAATTTAATGTTAAGAAATGTGTTAGTATATTTTTTAAATAACATTCACCAAGATTAATAAATGCTGTAAATAAGTTTTGTTCATTGTTAGTTCATGTTAACTAATGCATTAACCAATGTTAACTACAACTAATGTTAACAAATGCAACCTTATAAACCAAGATTTATAAATGCTGTAAAAGGGTGTTGTTCATTGTTAGTTCACGTTAGCTAATGTGTTAAGTAATATTAACTTATATATCAATTTAATGTTAAGAAAAGTTTTAAAACTGTATATGTATTAATTAACATTTACCAAGATTAATAAATGCTGTAAATAACTGTTGTTCATTTTTAGATAATGTTAACTAAGGCATTAACTAATGTTTAGAAATGCAACCTTATTGTAAAAGGTTTCTGGGATGGCGCATTGTCAGCTGGTCATTATCAGAAAATATACCCTAAAAGGTGTTCACTTGTGTCATCCTAAAAGGGTTTATTGTGCAGTAATTTCTAGCTGACTGATTGTACATTATCCCACATATTACACAACTAATTAGCAAATTAATTAATTAATATGAAACATTAGAATGAGTTGAAATACTTTATTATGTGAGATGGAGACTGTAAAGTGACATGACAGATGTGAAACAAAACTAGCACAGCTACAGTATGTTGGAGTTTGGCTGTCAGGAAAAACTGTTGTGTAATAGATAAGGTAATGCAAAAAAAAATGTGGGCCCCAACCTAGCAGTGTCAGTGTCAATGACTATTACATGGACACCATAAAGCATTTATTGCAAGAAAGCTGTTTAAGGCTCGAAATTAGTTTGTGGGTTTACATGAGATGCTTTTGCTTTACTCCTGTATACATGCAGTCTTTTACGGACATGCGTGCGCCTCAAAAACTGGTTTCCATAATTCATTCAGATGGTACATTAACCCCTTCATTCTCATAGGAGTTTCAGTTTTAAGCTCCCTGTCCTTTATTAATCTTTTGACAACAGAAGTGCATGTCTACAGTATGTCAAGTGTGTTCATTTAGTATTTTTAGTTAAAAGTTTACTTAAATTTGATGTAAAGTTCACACTAGGGGTTACTTGTGCAACTAATCTTGCACAGCTTGAGGCTGAGACTGCTTTGTAACTAACTCTGTACTTTATTTAATTGAATCTCTTTGCTGGAAAAAAAACACCTTAAACCAGCTTAAGGTGGTATCCTAGTCTTAGCTAGTTTAAGCTGGTAATGCTTGGACTCCCAGCACATAACATAACAGTTCTAAGAGGTAAACATGTCAAAGAATTCAAAATCCTCTGGCTCTGGAGATATTAAAAGACACTTATGTGCTCAAGCTGATACCTCATATAGGGTCGCAGACCAGGGAATTGGTTTGTATGGTGCGGCTGGAGAAATTCAGCAGCAACTGTCGAGCATGTCTGTAATGCTGAAAAAAATCGTAGCGGACCTGGAAGATCTTGCTGTAATACAGCGATCGATTACGGCGATGGAGGCAAAATTCTCTGAGTTGGTTACAACAATTGAGGATATCGAGAGATGGGTCGATTATCTGGAGTAATCAGAGAGGGAATAGCTGCTAACCCGCTAGCGACCAAGACAGACTTGGAACCCGTTTGGGAAAACAGGAGGATTTGGAGAATTGTAATCGGCGGAACAATGTCCGAATTGTTGGAATTCCTAAGCATGAGAAAGACAGAGATATGGTGAAATCCATTGATGAGCTCTTCCAGAGTCTGCTCAACATAACAGGCCAAAAGCTGGAAATCGAACAAGCTTACAGAGGGAGACAGGCACTGATGAATTCTGGCCAAATTTCTGAGATCATCCGATAAAGATCTTGTGTTATGTGAGGCGAGGAGCAAAGGAAAGCTCTCTTGGAAGAACCACAACATTTTCTTGCTCCCAGACTTTGTGAATTTGACAAGAGAGAAACATGATCGATTCAAGGAATGTAAGAAACTCTTATATCAACGGAAGGTCGATTTTGCTTTGATGTTTGTAGGCAAACTGCGAATAGACACTACAGATGGCCGCAAAGTATTTACATGTCCACAGCTCTTTCATAGAGACATTGGGGTGAGTAAACCATTTGATGTTTCTCATGTGGCCCCCAAGTGAGCTTGACTAGCTGTACATACACTTGACTCTCTGAGGAAGCTGGGAGACATTTTGTTTCTTTTTATGTTGGTTCTGCCTAGTGGCTAGAGTTTGTTTTGTGTAGTAACACTCATTCAAGAAACTCTTGCATCGACAGAGGATCGCTTTTGCTCTGATGTTTCTGGCCAAGTTGAGAACAGATACTAAGGATGGCCGCAAAATATTTACATGACCACAACAAGCAATGTCTTTCATAAAATCAATGGACTGAGGAAGTCATGGTGTGTTTCTCGTGTTGCCCCCATATGAGCTTGGCTCGCTGGGCATACAATTAACCGTCCGAGGAAGCTGGGCGCCTTTCTTGTTTCTTTTTGTGCTGGTTCCACCTAGCGGCTGGAGTTTGTGGACAGTTTTGGGACAGTTGTGGATGAATCTGCTCGTTCTTTGTGCTTATGCCTCATGTTGGATGGAGTTTGTTTTGTGGAGTGTTTTTTGCAGGACATTGGAAGGATTGAGTCATCTGCGGCACTCTTGAACAGCCTGCTCACTGAACATTCGTTTGACTGTCTGAGGAAACTGAATGTTTTTTGTTTTGTTTTTTTTTGTGCTTGTTCCACTAGTGGCTGGAGTTGGTTTTGTGGAGAAACAAACCTTCGATACAGATTTGTGTATTAATCTACACATTCTTTGTGTTTATTTTGCCTTTTGGCTGGAGTTTGTTTTATAGATTATTTTCTGTTATGCAACTCTGTCTCACAAAATGTGTATTAAAGCACTGGACTTGAGCAATCCAATGGCAAAGTTGTCGCGGGGACTATCGTAAGCGTACATGGACTGTTTGAGTTTAGAGGGATGGACGCTGGTTGGTGCTTTCATGCTCGGGGTTAGTGTGCATGTTTTTCTTTTTTCTCTTTGTTTGAGTCGGGGGGAATTTTGGGGTTTGATGGTTGCCCTAATGGGGAATGTGGTCTTTATAATTGTATTTTTTACACAAAATCTAATATTTATAATATTTCTAACATGTCAAATGTTAATATGAGTGGATTATCTCCACATGGAATGTGAATGGGTTGGGGCACCTCATAAAAGAAGGAAGGTTATTTATTTTCTTAAAGTAAAAAATATGACATAGTGTTTCTTAAAGAAACATCTTTCCTCGCAGGAAGCTGAAAAATTTGGGAAGATATGGGGTGGACATGTTTTGTTTGGCTCAAGTAAGAGCAGGGGTGTCATTATATTGATAAGTAAACATCTACAATTCAAATGTCTCAAACAGATTAAAGATAACTTAGGAAGAATCATTATTGTTTTAGGATAAATTCAGGGGCAAAGGTAGATTTTGCTAATATTTACGCACCTAACGCTGATGATCAGGGCTTTTTTATAGATCTTGAAGGGATGTTTACAAGCCACTGGCACCCTTCATGATATAATATTGGGAGGAGACTTGAATCTTTTGATGGACTCAGTCATTAATCATAGTGAAGGAAAAGTGTGTAAGACCCCTAGAGCAACATTGATGCTTCAAATGATGTGTAAAAATCTTGGTCTTACAGATATTTGGAGACTTTTGAACCCGTCTGGTAAGGACAATACATTTCTTTCATCAGTCCATAAGATTTATTCTAGAATAGATTTTTTTGTTGATATCTAAGTCCCTCATTTCATCTGTAGTGGATTGCTCAATTGGAAACATTTTAGTCTCAGATCACACCCTGGTGTTTAGAGGTGTTTTCACATACGGAGAAAAAGAAATCATATAATTTTTACTTAAATGTATCCCTTTTGCAAAATCTTGATTTTCAACAAACGTTAAAGGCTGAAATCAATGTTTATATGAAGACCAACTGGTCCTAACGTGGGCGTGGCTTGGGAGGCACTTAAAGAGCAACATGCAGGTTGAATTTATAACTGAATTAATACTTTATATTGTCTGCAGAGGTCTTTTAAAAACACATATGTAGAAATTACTAATGAAATCTCATTTGATGTAGAGATTTTGATGAAAATGTGCTAGGCTCTGGAATACGCCTTTCCCGCTATAGCAACGTGTCATATGACGTAGGGCGAGGCAAATAAAAGAGCTCGCGGTCAGCTCTCTCATTGCTGGGTGTTGATGTAGTTAGAGCAGTAGTGAGAGACAGAAAGTTTTAGATCGAGTTTTAGAGAAGCCATAATGGTAAATTATTGTGTTTGTGCTGGTTGCACGAATTCCAGCCTGTCAGGATATCGTGTCCATAATTTTCCTTCTAGAAAAAACAAGGCTTTTCGGTCTTGGGTGCGTTTTGTGCAGGTGAAGAGAGCAGACTTCACTGCCGCGTCTGTTACCACACACTCGGTCGTTTGTGGCGCACATTTCACTCCTGAGAATTATCGACCTGGAGATTTGTTGGAGTCTCGGATGGGATTTCGGAGTAAGGACCACGTGAGGCTGATTACTGATGCTGTTCCCTCTGTGCACTCGATGGAATCAAGTCCACCGTCAAATTTTACACAGGATTTTGGTGCGGGCGGGACTGGAGGACCAAGTGCTAACGTTAGCAGACATTCTGTGCAACGAAAACGAGCACTTAGCAGAGTAAGTCTTACTTTTAATTATTTTAACTCTTAATTTGTGTAATTTCGTAATAATAATAGTATAATATTTTTATATAATATATTTTTTATAATATTAAATGTTTAATATTTATTTAGTATAATAATACAGAGAGAGGGAGAGAGACTGAGCTTTAGGACAGGTTGTCGTAACGTAACTGTCTGCCTTCTGAAATGAATTTAGTAGTTTGCACAATGCCATCATAGGCATGTTCGTCCACACCAGAGAACTCGGTTTCTTCATTCGCATCCATTGTAACCTGAGCTTGAGCTTGACCAGACTCCCTCGGCCATCGTCACTTCCGGTTAGTGCTTTATAGACGCTGAAGTTATTTTATCACAATTTATCTCAAAATATCGTTAATGGCTAAATATATATTACTCCAGTTCAGAAAATCTAGTTGTTTTATCATCAACATACACTATGCTATATATGGGTGTCCAACCTGCATGTTGCTCTTTAAGACAGTTCTTAGGGGTCGGATCATACAGTATGCCTCATTCATCAAAAAATCCAAAGCACAAGAACTCTTGGATTTGGAAGGAAATATTAAAAGTGCCGAGGCAGAGATGAAGCACTGAGATGAATTCATCTGATGGCCTCAGAGACTGAAAAAACAGATATAATACTATTTTGTTGCGTAAGTTGGAGTTTTGGCTATTCAGGGCAAGCCAGTTATACTTTGATTCTGGGGACAAAGCAGGGAAGCTGTAGGCTAGATATATAAAGCAGAGAGATTCTTTTTCTACCATTCCCTCAGTGAAATCTACTGGTGGTAAGATATTTATTTCTTCAATTGATATTAATAATGCTTTTAAAGAATTCTATCTTGATCTCCATAGTTCCATGTCTTCGTTTACTGACGAGGATAGTATACATTTTATGGAACCATTAGAACTCCCTATACTGATAATAGAGCAAAAAAACTTTCTTGATTCTGAGATAACCTTGGAGGAGCTTAGTGAGGTAATTAAGGCCTTGCCTACAACAGTGGTGAATTCTCAGGGCCAGCAAAGCCTTCTCTGCTGGCTTAACATGCCAAATAAATAAATAAATATTTTCAATATTTTCACCTTTCATTCTTAATCACCCTTTTGCCTATGTATTTTTAATTGCTTTCCACTCTTAATTAATATACAAACAAATAGAGAAAAACGCAAATTTTATACAGTCAGAATTTATTCCTTGATGCTTACAAGTGTGACAACTGTTTCACCAATCACATGCCCGAAGCAGTGCGTAAGTCTGAGCTCCACCCCGTCAGGCATTCAGAATCCCTCAACAGGGCAAATGAATGTGCAGCTAAAGTCAGATTGTCAGATTCATCAGCCAATCAGATTGATTTATTTGTTCTTGTGGGTGTAGTCTTTAGGATATTTCCCAGTCGAGGCCCTCTTGCTGGCCTTGAGTCATGCAATCACCCAAATTACATACATTTAAGTGATGTATGTAATTTGAAAGAGAAGAGCGCAAGATCTTGCTGACCAGTCGGCTGTCATCACTGCTTGTATTGCCGTTGAGAAAGATCCTTATGGATTTAAAAACATTAGATGCTCTGCATGACCATGTGATTGCTTAATTTATTAAACAGGACAGGAGGACTGATTTTCACTTCAAGTAAATTGGTAATTGCTTTTTGCATTGCTATAGCAACATTAGGAGTCTTCTAAGTATAAATTAGGCTGCTTGAGCAGTCAGTGTCAGATCAAGTTTTGAAAAGTAGTGCTGTATTCTATTCAACTCGAAAAGTTGGATTTTACAACTTCCTACTAGGAAAAGTGCAATGGAATTCAGAATTAAGTCAGAATTACAACTTGTAGGCTCTTGCAGAAATTCTCATCTCCATACATGTCGACACTACACATAAACTTTCACTTTATTAATTAATATCGATAAATGAGTTTGTTTCCACATTACATGATATGAAAGCTTGTTTAACAAAAGCCTGCAGAAACAGGTGTATAAAACATTATATTCAATTTTAATAATCGTACATCTATTGCACAAATGCTAGCGCTGCAGCATTGTTTATCAGTTGGGTTGCTACGAGACATCTTGTGGCATGGGGGGTGTGGTCATGTGTCGGTCTGCGGGAGAGAGAGTGTGGTAAGGCTCACCACCTGGTTCACAATGATCTTTAACACCTGTCTCTCGTTATAGTGATGGCGGAGGGAGACTTAAGAGCCACGCCACAGCATCAGAAGGAGAGAGAGACCGGAGAGTACAGCAGCCAGAGAATGCTAAATTATATGTGTTTACATTTATTTATAATGACGGTTACCGCCGTTCCAAAAGAAAGGATGGGGAAAATAAAGAACTGACCTTGAAATTGCTTTGTTTTCTCCTGATTCCTCCATTGCCTGAACTAAAGACTTTATTAAACATCTCTAATGAGAGTTTCCTTAAACGGCATATTCCGAATATTGGGGAATGGAATGCATTTATGGTCGCGATATCAAGTAGGAATATCACACATCCAACTTGAATGGAAGTTCATAAAAGTAAATGAACGCATAAACGTAAATGAAATTGAAATGAAATTTCAACAAAAACAACATTTAAATCGCAAATATTATTAGATTAAATATTATTTCCAGGTATTATAGACCTCCTTGGTAGATTCATATGAAAAATTATGATTTTTTTAATGTCTGTTTGGGAGACAAAACAGTCATGCTGCAGTTAAAATTAGGCTTACTTGTGCATTAAGTGTTGTTTCAAAATGTCAACTGATATTATTAGTTAGCCAGATGGCTTTGAGGCCAGATGGCTTTGCCGCCGAGCTTTTTAGATCTTATGCTACAGAACTGGCTCCAATTTCCACAGAATGGAAAGCTTCTGCCAACCATGACACAAGCCCGGATCAGTCTGATTCTTAAAAAAGACAAAGATCCAAGTGAGTGTAAGAGTTACTGTCCAATTTCCCTGATCCAGCTAGACGTTAAAATATTGTCAAAATTTCTGGCTAAACGATTAAGTAAAGTTATGACATCTGTTATATATATAGATCAGATGGGTTTATTCGGGGTCGTAGCTCTTCTGATAACATTAGGAATTTCATTCATATCATGTGGTCAGTGGTGAATGATCAGACTCCGACTGCTGCCATCTCACTTGATGCCGAAATGGTGTTTGATATGTTACAATGGGATTATCTTTTAAAGATTTTGGAAATATATGTGTTAGGGAAAACTTTTAATAGATGGATTAAGTTACTTTATAGACACCCAGTGGCGGTGGTAAAAACAAATGGATTAATTTCAAATTATTTTACTCTGGTTAGGGGCACCCGGCAAGGTTGCCCTCTTTCCCCATTATCGTTCTGTCTTGTCCTGGAACCATTAGCAGCCACGATAAGAAAGGAGGAGGATTTTCCAAGGGTGGTGGCAGGAGGTATGGCGCATAAGCTTTTGCTTTACGCAGGTGATATTTTGTTATTTGTCTCTGACCCCACAAGATCTATCCTTGCCTCCACAGAATTATTCATTCCTAAATTCTCAGGATACAGAGTCAATTGGTCTAAATCCGAAACTTTGACTCTGACAGCATACTGCCCAGTAATGGCTTTCAATCCGGGCGCCTACCAGTGGCCCAAACAGGGCATTAAGTTTAGTTAGTTAATTTTGACCCCTTAATTAAAAGGTTTTCAAGCGATGTGTGCAGGTGAGCTTCATTACATTTATCTATGATTGGGAAGGTTAATGTTATTAAAATTAATTGTATTCCAAAAATGTATCTACTTGTTACAGTCTCTCCCTATAGATGTCTCCCTCTCTTATTTCAAGCAATTTGATAGTATAGTGAAGTACTTCATTTGGAATGGTAAACATCCCAGATTACATTTTAATAAGTTACATAGGCTGATTGACAAAGGTGGGCTAGGCCTATCCAAGATTTTGTTTTATTATTATTATGAATTCGGTCTCAGACATTTGGCTCATTGGTCGCATCCACCTGAGAGAGCCCCTACCTGGTTTTGTATTGAACAGGAAGTTCTTCCCCCTATTTTGCCATTGCAAAATAAGGGGTGTGCTAATTGGGGGTATGGTAACATTCAACAATTCTGTTTGAAAGTTTAGAGTTGTACAGTATGTGTGATGTTTTGAGCACCCAAATTTTACTTTGTTCTAGACTCTGTATTTTTGGTGATGGGGCAGTCATAAATTTGGAGCACCCTCTTTTACAGAGTGGTGTGTGGAAATGGGGAGAGTGGCTGCTTTTGAGGAAGGGGTAAATAGAAGGCTGGGTTTTTGGGATTTATTTTTTAAGAAATGGGGCAATTATTTAGTTTTTTGATGGGACTCTCTGGGAGGGGATGTGGAGAGTGTAGTTTAGTTTAATTATATATGTTTATTATATTTTCTTTTTGTTTTCTGTTTTTTTGTTTGTTTTTGTTTTGTTTTGTGTGTGTGTTGTTATGTGGGACCACAAGGGTGTTCGTTCTGGATCAGGGTGGGGTTGGTGTACGGGTAGGGATATTAGTGGGTTTGAATTTGAAATGTTGATTCAGCAACGGTGCTGTCGGATCTTCGTCAAGGAGACTGATCTATGTCTGACTTTTCGATTGAGTTTGCACCCTTGCCACATCATGCGGTTGGAATGAGCAAGTGCTGTGGGACTGGTTCCTGCATGGTCTCTCTGACTGGGTGAAGGATGATATCTACTCAATGAACCTTCCTACTCGCTTGGAAGATTTGATTGACTTGGCGATCAGGGTCGATAAACGTCTAGCCAACCGTCGTCAACACCGTAAGCCTGTCACTTCTTGTGAGTGTGCCACCACTATCGTTTGTCCTCCTTCTCTGGTCATGTCATCTGAACCTGTGTCGGAGGAGGAACCCATACAGATCGGGAGAGCTTGGCTATCTCCCAAGGAATGTTACCGATGGCTCTTGAATGTTACCGATGCCTCTGCCTTTACTGTGGATGGAACATACAGTGGCATCCTGTCCATTAAATTATGTAGCTCACCAGTAGGAAAGGGGTTACTGTTGAGCAAAACTCCATTGGATAAATCCCCTAGTAATAGAACACTTCTGCCAGCCAGGTTGCAGTGTGGTGACACCCTGGCAACTGGCACTTCTCCACAATGGGGCTGTCTGTATTCGCACTCTGCTCCTGAGAGGGAGGCCATGGAGAAGTATACTGCTGATTCTCTAGCAACCAGCATAATTCATCCCTGTTCTTCTCCGGCAGGGGTGGGTTTCTTCTTCGTTTCCCTGTATAGATTATCAAGGTCTAATTGACATCATGGTAAAGAATCGTGATTCTTCAACCTTCAAACTCTTGCAGGGAGCTTCTGTCTTTATGAAGTTGGACCTTTGCAAGTGCTTATCACCTTGTCCGGATCAGGGAGGGGGATGAATGGAAGATGGCCTTTAACACCCTGACAGGGAATTTTGAATATATGGTCATGCCCTTCAGCCTTTCCAGCACACTGGACATCTTCCAGGCACTCGTCAATGATGTGCTTCGCTGACATGGTCAGTCGGTTTGTGTCAGTCTACCTCGACGATATTTTGATCTTCTCCCAAAATATGCATGACCATGTTCAGCACATCAAGCAAGGGTTACAGTGCCTGCTAGAGAATTGTTTATTCGTCAAGGTGTGAATTCCATGCACGGTTAGTTCCGTTCCTGGGATTCATTCTCTCACCCGACGGCATCCGAATGGACCCTGTTTAAAGGCTGTTGCCGATTGGCCAACCCCGGATTTACGTAAGGTGGTCCAGCAGTTTCTGGGGTTTATCAATTTCTACTGGCAGTTCATTCAGAATTTCAGCCAGGTTGCCGCTCCTCTGACAAGTCTCACCTCCACAAAAACACATTTCACACATATAAGCCTGGTCTTTGCAGGCTTATACTGCAATCAGAAAGTTAATGAGGTGCTTTTTTCATTCCCAATTCTTGTTAAACCTGTCCTGTCTCGTCAGTTTGTGGTGGAAGTTGATGCATCAGAGGTAAGGGTTGGGGCCATGTTGTCCCAAAGGTCTCCTTCGAAGGAGAAACTGCACTTTTTTTCCCATCATCTTACCCCAGCGAAACGGAAATATCGGGAATTGGGAACAGGGAATTACTGGCTGTCAGGGTGAGTGTACATCATTGGGTGGAGGGTTTCGGGGTTTCTTTCATGGTTTGGACTGATCACAAGAATCTCGAATATATCCATTCCGCAAAACATAAAAGTTCCAGACAGGCTCGCTGGGCACAGATTTGATTTCAACATCTCTTATCGCCCCAGGCCTAAGAATGCAAACCTGATGTGCTGTCTTGCTCTTTTGAAACCGAGAGCATTTCATCATCCCTGGATACCGTAGTTCCGCCCAATAGTGTGTTGGCCGCAGTGTCCTGGGAATCGTTTGTGTTGTGTGAATCCCCAGATTGTTTAGTTACCCAGTCTATACAGTCCTGCCTCTTTGCCAGTCTTGTTATTTTTTTTGTCTCTCTCCCCGTTCTGTTCCTTTGTTGGATTATTCTCCTATGGACTAATGCTCGCTGGATTTATTCCTCACTGTGGATTACTTACGTTGGACTACTTAATCTGTTGTTTTCAATATTCTGCAATATATGCATGAACCGTGTATGGCTATATGTTGATCCAAATATAAAATATATATAGCAGTAACAAGACAAATCTGTGCTACATTTATACATGTAATAGCTTTATTGAAACACTCAAATCATTTCTCTTTCATTAGTTAATGCATGGGTTTACATACACCATGTCTTAAAAATCTATTCCCAATATCCCTACAAAGGTCCCCAATTCTTCACAGATTCAGGCAAATGAAGAAATAAAATGTAAATTCAGTGACATATTTGCTTTCCACATAGTATTTATAACTGTTGGACAAAATCTACAACCACATTTTTTAACACATTAACACACACACACACACATATATAATATATAATTACATAAATATTTACATATTAAAGTATATATTTCCTCAGAATTGTGTACATACAGTATATTGCTCATACATATTCCCATATGTTTGACTATATATACAACATATATGTTAAAATATATTTAAGCACACACTACCATTTTATCACATGCACATCTACAGTATACATTATGAAATGTATTATAACAGCTCCTGAATGTTTTCTCCAGACCAGAAAAAACCACGCTTCAACTGATGCCTTCGATGTCTTCTTTATTTAATGTCTTTCTCTCAAGAATCAGGACAATCAACATCACAAACATCAAATGGACACCGTGAAAAAACTGAAAATAAACCAAAATTACAATCAAATTCGTGATGAAGTGATTTTGCCATGACGTCGTTCGATATAAAGCTTATTAAATTGAAATCAATACACACAGTACCTTAAATTATAAATAAATGATAACAATATATACAAACATACCGTGTGCCTTCCAATCAGGATTCAGGAGACATTAGGAGACATTTTCTGACCAAACACTCGTCTCAATTTTACACCTCTTAATTCGTGCGCAACACCTCATGTTTCTCAGCTTCTTCTCCGAGTTCACGCAAATAATCAAATCACATGACCAGTACGTCTTATGTCACTAATTTTCTCCAGTAGGTGTCACTATTGCCAAATTATCATGCAAATCAAATACAATTCCCAAATAAGTATTACACAACATTTATAAAACAAACAAAAACAAAAAACTTTCAAAAGATGATGAATATTCAGCAAGAAAATACACTATCTGCGACAGCTACACTGCCACCAAAATTACAAGGATTTATGTCAGTAATATTTCGATCAAATTAAATAAATCCTGCAATTTTTCTATAAGCTTTTACTTAACTTTCATTCATCTTTCAACACTTTCACAATCAGTGTTATTTTACCTTTATTTGAATTAAACTATTTTAGATGTCAAAACTAATTCGTCTAATCCTATTTTGAGGTTTCACTCATATTTTAAGAGTTATTTTCAACTATTACTACTAATTATTGGATTGGACGCTCCAAAAGGGATATGGGTGTCAATCGCTCACCCTTTTTTCCTAACTTACTTTGTCCCATTTGGAGTTTAACCTTTCGCACTAACCCATCATCGTCTACACTTGTCTCAATGACTCTAGCTAGCCTCCATTCATTTCTGGGAACATTGTCCTCTTTGAGAATTACTACATCTCCAACATGAACATTTCTTCTAGGCGTGTGCCATTGCTGTCTGAGGCTTACGTTGGCCAGATATTCTTTGAGCCATCTGCTCCAAAACTGTTCCGACAAGTACTGCACTCTCCTCCATCTTTTCCTAGCGTACAAATCTTCATGGACAAATTTGCCAGGAGGAGGAAGAGGCACTGAGGTCTTCATCGTGAGCAGATGATTAGGCGTCAAAGGCTCAACACTCTGGGTCATTTATTGTGTTAGTGGTAAGCGGATGACTATTTACAATCCTAAGCAGTTCAGTCTGGAGGATGGGATCAAGTTGGTATAACTTGTTATTCTTTGGCAGCTTAGCAGGGTTTTGACTAAGCAATTTCAGTTCTTCTTCAAAGGCTTCTCTTTGTGCTGCCTTGATGAGCACAAGAGCTGCTTTCTTTTTCTCCTCTACACTAATGAACCCTGACTTGTCTTTGTTTACCAGTCTTTTGATCCTAGCAATAGTATGGAGGGCTGTATTCCAATCTGAGAATCTTGAGAGTCTTTCAAGGAAGCTTCCTCTTACACAGGCATCTGTTTTCAGGACCTTTACCTCAGGGTCACCTACAAGAAGCACTGGGGATTTTTCATGAGTGCTAATCTCTCGTTCCCATAAGAACTTGGGACCTATCAACCAACTTGAGTCCATCAGGTCTGCCACCTTGAGACCCCTAGATGCACAGTCTGCAGGATTTTGACTTGTTTCCACGTAGAACCATTGTCTTGGATCTGTAGAGTCTCTTATCTTCTGTACACTGTTAGCTACAAAGACATGAAAGCACCGAGCTTCGTTCTTGATATACCCTAGCACTACCTGGGAATCAGTCCAGAAAAACTCCTCATTTACCTTCAGATCAAGCTCTTCCCTAAGAACATGACTTACTGCTGCAGAAACTGTGGCTGCGGTTAGCTCAAGGCGTGGTATGCCGAAAACCTTCGTAGGGGCTATTCTGGCCTTACCCATGACCAGTGCACAATGTACTTGTTCATCAGCAACAATCCTGATGTATGAACACTGCCCATAACCCTCACTGCTAGCATCTGAAAAATGATGCAGCTCTATTTTCTGAATTCTGCCTATATTTCCAGGAATTGAGCATCTTGGTATTTTAACCTTTTGGAGATTCTCCAAGTCATGGGTCCATGTATCCCACTTTGGCTTCAGATCAGAGGGAAGAGGTTCATCCCATCCTACCCCTCGTTTGCACATCTCCTGGAGCACTCTCTTCCCAGTCAAGATATAGGGAGCGAGAAAACCTAATGGGTCGTACACACTTGCAACATCTGACAGAATTCCTCGCCGAGTGGCAGCCTTTTCATTAAAGTCAACTTTAAATGAGAATGTATCAGTCTCTATGTTCCACTTTACTCCCAGTACACTCTGCATTGGAAGCTCACTGTAGTTTAGATCTACATCCTTCACTACACTGGCACGTTTGCTCTCTGGAATTGCACTCAAGACTTCTCTGCTATTAGAAACAAACTTGTGTAAATGCAGTTTTCCCTTAGCCAAGGCCTCTTGCGCTTCACTAACCAACTTGTTGGCCTTCTCGATGGAATCAACGCTGACAAGTCCATCATCCATGTAAAAATTTTTGCGAATGAAGCTCGCTGCCAGTGGGTAGTCCCTTTCATATTTTCTGGCAAGATATTTCATGCCGTAGTTCGCACAACCCGGAGAGGATGCAGCTCCAAAAATATGCACTTGCATGCGGTATTCCTTGGATTCCCTTTCGGTGTTCCCTTCTTCCCACCATAGAAATCTCAGGAAATCACGATCATTTGGACTGACGTGAAAGCGGTGGAACATCTTCTCCACATCACAAACAATCGCAATCTGATACTCACGAAATCTGCACAAAACTCCAGTTAGAGCATTTGTTAAGTCTTGACCTGTGAATAAGTGGTCATTTAAAGATGTACCTTCAAATTTGGCTGAGCAGTCAAATACCACTCTTATTTTTTCTGGCTTCCTGGGATGGTACACCCCATGGTGCGGAATGTACCATGCATTGCCTTCTTTTGGTGAGGCATCTGCTTCTTCGGCATCACCATCTCTAAAGACACCATCCATAAATCTCACATAGTCTTCTCTGTACTTGGGATTTCTCTCCAGTTTTCTTTTCAAATGTTTCAAATGAACCGTAACAAGCTGCTTATTATTCGGTAATTGAGGACGCTCTCTGAAAGGTAAGGGCATTTCTACATGTCCTTCTTTGTTGTGTTGAGTCATTTCATCCAACTGTTGAAGAAATTGAATGTCCTCCTGAGATATTGTCTTTTCTCTTGAGTCTGTATCCCGAAAATCTGCTTCTAACGTCCTGATTACAGCAGCAGGTGTGATTGCTGGGAGTTCCTTCACAAAAATGCGATGACAGAACCCCGCTACATTTCTAGAGCAAGTATGGGGTGTTATGGATCCCACTATACTCCAGCCTAAGTCCGTTTTGACTGCGTATGGTTCGTGATCCTTCCCTGATATCACTTGGGTTGGCTTCAGAACCCTTGGACAATCAAAGCCAATTAGAAGCCCTACAGGACAATTCAACAAATCTGGCATCTTGTCTGCAACACTGAGCAGGTGCATCCATTTCTGAGCTTTTTTACAAGTAGGAATGCTATCTCGTTCCAAGGGAATGTATTCTCGAGTGTATACGGGTGGCAACTCGATGTACTCTTGCAGACTAAAACCTCTCACTCTTAGTCCAACTACTCTCTGACAATTCTCTATTGAAGCTCTATCAGTCATTGTGGACAGCTTTAATTTCACAGGTTCTGTGTTTGCTTGTAGTTTATCACAGATGTCTTGATCGATAAATGTGTTACTGCTCTGCGTGTCTAGCAATGCGTAGGCTAAAATTTCTGTGCTGTCCTTTGTAGCACAAGAGAGCCATACTGGAACAATCATCGAAGTGTGATTACCATTATCCATCTCCACACTGCATAAGCTAGTAGAAGCCCTTTCATCAGGTGAAGCTTCCAGCTTTCCTCCTTGAGAGCGTTCTTCATGAAGTGGAGAGGGGTGACTCTTCCTGCAGATGTTGCAAGTAGCTCGCTTTCTACAGTTTTTAGAGACATGGCCGACTCTGAGACAACCAAAGCACATCTTGTTGTTGATGACAAACCTTTTCTTCTCCTCAAGAGGCATTGCCGCAAACCTTTCACATTTGTATATAAAATGATTTTGCTGACAGCAGACACATTCTATTTGTCTATTATCCTGAGTGACAGAAGGGCTTAGTTTGGAGCCTTTCTCTCTTTCCAATGCACTCCTTGCAATGGGTTTAACATTTTGTGTCAGAGCACTGGCCTTGAGACGTTTCTGCTCCTTGCCAGACTTTTCATCTGCATGTTTTAAAGCAAGTAGAGAGGAAACAGTATTACATGCAATACGTGCCTCCTCTGCCACAAAGTCTGAAAACTCAGTGAAGCTTGGGTATGGCTTCTCTTCATCTAATGCTTTAGTGACATACCTATTTCAGCGAGTTGTGATCCAGTCAGGAAGTTTCTGAAGCAATTTCTGGTTTTCTTCACAATCGTCCAAAACCCTCAAACCATGTACATGAGGCATTGCATTTTTGCAAGAGATGAGGAAATCACTAAACTCCCTTAATTTCAGTGATTCTTTGGGTCCAAGTTTTGGCCAGTTATTTAGCTTTATTCTAAATGCTCTTTGAACTACAAAGGGGTGTCCATAACGTTTGTTCAGGACATCCCAAGCTTGTGTGTATGCATCCTCATCACTCCTATAAAATGTTCCCTCTAGTACACTAAGCGCATCTCCACTTAAGTACCTTTTCAGATAGAACAACCGATGTGCTGGGCTTGTACAGTTTGTTTCGATCAAAGCTTTAAAGCAGGTGCACCATTCAGTGAACTTGAGTGGGTCACCTGTAAATGTGAATGGCTCTGGAGCTGGAAGTTTAGTCATTGCCAGGGATTCTTTTAGTGCTTTCACTAACAAGACCTCATCTACTCTTTTCTCCAGCTCATTTTTAGAGCAAGGTTGAGCTAAAGTTTCTTGGGAAACCTTGATGCATGAAGGGTTTTTGTGGTGCAGTGGAAGCTGACTTGGAGGCATAGTGCTTCTTTCTTTAGCATCACCTATTTCAGCATTCAATCTTGATTCCTCTTCTGCATACACAATGTATTCAGCTTCCATTACTTCAAGATCCCTTTGCTCCTCCAGCATTTTTAACCTCTCTTGTTGGGCTAATACCTCTTTTCTTTGAGCTGAGATTTCTTTTTCTCTCTTTAGTTCAGCACGTTTTGCAACTAAGCGTGCCGCTGCTTCCGCCCTTTTTGCTGACAGATGACTTCCCTGCTGACTATCTCTTTCAGCTCTCGACACAGTTGATCCATAAACTGACCTGGCGTCATCTCTTTGCAGTAACTGAAGGAGTGTTTCTTTTACAGTTTCAGCATCAAACTCCTTTGTGCCAACTTCTGCGCAACATCCTTTCAGTAGTGCAGTTATTTCACTAGTAACTGAAGTGCAGCTATCCATTCTCCTTCTTATTTCTTGAGATGGGACGTTCAGTGCACGAATACTCTCATATATTTGTTTTAACTCTGCTTCGCGTTTCTCTGCCGTCACAATCATATCATCTAACTCGGTTTTAGAGCACTCTTCTTTCAATTTAGATCTGATAAATTGAGCTTCAGCTTTAAAGTTTAAGTATGTGAACATAAACTTCCGTTCTCTTTTTGCCAACTCGTCACGCCTACACTCAAGCATTTTTTCTGTTGGATGCCTTTCTCTTTCTGATCGCCTAACTTCTTGCTCAACTCGTGATGATGATTCCTGTAATCTCGTCTTATTAACTTCCAGATCTGCATTAATTTCAGCTAAGCGTTCTTCATATTTTTCTCTATCAGAGGCATCAATTTCAGTTTCTAATTTCCCCTCTAATTGTGCCTTTTCTTCTTTAAGAGCTTGAATCACTTGGTCTAATACACAAATGTCTGATCTATTTTGATCCATGTCCGTAACTTGCTGTAAACCACACTATTAATAAGCTTTAAACACTGATAACAAGCTGTAATGCATGTGGAAATTGCACAATGTCAATTATTAAACAAGTTACACACTTCTATCAATTTAGAAAATTATCAAATGCAAATATTTGTTTCAACCATATGCACAATTTCAACTAGAATAAATGTTAAGGCAACCAAGAAATGACATTTCAAGTTCAAAAGATACAGTCTGACCTGCAAATCCAAAAGTAGCAACTCTTGACAAACTCGATTGTCCGAAAAACATCGCAACGTTGCCGCCTTGTGGCTGTTCGTCGTCACTGCAGCAATGTCTTCTTGCGTTGCACTTTAGCACGGCAAGGAATGCAGTCACGTGAAACGCAATAGAGTTCTCTTACGAGAGGTTCTCTCGTATTGCGTAAGCTAGCTTACGCTACGGAAAGATTCATCTTTTCTGAGATATTGAAGCCAAAAAATTATCCTTAATTTTGTATCATTTGTCAACGCAGTGCAGCAACTGCAGACCTTGAGCGGGCTAGCTAGCGAGCTCATTGGTTGCTCTGCGGCAACTGCTGCAGCCTATAGACGAACTTGGCGAACTTCGCGTCCAATGAGAGGCGTCCGGCTGCTACTGCATCAAAGCCCGCCAAAATGGGCGTGGCTAGAGTGCATATAAGCGTAGTTCGTAGGCTGGAACCCTGATTTTCATCTCTTCAGCGAAGCTCTTCGCATCTCTGAACTGGAAGCCGCGTCGCCGTTCGAAGGGCATCTACCAAGCTTGGACAGCGCTCGAAGAAGCCGGCCATCTCCGCCACCTTCAGCCATCCTGCGAGCTATGCCATCCGGTGACGTATCCTTTTTTAGAGCAAGCTAGTTCTTAACGAACTTCACAAAAGAGTAACGAGCGTCTTTTTTAAGATGCCTCGCACCACTTGCGCTTCATGCCGCGCCCCTCTCAGCGCCGGAGACCGCCACATCATCTGCGCTCTCTGCCTGGGACTGGAGCATGCAGAGCTCGCCCTCGCTGAAGGCGGATGCGACCTCGGCGAGGAGCTTCCGATGTTGACCCTGAAGGGCTCGACTCGAAGCGCTCAGAACTGAAGCCGCCGTGCCGCCTTCCGTTCCGCCGCGCAGGAAAAAGCGCCGCTCCCAAAGGCTGCTAGAACCGGTGATAGAAGCGACTGCCTCCCCGGAGCCTCTCCCTCGAGCATCGCTCTCACCCTCCCCGCCCCCCCGGGACGCGCAGTTGCCGCCCAGCGGCCGCCCAGCGGCCGCACTGCTGCCATCTCGGAGGACGAGGTGGAGGATAAGGGCTGTTCCATCATGGCTTCGGACAGCGAGGAGTGGTCAGGCTCCCACGCCTCCTCCTCGGCCCAGGAATCCAGCAGGACCCGCGCCTGAGTCGGCGGGAACTAACACGCCTCCTCACACAGGCCGTCGACCGCCTCGGGCTCGAGTGGTCACCGCCCCTGAGCAGGCTCCCAACAGACTCGACGGCTGCTTTCTTCAGAGCCGTCGCCACGCAACACCAGCGGCCGGGCCGCTCCTTCCTGCCGAACTCCACACTCAAGGGCTACTCCTCCATCCCCCGGTCGAGGATTCGGTAGCAGCACACCTTGCCCGCCCTCCGCGAGATGGCGGTCTAAGCCAGTGCTCCCGTCTAAGGCCTGCAGAGCGACTTCCGCCTATGTTGGCCGCGCCTATTCCGCCGCCGGCCAAGCCGCATCTGCTCTGCACTCCATGGCCGCCTTACAGATCCTCCAAGCGGACCTTCTTCGGAGTGGGATGAGAAAGGCAGGCACCAGAGGCTGTTACAGATCTAAGAAGCGACGGACCTCGCCCTCAGCGCCACCAAAGCTGCAGCCCAAGCTCTAGGGAAGTGCATGGCCTTGACTGTGACCGAGACATCTGTGGCTAACGCTAGCCGACATGGGAGAAGCAGAGCGCCCACGTTCCTCAACGCACCGCTCTCTCCGACCGGTCTCTTCGGCTCGCGGTGAGTGGCATTGTTGACCGCTTTTCAGAAGTCCAGAAAGCAACCCAAGCCATGAACCTCTTCCTGCCACGTCGGCTTAGCTCCTCGATCAGCGCTCAGACAGCCGCCGCAGACCGCCGCCTCCGCTGGCCTCGGTCTAAGGTTGCGCTTGAAACCTGAGCAACCGAAGTCCTCCTAGCCTTGTTGAAAAAACGACGGCTCAGTCCCGCCACGGCCGGACCACCGTCAAAGCTTCGCCCCTGTCAGTCCCCTCTCTCAGGCTACTACAGTGGTGGATTCAGCAGCCAACAAGCCGGTGATACTGCCCGCTTGCCTGCACTCAAACGCTGTTTTCACGGCGACCCAAAGAAATCTTGTAAAGAGCAAACATGCCTTATGTGTAGAAAATGTGCCCACAATCCAGTGTTCACCCCTACACACAAGCATTACACTTCCCGTGTTCCTATCAGAGCCCACTCACATAAAGCGGACACAGCCCGCTCGAGTGTTAGAGTCAATAAACGCGCCACCGAATACGTCGCGGCGCCCATTCTCTGCCCGCTCTGTCACACGGCCAGCAAACACTTCTCTGTATGTAAGTCCCGTGCCCGTGACTATGTTTGCGCATCACTTAACAGATGTGACTCTTTCCCCATTCACCTCAATCGGGAAGTCACTCACAGAACAGCATGTCCCTGCTGTCTGCGAGCAGTCATGCATAAGCACAGTAAGCGCGCTCACTTATTCTGTTCAGCGCGCTGTGTGCGGCAATCAGGGCGATTTGGCCATTCACCCTCTAGCGTTATGCTTCAAAGCGTGGGAAGCAATCCCAGGGATATCCAAATGGGTGTTAAGCACAATAAAACAGGGCTATTTGCTACAGTTCGATCGCCACCCTCCCCGCTTCAGAGCACGGCTCGAAACTATTGTGAACACGGAAGCAGCCTGCATGCTTCGTTCAGGAATAGCAAACCTTCTGTGCAAAAGGGCCATAGAGAAAGTGCCGCCTTCGCTGAGCGAGTCGGGGTTTTACAGCCGTTATTTTCTTGTTCCCAAGAAAGACGTGGCCTCAGACCAATATTAGATCTCAGGGGTTTGAACAAGGTGCTTGCAAAAAGACCATTCAAAATGCTTACAATCAGGAAACTCCTCAGCGATACGCGCCAGGGGACTGGTTTATCTCTCTCGATCTGAAAGATGCCTACTTTCAGATTCAGATAAATCCCGTCACAGGCCATTCTTGAGATTCAGCCGACGGCCAGGTTTATCAATACACCGTCCTTCCGTTCGGCCTGTCTTTAGCACCCCGTACTTTCACAAAGTGCATGGATGTGGCGCTCGCACACCTGCGGAGTCAGAGCTTGCGAATTCTGAACTATTTGGACGACTGGCTGATTATGGCACAGTCACATACGGAGCTTCTGTCTCACAGAACAGTTCACCTCAGCCATCTGAACAGTTTGGGTCTTGCAGTCAATTGGACCAAGAGCTCACTACAGCCCAGTCAGGCAACTGGGATAGAACTAGACTCCGTGGCAATGACGGCTCGCTTATCTACACAGCGCACGCGCCGTGTTCAGCGACTAGCCGCGTCCTTTCAGATGAACAGCCTCACGCCTCTGAAAAAATTTCAGAGAGTGCTAGGTTACATGGCCTCAGCCGCAGCAGTACTTCAGCTGGGTTTACTGCACATGCGCCGCTTCAGCATTGGCTAAACACCAGCGTCTCGCCGGGCTTGGGACACAGGCCGCCAGCCGATCAAGGTGACTCAGACCTGTATTTCAGCTCTGCAGCCCTGGACAGTGGCTGAATGGTATCAGCGGGAGTGACGATGGGAGCTTTATCTCGCCGAAAGTCATCTCGACAGACGCGCCCAACACGGGTTGGGGCGCGTCCGCGAGGGCTCTCCGGTTTTTGGCCTATGGTCAGTTCAGGAAAAGCTCCTTCACATAAATTGTCTGGAAATGATAGCGGTCGAGTACGCGCTATGCGCTTTCTCCGGTCATTCAGGGTCACCACGCCCTGGTCCGTTCGGACAGCAGATCTGTGGTATCCTACCTAAACCGCCAGGGCGGTGTCAGATCCAGGAACCTCTTCCATCGGACTAAACGCATACTGAGTTGGTCCCAGTGCCACCTGAGCTCGCTGAGGGCGACGCGACGTGCCAGGCCACCTGAACGACGGCCCAGACAGACTGTCCAGAGACAATATTCCTCCAGGGGAATGGTCCCTGCACGCTCAAACAGTCCAGAAGTTATGGCGCATATTCGCAGAGCAGAGATAGACCTCTTAGCGCCAGAAGAGAACTCTCGCTCACTGCCCAATATTTTTCTTGAAAGCGAGGATGCGCTGGCCCAGGACTGGCCCAACCGCCCGCTTACGCCTTCCCTCCCGCCTCGCTATTGCCACAGGTAATGCAGAGGATCAGGAAACGCGTCACTCGGTGCTCCTCATAGCCCCGCGTTGGGAGAATCAGACATGGTTCCTTACGCAGCTGTCACTGACAGCCGCGGGCCCATCCCAGTGAGAGCAGATCTCCTCTCTCAAGCTCAGCGGCACGATCTGGCATCCCCACCCAGAGCGCTGGCGCTGCACGCGTGGGTGATCAACGACTACCCGTCACTCTGCCAGAAGGGGTAATAAACACCATCATACACGCTAGAGCCCCTTCCACGAGAAGACTCTATGCGCCAAAATGGTCTGTGTTTTCAAAATAGTGCACCGACAGAGACCTGGACCCACGGACATGTGGGGTGTCGCCGCTGCTCGTGTTTTTACAAGAGCTGCTGGATAAGGGCAGATCCCCATCCACGCTCAAAGTGTATGTGGCGGCCGCCACGGCATACGCTGAACCCCTGCACGGCCAGTCACTGGGAAAAACGAGCTGGTCATCCGCTTCCTCAAGGGAGCTAGAAGGATGAACCCCCGCACTCCCATCGGTTCCTATCTGGGATCTTTCTATAGTTCTCGAAACTATGAAAGCCCCCCTTTCGAACCGCTTCAATCCGTGGATTTGAAATACCTTTCACTCAAAACCGTTTTTCTGACTGCCCTGTCATCAGTCAAACGTGTGGGAGACCTTCAAGCGCTGTCTGTCAGAGCTGCTTGTCTTGAGTTTGGACCAAGTGACTCCAAGGTCATTTTAAAGCCTAGACACGGCTATGTTCCCAAGGTGATCGGTACTCCTTTCAGAGCACAGGTCATTTCCCTATCGGCGCTGCCAGCATCCGATAGCGAACGCGACGCCAATCTCCTTTGCCCAGTCAGAGCACTGAGATTGTATACTGAGTGCTCCGCCTCTGTCAGACGCTCTGAGCAGCTTTTCGCTTCGCTCGAGGGCGCACCAAAGGTCTCGCCTCGAAACAGACACTGTCTAGATGGATAGTGGACGCTATTGCTGCCGCATAAGCGTCAAAAGACCTGCCATGCCCGTTGGGCATTAGGGCTCACCCCACTAGAGGCATGGCCTCATCGTGGGCATGGTCCAGCGGGATTTCCATTCACGACATATGTGTGGCAGCGGGCTGGGCTTCCCTCCACCTTTGTCAGATTTTACAATCTGGAAGTGTCCGCCCTGCAGGCAAAACTAGTAGCGGTTTAATACGCTACAGCTCCCCTGGTGAGCTGCACTGATGGGACTCATTCCACACAGACCGGCACCGCCGCTCTGTCGCTCCTTCCCACTATGTGCTTATGTATTACACACACACTGGCCCGCACTCTTGCCGGCCAAATATTATTTCCCCACTCACAAGGGCTCCCCGGGTCCCCCACCCCTGGGGCTCATGCAGTGGATAGCTTGAGCGCGACGGCGTTGACAATGGGTTCCCGTGAGCGTAAGCTAGCTTACGCAATACGAGAGAACCTCTCGTAAGAGAACGAATCGGTTACCTAACGTAACCTCGGTTCTCTCTAGATGAGGGAACGAGTATTGCGTAGCCGGCCGTCGTTCAGCGCCTACGAGCGACTTTCGCTTCATTCAATGAAAACCAGGGTTCCAGCCTCACTGAACTACGCTTATATGCACTCTAGCCACGCCCATTTTGGCGGGCTTAGATGCAGTAGCGCATGGACGCCTCTCATTGGACGCGAGTTCGCCCAAGTTCGTCTATAGGCTGCAGCAGTTGCCGCAGAGCAAACAATGAGCTCGCTAGCTAGCCCGCTCAAGGTCTGCAGTTGCTGCACTGCGTTGACAAATGATACAAAATTAAGGATAATTTTTTGGCTTCAATATCTCAGAAAAGATGAATCTTTCCGTAGCGTAAGCTAGCTTACGTAATACTCGTTCCCTCATCTAGAGAGAACCGAGGTTACGTTAGGTAACCGATTCGTTTCAATGCGACGAAATCGTGTTGCTCAATTGAATAGAGACGTCTTCACTTTCACCAATGGCTGCAGTGTTCTACCGGGGTCGACTGTAGTAGGCTCTTCACATCGAGGTCTGGCGATCTTTCCTTTTCCACGATGAACTCTTGCACTCTTCCAGGCAGGGTGAATGCATGTTTTTTCACTATTTAACGGCTCCTGAATGTTTTCTCCAGACCAGAAAAAACCACGCTTCAACTGATGCCTTCGATGTCTTCTTTATTTAATGTCTTTCTCTCAAGAATCAGGACAATCAACATCACAAACATCAAATGGACACCGTGAAAATAAACCAAAATTACAATCAAATTCGTGATGAAGTGATTTTGCCATGACGTCGTTCGATATAAAGCTTATTAAATTGAAATCAATACACAGTACCTTAAATTATAAATAAATGATAACCAATATATACAAACATACCGTGTGCCTTCCAATCAGGATTCAGGAGACATTAGGAGACATTTTCTGACCAGACACTCCTCTCAATTTTACACCTCTTAATTCGTGTGCAACACATCATGTTTCTCAGCTTCTTCTCCGAGTTCACGCAAATAATCAAATCACATGACCAGTACGTCTTATGTCACTAATTTTCTCCAGTAGGTGTCACTATTGCCAAATTATCATGCAAATGAAATACAATTCCCAAATAAGTATTACACAACATTTATAAAACAAACAAAAACAAAAAAACTTTCAAAAGATGATGAATATTCAGCAAGAAAATACACTATCTGCGACAGCTACATGTATTATTAAATATAAAATGACATACATTACAATATATAAGGACATATATTGTCATATATTTCCCAAAATATGAAAAGTGGCAATTCCTTATGCATTATTCAGTATACAGGTGAAACTCGAAAAATTAGAATATCGTGCAAAAGTTCATTAATTTCAGTAATTCAACTTAAAAGGTGAAACTAATATATTATATAGACTCATTACAAGCAAAGTAAGATATTTCAAGCCTTTATTTGATATAATTTTGATGATTATGGCTTACAGCTTATGAAAACCCCAAATTCAGAATCTCAGAAAATTAGAATATTACATGAAATCAATAAAAAAAAGGATTTTAAATACAGAAATGTCGGCCCTCTGAAAAGTATAATCATGCAGATGTACTCAGTACTTGGTTTGGGCCCCTTTTGCATTAATTACTGCCTCATTGCGGCGTGGCATGGATGCTATCAGCCTGTGGCACTGCTGAGGTGTTATGGAAGACCAAGATGCAATAGCGGCCTTCAGCTCTTCTGCATTGTTTGGTCTCATGTCTCTCATCTTTCTCTTGGCAATGCCCCATAGATTCTCTATGGGGTTCAGGTCAGGCGAGTTTGCTGGCCAATCAAGCAGAGTAATACCATGGTCATTGAACCAGGTTTTGGTACTTTTGGCAGTGTGGGCAGGTGCCAAGTCCTGCTGGAAAATGAGGTCAGCATCTCCATAAAGCTTGTCTGCTGAAGGAAGCATGAAGTGCTCTAAAATGTCCCGGTAGGCGGCTGCGTTGACTCTGGACTTAATAAAGCACAGTGGACCAACCACCAGCCAATGACATGGCTCCCCAAACCAACACAGACTGTGGAAACTTCACACTGGACTTCAAGCATCTTGGATTGTGTGCCTCTCCATTCTTCCTCCAGACTCTGGGACCTTGGTTTCCAAATGAGATGCAAAATTTGCTCTCATCAGAAAAGAGGACTTTGGACCACTGAGCAACAGACCAGTTATTTTTTTCTTTAGCCCAGGTAAGGCGTTTGACATTTGAAGCCCATGTCCAGGACCCATCTGTGTGTGGTGGCTCTTGATGCAGTAACTCCAGCCTCAGTCCACTCCTTGTGAAGCTCCCCACACATTTGAATGGCCTTTTCCTGACAATCCTCTCCAGGCTACGGTCATCCCTGCTGCTTGTGCACCTTTTTCTTCCACACTTTTCCCTTCCACTTAACTTTCTATTAATGTGCTTTGATACAGCACTTTGAGAACATCCAACTTCTTTTGCAATTACCTTTTGAGGCTTTCCCTCCTTGTGGAGGGTGTCAATGATGATTTTCTGCACAACTGTCAGGTCAGCAGTCTTCCCCATAATTGTGAATTCAACTGAACCAGACTGAGAGACCATTTAAAGGCTCAGGAACCCTTTGCAGGTGTTTAGCTGATTAGAGTGTGACACTTTGAGACTACAATACTGAACCTTTTCACAATATTCTAATTTTCTGAGATTCTGAATTTGGGGTTTTCATAAGCTGTAAGCCATAATCATCAAAATTATATCAAATAAAGGCTTGAAATATCTTACTTTGCTTGTAATGAGTCTATATAATATATTAGTTTCACCTTTTAAGTTGAATTACTGAAATTAATGAACTTTTGCACGATATTCTAATTTTTCGAGTTTCACCTGTATGGATATATATTAACTAGGGCTTTCGATTTAACACGTTAATTCAGTGCGATTCATTTTATAAAAAATAACGTGTTAAAAAAATGTACGCAATTAATTGCAATGTCCCCGGATTGTATTAAGGAAGATTCCTGAGAAATGCAAGCTTGTAGTACCACTTGTTTACTCCAGAGGGCAGAAATCGAAATTGCAGCTATGTGGCAACATGCAGTTTATATACATTGAACAAAACAACCAGACAGCACAAAACAGACATTCGTTAAGTTGTTGCGTTCAAAACATTTGATGGGAGCGCAAATTCAAACTAACGGATCTCAAGATGTGTTCTAAGTATTAAACTATATTTAACTTGACACAGTGACCTAAACATTTTATGTTTATGACGCAACGCAACCGAGGTGCTACTCAATCATGTCTGACGTTTGTTGAAATTGACGGGTCCTTAAAGAAGCCCTCATAATAAATAATAAATCTCTGTTAAATAATTTGGTAGTAAACAATACATTGTATTCTAAAGCCATTTTTTGTATTGTCTTATCAATGATTAACTCTTCTGCCACAAGATTTTTTTAATATTTAAAGATAAATATATATACTTATTTCATCATATATTGAATTATTATTATATGAGGGGCTTTTTCAGCAAATATTTGTATATGTTATTAAATGTGATTAATCACGATTAATTATTCGGGACATAATGTAATTAATTTGATTAAAAATTTTAATCGATTGAAAGCCCTAATATTAACACAATGTATTATTCTATATAATTGTGAATATACAGAAAATAATTTAATATACTGAGCCTTAATATATAAGGAAATATATTTTCTTTGCTGTCTCCCTTTTCACCATTAAATCATAAAGAGTGCCTGCTCACTTAGGGTAGTTATAAATGGAAATACTGCAGGCTTGAAAGATGTGTCCATGCCTTCATCCCCTGTACATAGCCATTGACATTAATCTGGTATTTGTAAGAGTGCAACTCTGTTCATTAGCACAGTCCTTCTGTGTGCCTGAAAGCGTAATGTTTCATACCCACAGCCCCTGTGCACCACTCTAGCCCAATCCAATTTTAGAAGCTGACATTTAAACAATCTGCTTGATATTTAGTAAGATGATGAAAAGAAATAGCCACTTCATGCATTCTCAAAATGGAAAATATATTACTTTGGACTTTGTTTCTCTCTTTGTGATTTTGTGGCCAGACTTTTTTCAGGTGGTTCTTTAATAATGCAGTTTATGTCAAAATTGTGTTAAAATTGAGTTATGGCTGAAAACAGGTCTCTAGACTCGGATTAGAAGAAAACAGAGGGTGAACATTGCAGGAAATACAAAATCCACACCAAAACCAAGGCAAACTGCAGTACTTTGAAGCCATTTTTTAAGTTTCTGTGTTGGGATAGTTATTGAGTTTTCCCTTTGTAGGGCATTGTAAATTAAATAGATACACTTGTTTGTATAGGCACAGGCAATTTTACAGTAGGGACAGGTTGTTAAGTTAACATTACGGTGATAAGAGTTGGGGTGAGATTGCATAACTGTATTGCAACTGGAACTAGATAGGTACATTTCCTGAAGAAAATGTGAGTGGTGCTTGCCGTGGCAAAACTCGTCAAACAGCATGTTGTAACTTGAAAACAAAAAAATTACGGTCATAAATAAATCAGCCCAGAAGTCTGTACGATTTTCTGGTGCAGAAATATGTGATTTTTTACTCGGTTGCTAGGGTAAGCCCATGTGGTTGCTATGCAGTTACCAAGGTAATACAATACATGGCTCCTTTCCATCCTGAGTGAAATAAGTCAACCCGGAAGTCTGTAGTGTTTTCTGGTGCAGAGATATGTGATTTGTTACTCGGTTGCTAGGGTAATCCCATCTGGTTGCTAGGCAGTTACCATATTGATACTAATGAAGTGTCCTTGCCATCCTGGTTGAAATAAATCAACTCGGAAGTCTGTACTCTTTTCTGGTGCCGAGATATGTGATTTGTTTCTCGGTTGCTAGGGTAACCCCATCTGGTTGCTAGGCAGTTACCATAGTGATAGTAATCAAGTGTCCTTGCGATCCTGAGTGAAATAAATCAACCCGGAAGTCTGTACTCTTTTCTGGTGCCGAGATATGTGATTTGTTTCTCGGTTGCTAGGGTAACCCCATCTGGTTGCTAGGCAGTTACCATAGTGATAGTAATCAAGTGTCCTTGCGATCCTGAGTGAAATAAATCAACCCGGAAGTCAGTACTATTTTCTGGTGCAGAGATATGTGATTTGTTACTCGGTTGCTAGGGTAACCCCATCTGGTTGCTAGGCAGTTACCATAGTGATAGTAATCAAGTGTCCTTGCCATCCTGATTGAAATAAGTCAACGCAGAAGTATCTACGTTTTTCTGATGCAGAGATATGTGATTTGTTACTCGGTTGCTAGGGTAACCCCATGTGGTTGCTAGGCAGTTACCATATTGATACTAATGAAGTGTCCTTGCCATCCTGGTTGAAATAAATCAACCTGGAAGTCTGTACTCTTTTCTGGTGCCGAGATATGTGATTTGTTTCTCGGTTGCTAGGGTAACCCCATCTGGTTGCTAGGCAGTTACCATAGTGATAGTAATGAAGTGTCCTTGCCATCCTGAGTGAAATAAATCAACCCGGAAGTCAGTACTATTTTCTGGTGCAGAGATATGTGATTTGTTACTCGGTTGCTAGGGTAACCCCATCTGGTTGCTAGGCAGTAATCATAGTGATACTAATCAAGTGTCCTTGCCATCCTGATTGAAATAAGTCAACCCGGAAGTCTCTACGTTTTTCTGATGCAGAGATATGTGATTTGTTACTCGGTTGCTAGGGTAAGCTCATGTGGTTGCTAGGCAGTTACCATAGTGATACTAATGAAGTGTCCTTGCCATCCTGATTGAAATAAGTCAACCCGGAAGTCTCTACGTTTTTCTGATGCAGAGATATGTGATTTGTTACTCGGTTGCTAGGGTAACCCCATCTGGTTGCTAGGCAGTTAACATAGTGATACTTATCAAGTCTCCTTGCCATCCTGATTGAAATAAGTCAACCCGGAAGTCTCTATGTTTTTGTGATGCAGAGATATGTGATTTGTTACTCGGTTGCTAGGGTAAGCCCATCTGGTTGCTAGGCAGTTACCATAGTGATACTAATGAAGTGTCCTTGCCATCCTGATTGAAATAAGTCAACCCGGAAGTCTCTACGTTTTTCTGATGCAGAGATATGTGATTTGTTACTCGGTTGCTAGGGTAACCCCATCTGGTTGCTAGGCAGTTAACATAGTGATACTTATCAAGTGTCCTTGCCATCCTGATTGAAATAAATCAACCCAGAAGTCTCTCTGATTTTCTGGTGCAGAGATATAGTTACTGCTAAACGGTTGCTAGGGTACTCTGTGTAGTTGCTAGGGAGTGGCTTGGCAGCTGCCAATCATGAATCTCCAAAGGCTGCTTGTCAGTATGAATGATATAAACCAACTCCCATGCCTCTGTGACATTCAGAATGGAAGATATCCCTCTATGGATTTTGGTTGTTAAGGTGCTCGACAATGGTTGCTAGGGAGGGGCTAGGAAGTGTTGAAGTGATGCATGATTGGCTGTTTGCTGTCCCGAGTCAAACGAGACCACCCTTGTGTTTCTATGACACTTCTATCCGGAGATATCCCTTTGATCTTTTTCAATAGAAGTCTATGGGACTTGTTGCTAAGGTGCTCTTAATGGTTGCTAGGGCGTGGCTTGATAGCTTCACAATGATCCAGAGAGACTGATTGGTTGTCTGAGTAAAATGAGCCCACCCCCTCGTCTCTATGACACTGTGATCCAGAGCTATGTTCAATACAAATCCCTATGCCTTTTCATTTCATGGGCCGTCCTACACCATTATAAGTCAATTGGGGCATTTTTGGGCAGCTCCTGCCCCCAGGGGTGCAACTTTTACCCCATATTGAGGTATGCTCTTACAGAGCCTGCCAGCCTCTTCAAATGTGGCAAATCACACGTTTCTACGAAATCCTCGCTTGGAGATGTGACGCGTCAAAGTTTGTCTCAATGTTAAGTCTATGGGATTTTTCGGCCGCTTTTTTGCCCCTGGGGCAAATACCGTACCCCGATCGCTTATAAAAGTCATAGCACATGTGTCCTCAATAGGCCGTTCGATTTGACACCTCATTCGTGGGTCTACGCCAAACGGTGCGGGACGAGTTAGGTGCCGAAGTTTTGTTAAGAGATATAAAAATAAAAATAAAAATAAAAATAAAAAGTATAATAATAAGTATGTGAGATTACAATAGTGATGCTTTGCAAGCACCACTAATTAAAAGTAAAATGTTTAAATTGGATTCTGGGCATTTCACCATGGCATTTAGGTGCCATTTGTTCAGGGTAATTTTCTGTACACTGACTACAGAGACAGTTCCCCTGGAACAACCCAGGGTGAGTGTCATGTTTAAGGAAACAATAACAAGAGGGATATTTTTTACTCTTTATTGCAGTTCATGAGTTGTTCCTGCCTAAATTCAAACGTGCAACCAAGTCCAGAATCCTTGCCATTATACTACCACTACGAGATGACAGTGGAAGCACAAATACCTAAAAACAAAACAATTCTGAGATGCTGACCTGATTCACAAGTTTCCAAATATTTTTAATTTAAGACTCATTTTGGAATGCAGTGGACATGCAGACATAGCGCATGTGGAGGCTTCACGCTATTCACCGGCATCCACGCACAACTCACCCCACCGAGAGCAAGAACCACATGGAGGCTACCCCATGTGACTCTACCCTCCCTAGCAACCAGGCCAATTTGGTTGCTTAGGATACCTGGCTGGAATCACTCAGCACACCCTGGATTCGAACTCGTGACTCCAAGGGTTGTAGACAGCGTCTTTACTGGCTGAGCTACTCAGGCCCCCGAGTTGTGAACTTTTAATAGCCATGAACACTCCAGGTTGGATGCTTATATGTTTCAGTGCTAATCAATTGTTACACGCTAAAAATTCTGAGATGCTTTAGAGCCGTTTGCCCAGGTCAATCAGAATTTTCCCAGAAATGCAAGGCTTTCTATTAATAGTATGGTTACATATGCACAATCATGACATGGGTTGATAATCACCCTCACCGAATGCCATTTAAGAAAGAAAAATCTCTGTGTACTCTATCTGAGTGATGACATTTAAACCCAGTGGGGTCAATTGCGCCAATTTTAGGTTTGGGAGATGACAGAATTGTGATGTCAGGTCAAGGCCTTTGACTTCAGTTCAAACAGTTGGCTGACCCCATTGGAATTTGTCATTGCTACCATACAGTATGTGTACCATGCAGCACTGGAAGAACCATACATGTTTAATGCTAATGCAGCAAATATAGTGGACAAGAAATTGAGATATCCTCTCATTGGTATTTAATGAAAGCCTCTGTGGGTTTATAAACTATAATAAAAAGTCAGCCACAATACAACCAACCCCATGCATGTATACTCTCGGTATGATGTCATATCAATAGAATACTGATTGTAACAGAAAATAAATTACTCACTTATCAGTCCCTTATCAATATTTACCACGGCAATGAACTCAAACCTCAGCATAACAGTGTTCCATAAATCACTTTCATGCTCTTTATTCCTATAAAAAACATTCTCTCTGTCCTATAAAAATATTTTAAGAAAAATCAAGGTCCTAAAAACTCTTCTCAATGCTAGCACTTTTCAGACATTTTCCTGATTCATCAGTTGGTTTCCAAAAAAAAAACACCACTGGATTTTCTATACGAGCAGCCACCTAGACAGTCTTAATGAATTGAAAACAGATACCAAAATCATTTGATTTAAACATTGAGATTAAATAAAATATTCTGTTGACACAAAAAGATAATAGCTTTACTCTTGTAATCTACAAAGTCACTTTGATGTAAGTGCTTCTTCTCAAAACTAGCTATAGAAAAGAAACATGACAATGTACTGTAAAGCTGCCATTAATTTCAGCCCATATGTTCTAAACCTTTTTATGAACATTTGGATAAGTGTTGCCCACATAAAACCATATAATAATTTAATATTATATTAAATTATATTAGTCTTCGATCTTAACTATTGTTATTTATGTTTGAACTGAGTGACAGCAAAATGGACAGTGTGCGAGAGAGTGGGTAAATACTTAAGTTATCTTGTTTTGAATCTTGATCAAGAGTGAGCATGTGACATGCTGTGAGATGTTTGACTGGCTGAAGCAAGTATTGAGTTGGTACTATTGCTGTTTGGAGAATATTGTGGAGGGCTCTGCCTGACTGAAAAATTTATGGGTAAGGATACACACCGAGGGTTTGGAATACAGTAGGAATTTTCCTTAGCTATCTCACATCAGCATTCATTTTTTGTCTCCAATAGGGTCTAGATTTAAACATATAATAAAAAAGGGGAGGTTAGTATGTCACTCTATGCAGTCAGGATCAATACAGCCTCAAAACATATGTGACATCAAACATTAGACCAAACATTCCTCATAAACCAAGTGGCCAGTGGTCTATTGATTGTATAGTGATTAATGTGATCAAATTAAACATTCAAAAAGACAAAAACTTAATGGAGATTATAACATACAGTATTAATCCTGCCAATATAGGGAGTTGCTAACATTAAACACTATACACCATAACCCACTATCCACACATTTTTCATTTATTAAAAGCTGAAACAATCTATTCAATATTAATTCAAAGTTAAAAGTGATTGTGTTTAGCATTTGCAAATCAATGTTGTGTAGTATTTGAATAAGCATAATGTTTCAGTATTGCTGTTGGTGCTACTAGCAAGATTTAATTTACAAGGGGATGATGACAGACTTAATTACAATGCCAGGACAAGATACTACCAACACTAAATGTTTTGTAAATAACTGTCACTTTGTGCTATTTCAAGCATTTAGCTCTAATAATACTCACAACTGTCTAAATTTTTGTCCACCATAAATTACCATTTAGAACAAATGTTTAAACGGTTACATAAATATTGGAATCTAGGTCAAAAGTAGCTGATACATTTCATTGGAGAACATTTTTGGGCTCCATACTTGACAAACATCACAGCTAAAGTGAACATACAATGGAGTCTGAGTATCACAGTAACAGTGAAGGGCAAAGGGAGGTTAGAATAGCCGCCAGCTCTCTCATGCAGAAATGTGAGTTTTTTTCTGACAAACCCAAAAGACACACTGCTCAGATAAGCCAATTTAACTTGCACATCTTGGATGGCCTCTTTTCATGCCTGCCATGTTCTTGTCTTCACCAAGGTGACTTTGTAGATTGCAACCTCAAAATGCCATCATTATTTGTGGAAGCTAACACCATTCTGATGGAAATCCATAATGTATCTGTTTAACCCTTTTCACTCTCAAGTCAACTTTTAAGTTTGCCCTTTTGTAAGACTTAAGTTAAGAGGCCAGAATTTTGTATTTAATTGCAAATGTTTAATGCTTTCATTATCTGAATAAATTGTACACACACACACACACAAATTCAATTTACAGTAAAATACCTGAAGCTGTGTTTGTCAGAAATGTACCACAAAAAAAGAAAATACAATGTCAATTTGATGAATGTATATGTGATGGTTTACTGCAGTTTATATTAAAAAAATAGTATAAACTTGATAGACTAACCATCTGGAATTATACAAATCTGACAACTTTGCACTTGAAAATATATTGTTTAACTCTGTGGTAAATACAGAAGGCCATGTGATGTTCATCAAGAGAGGCCCTTCCTGGAAAACTGGCCAATACACATTGAGAGACAGTTACACAAACACAATACACCATTAGGGTAACACGTGATAGAAATCAATAACTAAACTACATTAAAATATAACATAGAACCCCACTATGTACATAACTGATATAAAAAAAAAAAAAATGTGATGGGTGATGCAGGGACTTCTGGGAATTCCCGATTTTATTTTCCACAGTTTACTGTAAAAATACATCTCTTTTCTTTCTTTTTTTAAATAGACATTTTTTTTATTAATCATGAATTATAGAGTGAAATCATACTTTTTACATCTAAAAAAACTATATTCTACTTTAAAATAAACTATTTTAAACATTTAAGTAATTTTAATGTTTTACCTTAAATGTTAAGGAATGTTCCTGTTCACAAATGTTTTACTGTAGTAGGTTATTTGTACATTCATACATTGGAATAAAAAAAAAGCAAAAAAAAATATATTCAGTTTTCTTCCACAAAGGAGTAGGCTGTAGCCTAATCTGTCAGGTGATAAACGCAGAGTCTGATGTCGCTTTCCCTGTGAAAAAAAAAAAAACAGGAAAACAGAGGGGGAGACAGTATTTCAAGAGAAACATTTCTGGTTCGATAGATGTCAAAAGCTGACAAAGTGATCAGCGGAGTATTTTATTTGGAGGAGTTTGACGAGAGAGAAAAAGGCTGAACCGATCGGTCTGCCACAATTTATCCATCGGTTTATAAGGTAAGAAAGATATCCTTAATCTGCGAGACTTTGTTTCGAAATCACACGTTTATAAACATCAGAATTGTTTTCTGCTGTAAAACCGAATGATTTGCATTTCTTTTTCTTTTTTTCTTCAAATTAGATGCGTTTTAACGGGATCGGATCACATGACATTTAAAACTGTGCATAACTACTGTAGCCTACTATTCTCGCACATTTGGAAGTAGGCTACAGGCTACTCAAGGCACATACATACAGGCTGTGGCTACAGACAGGGCTACTTTAATGTTTCATAACTGTGGATTCACATGGATTTTGTCATAAGTCATTCACATTCAGTCATTTTACAGGCAAATTCTAACATCACTGATGCAGGTATAGTCTACAAATAGCTTAGGCTAATGCACACATTAACTGCGCTCATGGAGATCGCTTTACTGACAAGTTGCATGTTAGCCAAAGCTCTTTTATTGAGTTAATGCTCTGTGGATTGCGTTATTAAAATCTATACAGTATTAAATAAACAAAAAAAAAGACGGGGATTGGAATGTTATAGGCTAAAGCCTATATTTTGCTTATAAGATCCTATTTATAAAAGACAGCGTTTATAAATAGGCTTCATTTCTCTTTGAAAATATCTAAGCGAACTACATTTTCCACTTGCAATAAACCGTTTCTGGGGAGCAATATGTTCCGTTTAAACGCGATATGCTAATACCCCTTTTGAATGGATTGCGGTCAAACTACAGCATATGGTGTGCTTTACATCAATCCCAGTTTCAACATATGCTGGTCGTAGACTATAGACAAGTAGTACATTCGTGAATATCTGTTGCCGATTCAAAAGGTGGTTCCTTACAGTTTATCGTCCTTCGCGTGCTGTGTCACAGCTGACGTCGACTGACACTCGGTGGAATCCCCTTTCCTTTCGCTCGTTCTTTTTGTTCGAGAGGATTCTTGTTTTCATCTCAACACCTCGAGGTTCGCGGTGGAGCCGTTTACCCCTTATCAATGTGCATTAATGTAGGAGACAACGTGGAAGAGATAAGGTGAGATAACCTCCTTGATAACAAAGACCACTAATGTGTCTTACCTTGCGGCTGCGTTTTATCCTGAAATTGGCGGACTTGTTACAACCACGCGCTTTGTAAACTCGACCTCTGTTGCCTCTATAAAGACTGACAATGTTTGACTGTATAGACGGTTGTGATGTTAAATCTCTATAGACGGTAAGAAAACCATACATTTTGCTCTCGTGTAGAAAAAAAAAACAAAACAAAAAAAAACATTTTATATTTTTTTTTTTTACAATTTATTTCTTGCAGAGCTCTTATCTCATCACCTGGCACCTTTGTTTTGGATGTGCCACAGATTTCGTAAAACGGCAGTGGGTAAAGACAACTGACGGATTTCGGGTTTTAGTCTAAATCGGGATCTATACATCCAAACTGGGATCTATGAGCGGAAAAGTGGCGAAGCCTAAAGAAGAAAAGGATGCTTCAAAGGGTAAGAAGCGAGTCTTGAAACGCCTCGATTGCTGACCTTACATCACAGGTTTAAAGCGACCGTGAGCTCATTCATCTCTCACTCGTTGCATTGTTCTCCAACAGTTACGGAAATTGTCCAAGATAATGGTGAAACGTCTGTCTAGGACAAACGTTTATGAGAAAATAAAGATTAGAGAAAGAAACATCATTATTATGAATTATTACCAGGTGTGCTTTGTAACAAAAATGATGTAGCTACTACAAGATCAACGACATAATAAAGAACGAAAACCAGCACATGCCATTGTCTATTTTAAAAATGAGATGAATGAACTGTCGCTTTAACGTAGCCTGATGGCAATAAAAACCAGTGCCACTGCTTGATTATCCCGTTGAAATTCCACTTTGTGTTTTCTCTCATGCTCATTACGGTAGGTCTAAGCAACCATCTTAATCATTAAAATATTTATAACATTTGCAAATGATCTGTGCTGTGTGATGACGCTTTATCGTTTGTTTGGGTAGCTGCTGTACTGCGCAAATGACCTATTGCGTAAAACTGGCTTCTGCATGTCTCAGGAACAGCCGCGCTTCAGCGGGATGTAAACTGACCGACTATTGCCATGGAGACAAAGGGGCTACAGGGTTACCAATGAAACCTCGCGCGATTAATTGATGTGCATGCTGTCTGTTGATGTTTTTTGTTTGTTGTTTTTTTGTTTCTTCAGTTCACAATGACATGAATTTGCTGTAGCCTTTGTTCCGCCTGAAGAATATACACAGTATAGTGCACAGGATAGCCCAACAAATAATCAAAACTGATGACAAATAACGAAAATGGATATGCCTCATGGTGTTCAACACAATTCAAATAAATTAGCAAAGATATTTTGTCTTAATAAAATATGAATATATAACGGTTATATGATTAGATTGAATTTTTGTCTCTTACTGTAGATTCTTTTGTGCAGGTAGTAATACAACTGTTCTGTAGCGTCATTAATATAAAATGCATAATTATTGAGAAGCAATGATGATCAAGTGAGTATATTATGAATTAGCCTATATAATGAAAAAATATTGAAACTCATGCACATGAAAAAAGAGGAAAAACTGACAGCTGGCATCATATTGTAGAAATAATTAAACAAATCCTCATGCCGTTTTTTATATTATTGTTTTGGTTTTCAATGTACAGTAGTTTTTTTTATGTAGCACTTTGTCAATGCATTGTTTGTGACTCATTCACTCAGCATGCCAGCTTCATGTTATTTGTTTTAGGCTACACATTGTGACTGCCTCTGCATCATTAAAACTTTCAGGATTTAATTAACTTCAAGTTAGATTAGTACTAAGGATACACGTGTTAAAGTTTGTTTTACTTAAAGGCATAGTCCACCCAAAAATGAAAAGTTTTACTTACCCTCATGCCATCACAGAAGTGTTTGACTTTCTTATCTCTGCTGAACACAAAGCTTTTTAGAAGAATATTTCAGCTCTGTTGGTCCTCACAATGCGATTAAATGGGTACCAAAAGGTAGAATCTCCAAAAGCACATAAAGGCAGCTTAAAAGCAATCCATACGACTCCTGTTGTTAAATCACTGGAGTGGTGAGTGGCTAAAGCACAGGGCTGTTAATCAGAAGGTCACAGGTTCTAACCCCATGGCCACCAGCATTGTGTCCTTGAGCAAGGCACTTAACTCCAGGTTGTTCCGGGGAGATTGTCCCTGTAATAAGTGCACTGTAAGTCGCTTTGGATAAAAGCGTCTGCCAAATGCATAAATGTAAATGTAAATCCATATATCTTCAGAAGTGATTTGATAAGGGTGGGTGAGAAACAAATAAAAATGTAATGTGTTTTTTACTATCAATCCCCACTTGGTGGTGGTGGTGGTGTTGCTGCATGAGTGTGTCTTTAGTCGATGGAGGTTGTGGTAATGATCTTCATTTAATTTCTTTAGGGTTAGCACCATGATGATACAATTAGATCCTTTGATTCATTTTCCTTCATTTTCACAGCACCTCACTAGATCTGGCCCTGCACTGGAATCTTATGGATTACTTTTTTTGTGCTTTTTGGATCTTAAAAATTTGGTAACCATTTATTTGGACCAACAGAGCTAAGATATTCTTCTAAAAATCTTTGTTTGTGTTTAGCAGAAGAAAGACAGCTATACACATCTGGGATAGTATGAGTGTGAGCAAATGATTAGAGAATTTTCATTTTTGGGTGAACTATCCCTTTTAATACTGGATGCTAATAAAACTAAGGAATCCTAAGGTGGCTGGCACCAAGGTGTCCAAGTGTCTCAACAGGTCAGTTCACAACCTCCCACTCTTGGTTCTCTACCTATAATCTGTAAAAAGTATGAGCACTGTTGTGCTCTTCCACTCAACATTTAGGCAAAAACTCATTAAATACTATCACATTTGTAATTGCATAATATTTACTTGTTTAAAAAAAAAAAAAAAATGAAAGCCACCATTTATGTTAGAGCCATAGCACAGCATTAGTGCAAAATTTCTTGGCATGTTGGAGCCATAATGCTTAGGCAGGTTGTGCAAGTTTTAGTCAGATCTGCAACATATCCCATTCTCTTCTTTCTATTTCCTCTTCCCTCTTCACTCATTGTAGCTGATGAAAATGTGCCAAAAATGTAAAAGTTTTCATTTTTAAAACAGTGTAACTGTGTTAAGGTGTCCCACTCTGATGTGTATAATATAGGGATTGATAAATGTCAGTGAGAGTAGCTAACATTGCACTGTAATTTAGGCAGATGGTGCTGAATGCTCAAGGGCATATGAATACAGCATAGGCTAATTAGCCAGAGGATGAATGCCACAGGGCCTGGACTGGTTGAGCAGGGCTTGTAAGTCTTTCTTATTTCCTTGCAGAGGAATTTAACTCCAGGCTAGATGCAGAGCCAAATCAATAGGCATCCAGAGCATAATTTAGAGAAGCTTCATTAATCACAAAGCGGCCACACATTTTTTTGTGCCCCGCTCTGACACCTGCTCTAATCTTCTTGGCATTGTGACACCCAGACTGCTGCAGTATACAAATCCTCTGATGGCGTGTAACTGGAGCTGGAAGAAAATGCTCTCCAGACACTGGATAGATAGCTGAATGACTTGTATGTCAGTGGATGTTCAGATTGTGTTTGTACATTGCTGTTTTTTTGTAACTAAAGCTTGGTACAAGATTAAGCAATGCCAGGAACATAAAAGAGCAGACTGTAAACTTGTAGTTTTGATTTTCCTACCCACATTTCACCCACAAGGTGAGGCGAGCCATATCATTTAACATTGTAAATTGGAAACAAAAACACTTACATTCCTGTGAGATAAGCAGAGGCACCGTAGAACACATATGAAACATTCTCTAATTAAGGATATCATTTAATTGATGTTTTTTAGTAAGCAAGCTTTATTGGACAATGCTTTCAAGGGATAGATCACCCAAAAATGAAAATTCTCTTGTCATATAATCCCCATGCTATCCCAGATATGTATGACATACTTTCTTCTGCAGAACACAAAGATTTTTAGAAGAATATCTCAGCTCTTTAGGTCCATACAATGCAAGTGAATAGGTGGCAAAATTTTTAAGCTCCAAAATGCACATAAAGTCAGCATAAAAGTAATATATAAGACTCCATTGGTTAAATCAATATCTTCTGAAGCAATATGACAGGTGTGGGTAAGAAACAGATGAATATTTAAGTCACTTTTTTTTTAAACCATAAATTCCTCTCCCTGCCCAGTAGGGGGCGATATGCACAAAGAATATAAATCACCAAAAACAAAAGAAGGACTTAAATATTGAACTGTTTCTCACCCACACGTATAATATCTCTTCAGAAGCTACGGATTTAACCACTAGAGTATTATGGATTTTATGCTATTTTTATGGGCATTTTGGATTTTAACAATTTTAGCATCCATTCACTTGCATTGTGAAGAGCTGAAATATTCTTCTAAAAATCTTTGTTTGCATTCAGCAGAAGAAAGAATGACATACACACCTGGGATGGTATGAGGGTGAATAAAAGATGATAATTTTCAGAATCACTTTTGATCTTTTTAAAAAGTCTGATTTTTCTGTATAACTCAGATAGTTGTGTGGTTGCAATGTAAGTGTTTTCTAAAGGCTGTGTAAGGACAGCGATTTGAGTCAGTACACATTCTAGTCTGCAGCTTCCTGACAAAAATCTCAGCATACAGCCCTAGAGAAAGACTTCATTTGCATAAGAGAGCTGTCACTCTGTATTGCTGACTCTTTAACTCTTTCCTCCACCTCAACAATGACGGCATGCTGGTGAAAGCAGCATGATTAGCACACTCTGATTGGCTGCCCATTTCTCTCTCTAGCCTGTTCCCCAGCTTCTCTCAAGACAACACTGCTTGTCATAACAGCGGCCTCAAAATCTGCTTGAAAAGCGAGAGGAGAATAATGCAGATCTTGCTTTGTTTGTGTTGGAGGGTAGTCATAAAATTTGAAGTGCCTCTCCTCGCATTGGCAATTGCCTAAACTGAGGGTAATGGTTGATATAACTGTTGTTGTTTAGTTGTAGTGGAATAAATATTCAAGCATGTCACCTTCAAACAAGTAAGAGCACAATGTAGGTGATTCATCTTAAATGACATCTGATTCATCTGACCTTAAAATCTTCAAATAACGGTTAGCTCTGAAAGCCTTCTGATGGGAGTGGAGGTGTAAGCTACCCTCTTAGTTTCATTGTTTTGTACTGTGAGCTTTTTATTTAATTTAGCTGTTTGATCAGAATTTGTTACATCCAAAAAGTGTCATTATAATATAAAACTATTGAGTGAGTGAGAGTGACCCTAAATGGCCCATTGTGCTGGAATTCTCAAATTGTGACTGATGACAGCTGTCACATGGTAATGGTTGTAATGGGATTTACACAACAATGCATTATGGGGATTAAAACCCAATCAGTCTCTCTATGTTGCACATGTAGGGCACTACTACACACCCTATAAACTGGGAATATTCGAGTGTTGTAGAATATGTTAATTAAATGACTGTATATCAAGTATTATTTTCTGATGAGTCATAATCTGCAGAATAATCATGTCCATAACCAGTTTTACTGATCAATTTATCTGTATTGTTGGATTCTTTCATTACACTAATGGCTTGATTCAGAGGACATCTTTTGTGTAGGTGTGGGATTATGAGTCAGTTCAGGATTATGGATTACAGGTCTGAATGGAATTGTTTGAGATTTAGAAATGCATTTTCATGCCATTTATTGAAGATAATCTTCTCTGATTCATGTCATTTATGGGCACTGCTTATGTCCACTCTGGGTGTTGGAGTGCATAGAAAAATTTCGATAACACTAACGTGTACAAAATTAGCACACTATTTAGCATTAAGGTAAATACAATTTTAATCATAGCCTATACTGTTTTTCCAAAACTGGCATATATAGTGATATACAAACCATGTGGCTATAGGTTGTATGGAATTGCTTTTGTCATGATGTTTGGCTCTATGACTTTCAGTAAGACAGCCTTGTGGATAAATGTAGTAATTGTTGTAGTGGAAAATATACCTACACATGTTCTTAGACCTCAGATAGTCTGTAGGCCTAACTGATTAGAACAAAGATATGCATGATACATCTATAATGCATTCGCTTTAAGGAATTTTCACAACAAATGTGAACCTTCTTTGCAATTTATCGCCGTGATTACCATTTTAATGAAAACAATGGATTCCTAACGAACCCTTTCACACCTGGAACAAACGTTTGTGCTAAATCACACACCGACAAAGCAAAGCTTTTTTTACGGTGGGTGTGTAAAAAAAAATAACAATTATTCACCCCGTGAAGAAACGTCTAAAAAAAATTTAGCTGTAAATCACGTGTTAGGAGCTGCTGCATTTCCCAAAACCAGCAAAACAGGTGTCGCTAAAGCACATAAAGCTGATTTGACCACAACGTTAAATGCTGAAGCAGTGAGAACGTGTGTTTTCATTTGCATCAAATGCCTTAAAATGAAAAAAAAAAAAAATTCTCCCATGGGTTCTCTTAACATGTAAATGATATTTCTGTATCATTGCCTTGCATCCCATTCAAAAAGCTCTTTGATCTTACATGGATTGTCTTCATATGTTGTTGTATTTTGTCCTTTGCATTTAATCTTAGGTGAGTCCTCTTATATCTCTAATATATCATATATCGCATATATATATATATATATATATATATATATATATATATATATATATATATATATATATATATATATATATATGATATATTAGAGTTATAAGTTCAGTTCTGAAACGACGTTTTGTGTGAAAAGGCATTTACGTGAACAAGTTGTAGGAGAGTTAAACTTTCAGTAAACACTCCTACTCCTCAGACCAAGTAAAGATCCCACAATTACAGAAACAGTAAGTGGATTATTACAGTGATGCTTTTTGTTACACAATATCCAGTGATCCATGGCAATTGTGCTGACAAATATTCTCTCTCAGTGATCACAGGTGACAAACCCAACATCAGATAAGCAATTCAGTTCTGAAACCATCACATCACCTTGCTGATTATTGTCACTGTGTCAATATCGCTCTGAGTTGGCTGTTCAGTCTCTGCTATGGATATTGTGTTTTGCTTAATTACACTTCCCCCGGGTCTGAACGTTGCACCGCTTAATGGGATATCATTTTCTGCTGCAAATCCAACAGAAGACATTTATGAATTGATGGTCAAGTTTATTTACATTTATGCATTTGGCAGACGCTTTTATCCAAAGCAACTTGCAGTGCACTTATTACAGGGACAATTCCCCCAGAGCAACCTGGAGTTAAGTGTCTTTCGCAAGGACACAATGGCTCTGGGGATCGAAATAGCAACCTTCTGATTACCAGTTATGTGCTTTAGCCCACTACGGCACCACCAGATCAGGCAGGTGCCATTCCTGCTTTTCAGAAGGCAATCAGTAATAGTTTCAGGATGCCTTTCAGTCTACACATTCTCATGTCGAAATAGTAAGGGTTCATACGACTTTTCTAAATTTGGCTAATTTGTATGATATCGTATGACTGCACTCGTATGAATTCATATGACTTTCACTACAGACAATGACATCGCTTGACCTCGTTTCCATCTAATATGCGACAATTACTTGCTTCTATCACACACAACAGCTTCCTATTATGTTTACACACTCAACTAACGATTGGTTGGGTTTAGATGAGGGGTTTGGTTTAGGGCATAATATTAATAAGCATGTCCTTAACGCCTCGTGTGCGAAACTCGTGCTTACTTCCACATTAGACAACTGGGCATTTGCATGTGATGAAATGGTACGAAATCACACAAAATAGCCCACTCGTAAAATATGTATGAATTTTCATGAGACTAGGATGCTTTCAGTTCTCTTTGGTCAGAGGGAGGTATAGGATATAGGAAATGGGCTTTGGACACAGGTTGGGATTTGGCAGAGTCTGGTGAGCAGACATAAAGGATGGACAAGTTTGCAGAAGCCACCTGCCCCTTATAAAAACTGTTTATAATATTGAGCCAATCAGCTAACTAAAAGTGGCAACAATTCTATCTAATGTATTTATAATTTTCAAAATAATGTAGCCTTTTAGTTTTCATTTATAATCTACTTTTTCTAATGAGTAGCAGCATAGAGTGGCAAATATTTAAACATGCACTTCTAAAATGACCACTCTAATTCTGAATCTCATTTAGGTAAATCTGTGTGTTTATGTATTTGTATTTATACAAACCTGCATAGCTTCAATTTAGTTAGCAACGTGTGGTGCAGTGGCGATTGCTTTAAGATTATACAGGAAGCACAGATTTCCCTCAAATTTCATAAAAGTTGCACCAATGAGGAGTTTAATATATATAGACATGAGCTATGCGTTTTAAATATTTTTGCAAAAGTGTAAAATATCACACATCACTGTCACACTGTTCGTTGAAGTAACGCATCCCGCTTTGTTCTACATGAATAGGTCCATAGAACTGGACATAAGGCATATAGACTTTAATGGTATTCTATGACAGATCGCTGTACCATTCAAATCAATTGCACAATACACTGATGTTCATGGACGTGAGGCTCTCAACATGTCATTTTGGGCCCCGCCTGTCGCTGTAATTCTCTCAGAGCTTATGGGAGGTTTGTGAGCACTGTTTGCATTGGATTTGCATCTTATTGCCTATTGGGCTTTTAATCCATGTATTTTTGTCTCGTGTTGAAGCCCGGCATCTCTGTATGATGAATGGTCGAGCTCTCAAATGAGCCTAACTTTGCAACAAATGGTGATGTATGTGATTGACAGCATATTAAAAAATGTTAAGTAACGCGGTCAAGGGCAGTTATTGTAATCTGATGTATACAACGTTTATTTCAGCTTTCATAATTGGTTATTTTGCCTATATTGTTGCTAAAGAAATTGCCCCATATGAGTAAAAGTTTGATCAGCTTTGGTTGCAACGTTGCAGCAACAGTGAAAACCATTAACTGTGCTTCTCCATTTTTGAAAAGCGCCAGCCACCACTATATTATATCTTACAACTTTTGCAATAGGGTAGCTTGACTGCTTTATATGTAGCTTGTGGCTTGAGAAGCTACAGTTTCAAAGTAATACTGGGCTGCAGTGTCACAAATCTGCTCAGACCAAATAAAAACTCATAAGGAATAGTCAATGTTGACGTGATATATGTGAAAGGAAGGCCATTTGAGATGAGATATTCTCACATCATGTGGATGGAACTCCATAACTACTATCAAAGTTCACCCTCCTCTACTTCTGAGCTTTCAGTCAGTTCCCATGGGTGTCTTTCTACCTGTTCTGTCATAGTTCGACAAAGAGGTAAAAAATAAACTCCATGCTTTAATTGGTAATTCCCATTGACCATTGGGGTCCAGAAAGTTTGTAGCGTAGGGCTAAAGTGCAAAATGAGATCACAGATGATGATCAAGTGACACGGAGGCACGGACCTTTAACTGCACAATTGCCCTTTCATTACAGTGTGAGGTCCAAGTTAAAGGACAAGAAGCCTCCTGTCAAGTCCATGCAATCCTGCTATTTAATAGTTTAGTGAGATAGTTGTTAAAGCAAATAGCTGTGACTATGGCTGCATGTGTGCAAATATGTTTGGTAAATGTTAATAGTCTCTTTCCTATACTCAGTTAGTGCTGAGGATTAGTCATTTGTTTGATTATGAACAATTTAAAGCTGTCCAAATTAGAACTTGCATAAGTAAGAAAGAGATGTGATAAAACCTAACAGTGTCAGAGAAGATATAGACTACTGCAAGAAAAATGCATTATGTTGGAGCGGAGGGTGAATAGCTGTCCTCTGTAGGTGGTGATCATAGCAGAATTGAGCAATGGAAATAGCACTATATTTTTTTGATTACATTGATGGGCAGTTGAGTGACAGTCACCCATCTCCCCCACTACAAGCAGAGCCTATTGAATCTCCCATTGATTATTTTTTCTAACTTGTCAGAAACTAATCTGTGCCTCCATAGTGTCCATTAAAGCCCAGGTTGACACGGGTCTGCCAAAGTAGTCATTACCTGAATTTACACTTTTAGTTTCTGGAGCCACTAAAATCAATTCTTCTAGCCTTATTAAGCACTTAATTTCTAACAGAAGATTTCAAGCAGTAGCTTAAAGTAGCTGGCCAGAAGTCTTGCAGTCAGAAGTCTGGCCCACTCTGTAGCTTAAGATTCACCAACGTAGACAAAAAGTGACCAATCACAGTTTTTGTTTTTATGTACCATTTAGGGGTGGAAAAATCTGAAATCGATATTATCAATAATGTACTAAATGATCAATAATAGACTGGCGTAGAAAAACAAAACCATTTAAAAGATGGTTCAGAAGTTTCTGCGAACGGTTGTATGGAAAACACCAAAGACAGTAGTGGGAAATGTGTGCAGACTTTGTAATGATAATTTTCTCAAATACAACTCAGAAGTGGAATACAGTTCTGCTCATGGATATCTAGTTTACTTGTTTTTAAGTGCCTTAGACAAAACTTGGAAGCACTTTATAATAACTTTCATTAATAAATCACTAACAAACTTTATTTAGTGCTTAGCAGATCATTTGTTAATATATATATATTCAAATAGTTAGAAATATGAGATAATGCACTTTTTATTTTTAACTAATGAATTTAACTAACATTACATAACACTTAACAGATCATTAGTTCATGTCAAATAAAATACTTGTTATTCAGCTTTCAATTCTATCTGGCTTTGCACTTTTTAACATTAATAAACCGTTTTTAAAAATGTTACAAAATGACAAACAGATAATTTGTTAATGTACACTTGAATGCTTACAAATTTTTTCATAAATTATATATAAATGAGCTCATGCACTTTTTTTACTTTCACAAATGTTTTATATAATTAATATCTTTCACTACTTCAAACACTATTAATAATAAAAAATTATGGTGTAGGTGGTTTTGTTTATGCATGTAAGCATGCTTTTAAAATGTACACATCTTTACAAATAATTTGTTCATATTTTTGCAATACCCAAGCTAAAGTTAAATCTGTTCATACATTGTAAAAGTATGTATGTATATCACTTCTATGTATGTATGTATGTATGTATGTATATCACTTTTTTTTTTTTATCTCTGTCTTGTTGTTGTATTGTCTGTGCACTGGACGCTTCTGTCACCAAGACAAATTCCTTGTATGTGTAAGCATATATGGCAATAAAGCTCTTCTGATTCTGACATTAGTTCTTGATTCTACTGACATTAATAACACATAACAACAATAATTACTTTGGGAGCAAAACTTTTTCTTGCCTCATTAATTATTTAAATTGTTCTGTATCCTTAAAGCAAAGTAATTTAATCTTAAATCAGGAAAAAAATTTACAATTTTCAAGAGAGATAAAAACATGTTTATTTAGTAAAGAAATGTTTTACAAATAAATGTGTCACCTTATTAGTAAAATACAAATATATTTGTCTCTACAAATAATATCTCTCTAAAAAAAAACAACATAAAAGTCTCTACCTTGTGTAAAAGCAAATAAGAAGCATTTTAATCTTGTACGAATTACCAAACTATAAATTTCAATTTGACTTTAACACCCACCCCCTCCTCAGTCGATGGGTAAACGTTGACGGTCCACCGGTCAGACTGTGGGGGGAACAGCTATGGATTTCGTACTGCTCACATTAAGCACTTTTCATTGATATATATTCCTCTGAAGGTTTCCTCTTTCTCCTGCGCTATGGCGGCGGATTATTCACTCTTGCTGGATCCGAGCAAGTGGAATTTCTGCTTTCCATTAAGCAATGCTTTCAAAATCAGGACAAATAACCTATTTGATCATCATTACAAGTAGCTGTGCTTGTAAGTTGCAAGATAAGATTTAACCAACAAATGAGAGCAATGGCCGAATTCCCGGTGAAGGACTACACTAACCACAAACCTCCTAAAGCAAGCACAGATCGACCAATCAGAGATTACAGCAGGCCTGGGTCCAGCTCTAAGATGTAAGGTGGGCCATAGGACCCGCCTGGTGGGCCAAACAGTTGGACGGGTGTGTGAAGGTGTTGTTCTCAAGGTGGGCCAAGTTCATGATTTGGTGGGCCAGGCCCTCCTGTAGAGCTGGGCCTGGATCACAGGATGACCGCCATTTTAAATGACAGTGTATGTCATTCAATAGGCATTCATTCAGAAAAAAGTTAGTGTATTACAAAACTGTATGACATACAGTATATGATTTTAGTTATTGTGATATATGGCACAATTGAGTCCTGAACGTTTAATATCAATTGTAAGCATTTGAATTTACATTACACAATGCTTAAAAGATAATAAGTTAATGTTAGCTAAATTTATTAGTAGACATTAACAAGCACATTCATCTCATCCATCATCACATTCATCTCATATTTCTTTCGGAATTTACATTAACTAATAATCTGTTAAGCATAGTATAATGTTTTTAAATTAATGTTATTATAAAGTGTTAACCAAAACTCTATATATGTTTCAAAGACAATCAGTGTCAAAAATCCAGTGATTAGTCTTTCCTCAAAAGTCCTTATTGTAGCATCTCTGACACCTTTCAATCTGTAAGTATGACCACTTTGTTTCAGGCAAACAGGTAAAACCCATGACTCCCCAAAATTGCATAGAAGTGAGACAATCAAGGTTACATTTCCCAAAAGCATCGTTAATGAACTATGGTCGCAAGTTTAATCATTACCAACATAGTTCAACGATTTGCCATTTCCCAAAACCGTACTTCCAATGACCATAACAGCATCACAGAGTTGTGTAGATGAAACTACAGCTCTCCACCTGTGGTTAGAAGCATAGTTTCTTGTTAGTTTGCGTTGTCGACATCATTGATTTTGCCGCAGCTGGGGTGTGTTCTATTCAAACTTATTACCCCTATGCCCTATTGATTTCAAAGATTTCACCATCCACTCTGAGAGCTTTGAAAGGCTTGAAGTTGTGGTGCTCAAAGTTAATTTTATTTGGAAATTCAGTTTGAAACGATCTTCCAGCATGACTGTCACACTTAGAAGTGCCCTCCGAAGGCATTATTTATGACGTTTGAAACACAGTATTGGCTTTGTTTTCACACAGAAAAGGTGAGTTATTTTATTATTTACAAGCAAATATATTTTACAACATTTTCCAAAAAGAAATGTCACATTTGATTATAGTGAAAAGCGCTATGCAAGTGTAAAATTCATTCATTTACATATTGTTAAATATTACACTTACATATGTAAAACATAATTTCCCAAATCATAGTGTAATTTTATATAGCCAATATGCCTATATATATATGCCTATGCCTTTTCTACAAAAATAATTGTAGAAATATTCATGTATGTCCACATATCTGATTTCTTTTTGAGATAGCTTGTCTGTGTAAGTAGTTTTGTGTTTATTGTAAGGTGTTTACAGAAGTAGAATATAATAGAATATGGAATATTCTCAGTAGGGTTCAGGTTGGAAGAATTCACTAAGAAGGAATTTGACGAATGACTCCTGGCATGATCAATATGAAATGTAAACGATTCTTTTAAATAAAATTCTGTTTACCGCCTGCATTCCATGGCAACGTTAGATGTGCCAGGCTGTTTTCTTTTTTTTTCCTTTTTCTTTTTTCTTTTATTTTTTTTAAGAAGGCACAATGCACTGTATAAAAAGTCTATTTTGCATAGAAAGGATGCGTGTTTGTGAAAAATATCTGAAAATAATTGAAATACAGCTACCTGTATGTATTATGCAGTATCCAGGTGGAATGAATACTAAAGGCGCTAAAACAACGACTTTTTAGTTCTTCACACGTAGAAGGGCAGATTACTAGTTCATAAACACTTTTCACCCTGTTCCTTAAACAATTCTTTATGGCTTTAAACACTTTTACTATAGTACATGACTTGTAACATGATACATTTGACTATTTTTATTACATAACCAACTACAATTAGGCCTAGCTTGGTCGAGTGCAATCAAATTGCGCAGTAGCTGAACTGATAGAGCATTGCAAATGACTGGGGTATGAATCCTAAAGAGCATGACTCGTGAGTTGATACATGCACTGAAAGTGTCATAGAAGCATCACAAAATGATGTGGTTTGCATTTTCTTTTCCTGAAAGGTTTAGAATTTAACGTATGGGGTAGTTTTTGCTGATTTTAATAAAGCATGAGCCTTTAAAACCACATGTTTTTCATCTCCCATTTGCTTTTTATGACACTATCAGTTCGATTTATGGATTAAGGTTTAGGATAGAGAGGTAGGTTTTGTTGATTTAAAACCTCAACTCACTTTTAGCACCACTCACTGGACATTTCACCCCGGGACTGCTGTGATCGGTGTAATTAAAATAATTTTCCATAAATGTCGGTGCAATCACATTTCTTTTCCTTTTATTTTCCATGAGATCAGTCCATAGTTCAGCCCATTTAAAGGGCCTGGTTAAATTGGATTTTGGGTGGTTATTGAATAAGACTATATGTTTTTGTGCTGAGCACGTCTTTCCGAAAGTTTTATTCAGGTCAAACTAGTGAATTTCACCCCTTTAATTTTAACTTCTCTCAGAGTGATTTAGAGTCCACCAGATTGGAAGAAAACACAATGAATCTCCATCTGCCTTATTATTGTGCTGTAATGATATTTAGATGAGTGATGAGCCCTCCAAGACTCAGGGATTGCTGTTTTTCTATTTCTCAAGCATTTTAATTATAACATGGATTCTAAGGCCTAAGGAAATACAGTACATGCACCATATGTGCCTGTGTATGTTCATGATGTGTGTGCAGCGCCATGCGCTCCTATCCCATGGCACAATCTCATCTAAGGACTTTGTGTTTGCCTTGAAGAATCTAAATAAAACATTGTGAGGATGACAACTGCTAAAAATAGCTTCGCCCTTGTTCCCTGAAGCCGATTTCACACATTCTAGTGTGATGAATATAAGGAGTGTGAGCAGCAATGGTTCAGTGTTATGGGCACACACTCAGAGGAAGAAATCAATTACATTACAAGACAGCCAAGGCATCAAACCAGAAAAGAAGTGGTGAGCAAACTGTCACAGTCTCGCAGCTTTCTTGAATTTAAAGAACTTTTGGATGGACTGTGTTTTTAACTCTCAAATCTCATTTATGCTTGCGTACATTCAAACATTGGTCTTCAAGACCAGATTTGATTTCAGTTAAATAAAACTTATTTGATTCTTGCTTGTCTCATGACCGATTGTTAGAATTCTGCCTTCATATTGGCTCAATCAAGATTGTTTTTTAAATCAGTATGTCTATGGTTTTACAGTAGCATGCGAAAGATACTTTTTAGCTTTTCTTGTCAGATCACACACTAGGTTTTTCAACCTCTCCAATGGAGTTTTAATATATCAAAGTGTCATCAGAGGAGAGCGGTGTTACACTGAGCAATACTGAATTTTTGCTCTGTCATCTATATAGCACTCCCTTCATAATCGTTCACTGCTCTACACTTTAGTTGCACCAGATAGCTGTTGAGCACGTACAATTGTGTAAAACACTCTACATTTATCATGAACCCCAAACCTACCCATGAATACGGTATATATATTTTTTATTTTATAAAATGAACCCCTGACTGTTTTTAGCAGTCACATTGCAACATGGATGCTTAGTCAATAGCCTTCCTGCAGAGAGTTTGACCATCTTGAACGGTTAGCTAGCATGTCAGCAAATACTTAGTGACAGAGACAGAACCAGCTGATTTCATTAAGTCAGGTCCATTTACTTTTAATGAAGTGCAGCAATTGAAAGTATGGCTGTCTTGTGTTTTACTAATCGTACTGTATGTTTGTGTGTTGAATTTGGATGAGCAGAGACCATCAGAGTCAGAGAATCCAGTTCAGAAAACCATGAAAGAATGTTTCAGTGCTTTAGTATATCCTTGTAGTTTACAAGAACATTTGTCTGAATTTTTGTCATTGGTTTCAGTTCTTTTCTGCCGACATCAAACTGAGCATGTCTGTGTTTGTGTTTCATGTAGTCCTATACCTCCATCCTTCTGGACTATACAGTTGTGTGACACTGCAAAAGTGTAAAAGCAATGTCTGGCAGCAGCCTTGCAATGCGCTATGTTCTCTTTTTTGACACACAGATACAAGCCCCCCTTGACTGTTTCTTAGCAAAAACACTTTTAAAGGTGTATTTGTGATATAAAGTTGAATTCACTTACAGTTGGGTATAAAAGTCTACATTGAAAATCTGGGATTCAGAGTAACCAAATAAAATTATATAAAATTAAAATAAAATATATCTTGATAGTAAAACAGTAAAATGAATAAGAAATATATAATTTTTGAACTATTCCTATCAAATAAGCAAATTTGTGACTGTCACCATGCAACTCTTCTTGTATTAAATCTTAAAACATTTTAATTCACCTTTTACCTCAAAATATAATGAACTCTTTATTTCCATTGGAATTATATCCTGCTTTTTGCATCACTGCTTTAGGTCTGTCCACCCAGTGGTATCTACATTTTGCTAAAGGCATTTTTTCACCCTCATGTTGTTCCAAACCTGTATGACATTCTGTTTCTGTTGAACACAAAAGGTGAGATTAGGCAGAAGGACAACTTCAGTAGACATTTTCTTTCCTTTCATTGCTTCTTTTTTTTCCATACAATGAAGGTGAATAGTGACTGAGGCTGTCAGTCCCTTACATTCTGCCTAACAGAAGAAGCCATACAGGTTTGGAACTTGAGGTTGAGGAAATAAGAATTTAAATTTTTGATTGAACTGTTCCTTTAATCGCCTTTCGCCCAATGTTAGCTGGGATAGGCTCCAGCCCCCCGCGACCCTGTACACAGGATAAGCGGTTGACGATGGATGGATGGATGGATGTTCCTTTAATGTGAAGGCACTGATATAAAATGTTCCCTTGCCCTTATTCTGTTTACTGTGGTCTGTTGTATTTTCTTCTCTTTAACTTTCCTTTAACACATCTTTATCATGCTATCGTAAATAATGATGATAAACTGGCAGTAGATACTGTAAAACGAGTGTTGTTTGAGCCAGTGTTTTGTGTTGTGGAATGATGGTGTTAGGTGGTGCTCGGTTTGGAGTTTAATGACCGGAGACCCCCTTCAGAGAAAAGGCAGCTTCTGTGAGGGGCCGTGCCACAGGGCACCGCCTGACAACACAGGAGCACCTCATTAACTTCCCACATCCTCATCCAGCACAAACATGCACAAACATACACACACCCACTCATACACAATCTCTATGTCTACAAACACCGATATTTATCTGTGTATAACAACATAAATGTTTGTAAATTTTTCTTTCTTTAAGACACCATATTATGGACGTTTGGTAGCAGTACAATTATACAGTATTATTATTGCAGTGTTATGTGGTTTTACCATTATACCACAGTGACCATTTTCTGCCTCTGTCTTTAATTAAACAATGTTTTTTTTACTGAACCTGTCCCTTTCTAAAGATAGTTCACAGAAAAATGTCTGTCACCATGTGCTAATCCTTATGTTGTTCCAAACATGTATCATTTCTTTCTTCTGTGGAACACCATAGGAGATGTTGAACATGGCTGGATGTTCACCTCAGGCTGTTGCTAGCATCATGCTCGACCAGTTGTGCAACAGGAACATGTCAGCATGTACAGTAGGTACAGTTGCATTTACTTGCTAAGCTACTGGACAAAGAGTATATGGTCAAAGGTTAAAGGAATAGTTCACCCAAAAATGAAAATTCTCTCATTAATCACTTACCCGGATGCCATCCCAGATGTGTATGACTGTCTGTCTTCAGAACACAAATAAAGATTTTAGAAGAAGATGAAGCTCTGTAAGGTCCTTATAATGCAAGTACACTGGGCCAGCACTTTGATGGTCCAAAAGTATGCCATTTTGGCAGCATAAAATTAATCCATGCTGACTCCAGTCGATCAATGAATGTCTTCTGAAGCAAATCGATATGTCTATGTAAAAAATAAATCGATATTTAAAATGTTATTAACTTTTAAAAAGCGCTTCCTGCCAGCAGTTGACGCATCACGTGGCTGTCGCGTGACATAAGTGCGTTGGCGAGTTCACGTGAGAATTTCTAAAGCTTTCAGCGCTTATTCATAACAGAACACAAGAGTTTGGCCATTTCAATTGCATCAGAGCCCTGGAAGGAAGTGTCTATTTAAATTTAAAATAGTTTTAATTATCAACTTGTTTCTTACATTAACCTATCGAAGACATTCATTGATCGACTGGAGTTGCATGGATTACTTTTATGCTGCCTCAATGTGAATTTTGGACCATCAATGTGCTGGCACCCATGTGCTTGCATTATAAGGACTTGACAGAGCTCTATCTTCTTCTAAAAAATCTTTATTTGTGCTCTGCTAAAGAATGACGCTGATGCCACACTGGGATGGCATCAGGGTAAGTAAATAGAGAATTTTCATTTTTGGATGAACAATTCCTTTAATGTTCTCATGGTTGTAACATCATAACCATGATTATTATGGTTAGTTTTCATAACTGGTCTGGGTGGACTGATAAGGAATGCTTTGCATTGTGAACACACATCGACATAGTACATCAAACTCTCTTTTTTTTTTTTTTTTAAAGAGCAAGAAAAGTCCTATTTTCTATGATATGCCTCCACGGATGTTCGGATTGATGTAGTCTCATTGCTGAACATGTACTGTTGCTCAAAGCTGTGTTCGGTCTGCTCTAGGAACAGATGGCCCTTCTGCTGTCCTACTGCTCTCCTGCACCCCATCTCTATGCTCTCATCCTGTCCTGGCACACAAAAACTCTCTCTGGCCCCAACCTTCCTCTCCTATAAGGCCCAGGTATACTTCGGTTTTGTGTATTCCAGATTGGATCCTGCCTGGTCGACCACGTAGCATTTCAAAGTATACTCTTCTGACTGCAAGTGAATAAGAATGTTGCATGTGCACTATGGTAGCCTTGTGAGACTCTTATAGTATTGTCAATGGCTGGTGCATGTGCAGATGATGCGCACAGACGAGGACTGTGCTGATTGTGCTGATGATTATATTTTTGTCATGTTTATTGTGCGCTGAATGATCAGCAGTGTGGATAACAGAAGTATACTTCGGCCTTTAGCCATCACTGATTCAAGCTCTTCTTTCACCTCTGGCTTACTATGTAGCCTATACAACGATTCCAGTGCTCCAGGTGAACTGACCTTTATTATCACACTGGACACTATACTAATCGTACTGACAAGCAACCGTTTTAGCATATTTTTGAATTGAAGGTGCTATAAGCAATTTTTATGGTATGGCATGCAAAAAAATCCCTATTACTGGTACTTGTCAGCTATCACTAAAATATTGTACCTGTCACAGCCCTAGCTTCTGTAAATAACAAAGAAAAATGTGATTGTGGTCAGTGGTCAGATTCTTTGTGTGGAGATTCTCTGTCTGTCAATCATTTTGCATGTTTACAGGGTAGCTCATGAATGGGCAGCAGGCGGCTGACAGCACAGTATTTGAAGCAGATCATTCAAGTTATTCAACTCCATATTTAGCTTCATAAGTAGCTTTCAGTTTTGGGGGAGTTTTTGCTAGAACAACGTTTTTGACACCCAATATGTATCGCAGATTTTTGGCAATTCCTTCCAGGTATTTATGCCAATTTGAGGATGCTGCATAAAAACAATTATGGATTGAAGCAGCAAGATGTTATTTAAGTATCCAAAATGTGTATAAAAAATACCTATGCACATAAATTACAATGGAAACACATTTACTGAATACTGTATATTCCTCTAGAATTTATATATGAAAATAGTGATAGAATATATGTGTTTCATGACTTTGCCTCAACAAGCCCCAAAATGATCAGCTACTGTTATCTCCCAGAAATGTCTGACATGCTTTCGCTCACAGACATAAGGCATCTGCCGCTGAATGCCTGCAAACAAAGTTTGTCGGAGTGTTTTGGTTGCGTACTCTGTACCCCAATTTATTGTATTTAATAATAGTGCTGTAGTGGCTATTTTGTGATTTTTGTTTTCTTAAGCACATGGAATGGAAATTTTGGCTATTTGCTTTATTTGCAAAAGTTTAGCTACATTCAGATTTTTCACATAAATAAAATTTTTAAGAAGCATAGTGGAGGAATGATGCACTTTTATAGGCATAGTTCACCTAAAAATGAAAATTCTCTCATCATTTACTCACCCTCACGCCATCCCAGATGTGGAGGACTTTCTTCAGCAGAACATAAATTAAGATTTTTAGAAGATTATTTCAGCTCTATTGGTCAAAATATTGCAAGTGAATGGTGACCAGCAATTTAAAGCTCCAAAAAACACAGACAATCATAATAAAAGTAATCCATTCAACTCCAGTGGTTCAATTAATGTCTTCTAAAGTGATACAATCGCTTTGGGTGATAAACCATAAGGGGAATCAGTTCACGCTGCCTCTCCTGTGACGTAAGCACTCTGGCATGTTCAAATGAAAGCAAAACAAATGAAGCTTGTGAACGGCATTCTGTTGTAAACAAATCAAGCTGGACTTAAAGTTGTATCATGTGAGTTCTTGCATGAACATGCAAATGTGCTTACGTCATGCACGAGGCAGTATGAACTGATTCCCCTCATGGACATTGGAGGGTGACCGAAAGTAAACAATTATAGTGAAAAGGACTTAAAGATGAATCTGTTTCTTACCCAAAGCGATTGTATCAATTAAGAAGATGTTAATTTCACCATTGTAGTCATATGGATAACTTTTATTATGACTGCCTCTGCTTTTTAGAGCTTTTAAATGCTGATCACATCTCACTTGCATTGTATGGACCTACAGAACTGAGATATTCATCTAGAATCTTTTTATTTTAGTTTGTGTTCTGCTAAAGAAAGTCATTCACATTTGGGATGGTGAGTAAATTATGAGAGAATTTTCATTTTTGGGTGAACTATTCTTTTAAAAGAACTTTAACTTATAAAAGACACTTGCTTTCTGCTCCAGTCTTTGCTCTGCATTTAGTTTTTTAAGCACAAAATCAAATTCAGTCTGAACGGCCTCTTAGTTTGTCATGCTATTTTGCTATTATGATTTTGACAACACTGAGATGACATGCTGCTGCTCTCTTGCTCTATCTCTGATTATAAAAGTCTCAATAGTATTTTTGTAAGGTGGGGTTTTGGAAATAAGGGTTTGTCTAATTTACCATTGCTTACAACACCTTAATTTCTTTTGTCCTTTCCGAGGAGCCAGTGAACTGGACTTCAGCTTAATACGAATGTTGGCGTGTGACATGTAGATGTGGTGAGGCAATACGGGATCACTTATGCTGAGGTGAGGGACTTATAATTTATTCATCGACTGTGGCACAGGACATGAATGAACAGGAAAGGTTATTTTTCCAGCCTGCGGAGAAATTGATGACTTTCCACACATGCTCACTGCACACTGCAGTCAATGAAACCTCTGGCTGTGGCAGCACCACAACGCACAGCTCCCCACGTGTAAGAGTGAGCTGCAGAGAGTGAGGGAGGCAAAAACAAGTGATTTCATGTAGCTGACATCATCATGCAAGTCTGTAGCAGGGAATTCTGGGCCCCCAGATTACATATTGCTCTTGGCCCCTTTCACACTAAAATAATACTGTTTTGAATTTGTTGTGGGCCTTCCTGTTCTTTTGGGCACCTAGAATTATTACCACATTTCACATCACTAGCTACGGCTCTGTCCTCATGCCTCTGTTTCACAAAACCTTGCTCTTCCTGTATGTGTTAGTACGTGTAAATATAAGCCATGGCAGCAGTTCAGACTGTATGTGGTGTGTATATGTATGTGTGTCTTCGTTTGCTGCTCTTTAAACTCCCTTTATAGGAGCAGCATACAATCCAAGCTTGTTTTTAAATGTGTCTCGTAGAATTCATTAACATTCAATTTACTTTTACTCTTACACTACTCATTTAAAGGAAAAGTCAAAAATGAGATCTCTTTATGTTTTTCACTTGTAAATGGTAAAAGATAAATGGTCTGCACTTATATAGTGCCTTTTTAACCTTAATGGTATTCAAAGCGCTTTACACTGTGACTCATTCACCCATTCACACACACATTCATACATTCATGGTGCTAGCCTGTCACTGGGAGCAACTTGGTGTTCGGTGTCTTGCCCAAGGACACTTCGGCATGTGGAGTCGTGTCGAACCACCACCCTTGCGATTTGTGGCTGACCCGCTCTACCAACTGAGCCACAGCTCATTTGGTAGAGCTTCTTTATAAATCTACAGACCTTACTTATAGCAGTGCCATATTTGATTTTTGGATTGTGCGGTGAGAGATAAACTTACATTGTCTTCAATAGCATCCACTGTATAAAGCTGTATAAAGCCGAATCCAAAACTCATGTTTTCTGGAGTTTGTCAACTAAAATTTCTTGGAAAGAAACATTTTCAATGTTTAGTCAGTGGAATGATGCAAAACAAATTTGTATTTTTCTTGAATTTTTTTTTTTTGAGAAACATCTGGGACAAAATTTATATTTAAATTACATGTGACTAAAAACCTCTGAGCTACTGTAAATTTTTTTTTAATAAATTCTGTGTAGTGACTAGTGACATTTTTGCTAATTTTAGCAAGTTCAGCAAGTTGCAGCTACAGTGTTCTAATACATTACCTTTTCTATAAAACACAACATTGCTAACATAGACTGTATTAGATGTAATTCCTTCTATATATCTAGTATTGACCATGTGCATCCTGTACTAGGTTGCCCCAAGATGGTACTGATAATCTCATGATGGTACAGTATAACAGTGGTGACCAAAAGCCTTGTAACCATTTGAATTGTGTAGTAGCTGGTGGATCATTCTTTGTGGTGGGTTTTGAACTGCATTTTCTACACTATTTAGAGATGACATTAAAGGTTGTTTGTCTTTTGAAATGCATTATCTTCTCCCGCTTCCACGTGTTAATGAGCTCTTGCGCCTTCGCACTCCAGCTCTGGAAGACCGCTAGAGAACTACACGAGAGGTCTGGCTTAGGTCACCTCACGTATGATGAATGTCGTTCGGATCTTTGAAATCTTTGTGAGGGTGGTTCAGCACCAGCAACAGGGTTCAAGCTCTGTGGGGGAGGAATGATTGTATGAATGAGGGACGTGTAATTGCTGTATGAATCACATTGCATGAGGCTCTAAGCAGATGAACGCAGAACACATTACTGCCTCAGACTGAGAAGAATATGTTCGGGGAAAGAAAGACCGAAAGTCATTCATTTTCCATGTGAGTTGGCAATTTCAGTGACATAATCTATAGCAATGACTTCATATTTTCTTATTTGTGAAATTGGCGTGTCCAGCAACACAAAAAAAGTTGAGAGAAGTTTAACTTTGTGCAAAGGAGAAGTGGCAAGATGAGGCAACAAAGTATTAGGATTAAAGATGGGGTCCTGTGAGATAACATAGTGGAGTATAGGCAAGATGGAGGAGTTAATTTTATTGTGAATAATTCCCCTGTTCTCATTGATTGTCTCTGCCCAAATGTCTTAGAAATGGTAGGTATTCCAGTAAGATTCATGCATTAAAAATGTTCATCTTGTTAATGATGCAACACTACATGTCATAAAGTATGTGGAGAACCCTTCTAATTAGAAGGTTGGCTATGGCCCCCAAATTTAAACTAAAACCAATCTTATAACAACATACAATGACATTCTAGAGAATTTTAATATTCTTTGCGGCTACATTTTGTAGAGGACACTTTTATTTTCCAGCATGACTTTACCCCATGCACAAAGCAAGGTCCAAAAAAATCGTCCACCATGTCTGTCCCACCATTATCCTTCACCTTGTCATTTTCACTTGGTTTTCAGTCTTAATCTGGTCTTTTTAATAAGATCTGTTGGCTTGGTGTATGCTGTGGGAGAAGACAGCGCTGCTCAGTACAGGTACTGACTGTGCACGCAACCAATACTTTGCATAACTCCCGTGTGAATATGGCTGAACTTGTGTGGGAGCTTCTCTCGATGTGTTTTGTCTTTGACTCTTGATCATTGTTTTGTGTGTGTGTGTGTGTGTGTGTGTGTGTGTGTGAGTGAGACTGAAAGACTAACGGAGAAGGACAGATTGGGTGCAGCTGTAGTCCTTGCATCTCTTTTCAGTGTTTTGCAAATGAGGAGTCAAGCTTCCACCACTGTCCTTCTAATTATCTTTTCAGATAAACTGATTCGAACTAGGGATGTGCGAGACTAGTTGAATAAATTGTTCTGATGCTGCTAGTCAACATTGGAATTTCTAGTCGTTAATATTTCCCCCCATTAAACTGATCATAATTTTTACACATTTACGTTTGGCTTTATATTTTTACAGAGGCTGTGTTTAAATTACTGTTATATTAATGTTACATATTTTAAATAGAATTAATAATACAAATATAATTTTAAAAAGAGGATATCTGGAGCAGATACAAAGTTTCATTTCACTGCAGGCTGCACGTGCTTCTTCCCTCTCTCACTCGTGGCCCACACAGGAAAATGTCCACTCGCTAGACCAGCACACTCCGCAAAGTAGTTATGAAACTACTTCGGTGGTGGTGTGGGAATCTGATTTCCAAATGATTGAAAGTCTCTCTGGATGTTTTCACATTTGAGTCTTTTTTTTAAATCCGTGCGTGCTTGTATGTTCTTTTACGCTGGGCAGGCTTTTTCAAGCGCAGGCTGGCAGCCTCAGGTGAGTAAAGTCCCATCTTTCACCGGACCATGTCGTCGTGTTAATTTTGCTCATCAAAAAATGTATGCTTTTGAATAAGTAGCCTAAAAAATTACTGTTTATTTTCAACAAGATGCCAACTGCTTAATGGGTTAAACTTTATCTTTTATTCAGTTTGCACATCATGTTTAGAATACATCAGGTTCATTTTAGGCTACATCACAGGCCTATTTTTTCTATCCTGTCACAGCATGTCGCAGATAAATGCCCCTTTTCAGAGGTATTTAGCTTCAGATTTGGAATAAATTAAGTATTTTAAATGGGACACATAAACACATTTTTGGACTGTTTTCTGAAGGTTGGTTTCTTTTAAGACTAATCGACTTCAATGAAATTAGTAGTTCAGCACATCCCTAATTCGAACCATCAGCAATGGCCATAAACACACACTATGCCAGTGTACACATACTTGCACTTCTGTTTTACATAATTAACATTCTTGTGTCGCTGTGGTCATAATAAACCCGAGTACTCAAAGACAATTTTGTGACCTTCAAATATCTGTGCCATTCAGCCAGATAAGATTCACTTTGCTCAGCAATACTCTCTTCAAACTGTTTCTCTGCCATGACAATAATTGAGCAATGCCCCTTGTGGCAATGCGGAGAATGCAACGTGTACTTGCTTTGCTTAATGAACACATTTTTTAATGCAATGTTGCGTGAAATTGAGCTTTCATACAGTTGAAGTCAGAAGTTTACATACACCTTAGCCTAATACATTTGAACTTCACAAGACCTGAAAATTTATCATAGAAAACATTGCTTGTCTTAGGTCAGTTAGGATCACTACTTTATTTTAAGAATGTGAAATGTCAGGATAATAGTAGAGAGAATTGTTTGTTTCAGCACATTTCCAGTGGGTAAGAAGTGTACATACACATTGTTAGTATTTGGTAGCATTGCCTTTAAATTGTAAATTTGGGTCAAACTTTTTTGGTAGACTTCCACAAGTTTCTCACAATAATTTGCTGGAATTCTGGCTCAATTCTGGAATTCAGACAGAACTGGTGTAACTGAGTCAGGTTTGCAGGCCTCCTTGCACACACATGCTTTTTCAGTTCTGCCCACACATTTTCTATCGGACTGAGGTCAGGGCTTTGTGATGGACAAACCAATACCATGACTTTGTTGTCCTTAAGCCATTTTGCCACAGCTTTGGAGGTATACTTGGCGTCATTGTCCATTTGGAAGATACATTTGCGACCAAGCTTTAACTTCCTGCCTGAAGTCTTGAGATGTTGCTTCAATATATCCACATAATTTTCCTTTTGCATAATGCCATCTATTTTGTTTAGTGCACCAGTACCTCCTGCAGCAAACACCCCCGCAACATGATGCTGCCACCCCCATGCTTCACGGTTGTGATTGTGTTCTTTGGCTTGCAAGTCTCACACTTTTTCCTCCAAACATAATGATGGGCACAAGAATAACACACTATGTGTGATACTTGGATCGCATGAGGACGCAGGTAGAATGTGTGTTCGCTCTGTCGGCAGGCGGTATGGCTGCTGATTCTCTGCGGGCTGGCGGAGAAATCAGCGACGGTGACTTGGTTGAAGATGGAAGAGAATTCTTTTTTCTTCACTCCTGCAGGCAAACGGATGAAGATTGCTTGGCGGTCTCCTTCAGATCCGTTAGAGTATTTGGTGGAACATAGAGTAATCTCAACTCATCCAGCAAGATAGAGATTGTATGGCCACAGTTTCAAGTCATATGTTACTTTTGTGCAACGAGGCTACACCTGAGAGCAGTGATGAGCTGCATCTATGCACGGCACGCAAAGTCGCTGGAAGCAATGCCCAGAAGGATCTCGGAGGTATTCCTACTCCAAATGACATCATGGTTGAGGGGCGTTCTGTCATGCGCCTTGTCAGAGTTGACATTTTGATCCTTTGGAATTTCACACATAGGTGTAATGTGAGCAAGACTTCATCGGATTTGTAGTCTGTTTTGGACTCCCTTTGTTTGATTTTGGCACAGTTTTTATCAGTAAGATTTATGACTGTGTGTGTAGGCCTCAGTCAGGCTTTACGACTGTGTTAGGCCTGCCTTTGTCTTATATCTGAATACATGAGGCCCAACATTACGTTCATCATTAGGACAGAATACATCTTCCTGAGTGGTATGATGGCTGCGTGGTCCCATGGTGTTTATACTTGCATACAATTTTTTTGTACAGATGAATGTGGTACCTTCATGCATTTGGAAATTTCTCCCAAGAATGAACCAGATTTATGGGGGTCCACCATTTTTTTTTTCTTTGCTGATTTCTTTAGCTTTTCCCATGATGTCAACCAAAGAAGCACTGAGTTTGAAGGTAGGCCTTAAAATACTTACACATGTACACACCCAATTGACTTCAATCAGCTAATTAGCCTACCGGACGCTAATTGCCTAAAGGCTTAACATCATTTTCTAGAATTTTCCAAGCTGCATAAAGGCACAGTTAACTTAGTGAATTTTACTTTTGACTAACTGTAATTGTGATATAATAAGTCAAAAGTGAAACAATCTATCTGTAAAAATGTTTTGGAAAAATGGCTCAATGTCATGCACAAAGTAGATGTCCTAAACAGCTTGCCAAAGCTATAGTTTGCTAATATGAAATCTGTGAAGTGTTTAAAAAATTAGTTCAATGACTTCAACCTAAGTGTACGTAAACTTCTGACTTCAACTGTAGCTAGAAGCATCTACATTCATGTTTTAAGCCTTATTTTCTATAAATGGTCCTAATGAGAACCAAAGCACAAATTTGTACTGTATGTACTTTAAGGAGTGAGCACTGTTGCTTCCGATATTGTGCAGGAACTCTGTTGTTGGCAGAATTTGAATTGATATTGAATTTAAGTGTTTATATGGAAAATGAATAATGGTTTTTCGAATAGATGATTTATCTTATTGTACACGCCTGGTCACAAATGCAAGTAAAATATGCAGGATTATATTATGGGTTTGAGCATATTTTTCTTTTACATGACAGACCAGTCATCACCGGTATTTACATTGAAGACTCTCAGGTGCAGTGACATGGGAGCAGAGAATATGTGGTAACATAAAGGTCACTACTAAAGTGTCATGTCTGTTCATGAGACAACACGCAGATGATGGGCTGTATTACAGAGGCAGGCCTGAACCTTGAGGTAGCAGACATCACACCTAGTCACACATACAGATAGAGTGTAAGGTTTGGGGTCCACTCTGTCTGGCAGATTACTCGAGATGGGACAAACACCCCATAGAATCCCTGCATGCAGAATTCTGTAGAAATATTCTAAGAGTTCAGAGAAGAACACCTACTAATGCATGCCGGGCCGAACTAGGCAGATACCCCCTTATTATACATATTGAAAAACAATCCCTCAAATTTTGGACACACCTAAATTCAAGTTCTCCTAACACACTGCAACATGAAGCCCTTAAAACCCAAGAGCTGAAGCCTAAAACCAGTCCCCTTTGTCATCTGGCTCTGAAACTCACAAACCCACTAACAAACACCAGTTTCAGACCAGCACTGCTGAACTAAACCAAATCAGAATAAACCAAATTATAAAAAAGAAAAAAAAAATCATATTTGGACCATTGGGAAAATTCAAGTAAAAACCAAAGCAAATTGGAACGTTATCGGGCCCTAAACAGAATATATAATCTGGCAGAATATCTGCACACTGTAAGAGATCCAAAACAGAGATGGATCCTCACCAAATACAGACTCAGTGAAAACAGTCTGGCCATAGAAAAAGGCCAAACACAGACAAACATGGCTTTCAAAGGAAGAATGAGTCTGTGCTCACCGTGACACTGGTGAGGTCGAGACAGAGACAAAATGTCTCCTTCACTGTGAGAAATTTACAGAGGTGAGAGAGAAATACCTCCACAAACTCTCAAACCTCATGCCACAGTTTTCCAGTTCAGCAGAAACAGATCAGATGCTGGTGTTACTGGGGGAGGACAATCATGCACCAGTTGCAGCAAAATTCATTTTTGAGATGCACACCCTCAGAAACCAATCACTGCCTTAATGTACTTCATTCACAGTACTTTTATTTTCTTATGTTCATTATGTCCTGTTAAAGGTTTATTTTATATTGTATAGTGTATATTGTTATAATAGTTTTTATTTTATTTTATTCATTACATGGCACCTTATTTTAATTCTATATTTATTGTTATTTGTTACCATTTTATCATTATTATTTGTCTTTTCATTATCTGTCTTGTGTATTAATGCTTTGGCAATATTGTATGTAAACACAATCATGCCAATAAAGTACTTTTCAATTTAAATTAAATAGAGACAGAAAGGCAGAGAGAAATAAGTTTGATGGGACTCTAATGGAGGAAGAATTTAGTGTTTTTTACCCAACATGTTGTTAAAGTGTGTGTTGCTCATGTTACCTTCACATGGAGAGTCAATGAAATAGATGGACTTCAAAAGCTCTGTCCTGTGCACAAAATTACAACTAACCACAGACACACCATGCAGTTAGGACACTGCTCTGCTTTATTTTGCTCTCAAAATACAATGTGAATAAGAGGATGTTACTTAAATATAGTATCATACAGTGTTGGGAAAGGTAATTTGAAACTACTGTTTAGCTACTTTAAAAGAAACATAGTTGCCTACAATACACGTGTGGCATGGAGGAGGGCGGGGCCGGGTCGTGATCGTACACACCCGGTCCCGGTTTTCGGCACCAGTGTAAATCTATATATATTCACAGTCCACATGAGTCAGACTTTTATTAACAAAAATAATAGAATATCGCTTTGCAGCATAAAGAATAAGACAGGTTCGCTTTTCAGCACAACACTCTATATAAACACTCTGGTAATAGACACACAGTCTCTGGTCTGTATTTCTGGGCCATCTTTTATCTCCGACTCTCACTGTGAACATAGAAATGTAAAATAGTCACAATTCATCTCAGGTGGATGTCCTTATCGCTTTCTCTCACACCAGATGGACGCTCGACCACGGCCCCACCTCCACACACCCCAACACTAGTGTTAAGTAAATATATTGTATTCTACTATACATACTATTAAATATAAAAGGGTTCATATTATATTATATTACATTTATATCATACAATTTTTATCTTTTTTTTCACCTCCCTCACCTTGTCTTCCTCATATCTCAAATGTCGCCTCTTGTTGCACATGTACTCTTCTTGACCTCCAGAGGTTCACAGAGACACTGCAGTACCGCTGTATACAAAGACCTCTGCAGTTATTTGCAAGGTTGTGTTCATTTTCATACCCCTACATCATATCTCATCTCATCTCCGAGGAGCTCTAAGTTGATTATTACAGTTACAAGGTTGTCATGGCTGCTTGCTCTAAGAATAACAAGGAGCCTGTGGGAATCTCTCTCCACAGCAGGCTATGGTTCTCAAACAGCCTCTCCCTGATCCCCCCTACTCCCCCTTCTGTTATAAATTGCCTATTAGATGCTGTACTTTACCAGATTGTTTCTACAGAATGGAGCAATTGAGAGTAACGGCTGTGAATGGTGGGTCAGCAGTGGAGAGCAGGAATGAATGGGAAGGGAGATTTACAGAAAAGAGAAATGTGTTGGTACCAAATGAATAAATGATAACAGAATTTAATTTTTTGGTGAACATTCCCTTTAAGTTAAGCTAGAATGGTATTGTAGGGCTGTTGTAGAACTACATTGTCCAGGTGGCTCCATTATTTGAACATTTCTGTTTTGAAACCTGCTTTGTCAGTCCACACAAAAGCACATTGTAAATTACATTTATTGAGTCATGTCTGATCTGAACTCGGCACTTTATAACTCTGTGTAACAGATGTTAGGCGGTCAGAGGTACTGTGCCGCTGATCGGGGCTGCTTCGGTCAGCATAGCTCACTGTGATTTTAATGTAGATGAGCTTGTGTTTAATCACACCTCTAGTCTCGCTCGCAAATGAATTATTCATGAGATGAGATCTAAACCTGGAAGCTGACAAAGAGCTATTTCAAGAAAATGTAAATAATGTATAATAAAAAAAGAAACGTATATCCTTTAAGTTTTCCATCTGCATATTACATCATCTCCATTTGTTCTTAAACAGGATTGTGAGGGCAAACTCTCTTAAGTGACAAACACTACTGAAGGTGATTCAGACAGAATGGGGAGATTTAGTAAGAATTGTGAGTGCTGTGCACTGATAGTGCTGATCATTTGCACATGTTGTCTGCATATACTGTAGCTCCCAATTTACGGAATTGTGCAAATCATTTTACAGTGCAAGTGTGCCAAAAAAATGTGTGCTGAATGCAATTTGAATGTCGCAATTCCCAATTTTGCCAGCTAGTTCTGAGTACTACTCTGTATGTTGCAAAGGGTGCTGTAAACTATGGCAGTCTGGCATACTTTACTGGGAATAGACAGCATTGCTTCACAACTGCAATCCAGGCACAACGTTAATTGCGCCAGGCTGAGCTTTTCAATAAGGTGCAATCTATAATGAGCCCAATTTACATAGAAAAGATGCATACAATAATGCCAATAACTTATATTTGGCCTATCGTGGCAACAGAATAAAGTGGTAACCGGTATCGATTTTGCTATAACACAGAGGGAGAAGATTTTTTGAATGAATTGGAAAATGATTAAGGCTGGGTATTGATACAGATTTTCCAATTCATATTCACAAGCTGTTGATTCAATTTGATTCCTATTATGATTCAATATCGATTCATATGGATTATTTCAGTTATACTGTCCCTTTTGCTTGCATATAAAATAAATGATCTCCCAGCTAATGCTGTTAATTATACAGGGGACCTTTTAACTAGGTTAATTAGGAAAATGTTATTTTTACTAATTATATTAAATTACTTTTTCATAATGTTGTTCATATTTTGGCTTTTTAAAAATGAACAGATACATTCGTTCAATAAATAAGATAGTATTTTTGTTACATATTTATTGTTAAATTACATAATTTGTACTATTTACAAGTATTTACCATGATTTGTTGAACACATGCTAAAACCGGCATTTTCTCTAACAAAAAACAGCATTTCTAGAGAGAACTCGAATGGCTTTACCTTTCGAAATAAATGTTTATTTGTAGTTTTTTTTTTTTTTTTTAACAACTGAGTGTAAAGAACAGAAAGGGTATTAAAATATACAGTATTCAATGACAGATGGGTTGCATGGATCTTGTCCATGAACACACATTACACAGTACAACTTTTACTCTCAACACATTGTGAAAAGTTGCGAGTGAATTCCTCTCATTGTAGTGGAGGATTGCGCATTGAGTGAAAGATCCGTCTTGGAATATAAGAATCAATATTGAGATTGTATAAATGAAGATTGCGATGCATCTGAAAAACAATATTTTTACCCACCCCTAAAAACAATTTTAGACATTATTATAGACATTTACAGTATAGTCAGAAAGTATTCAGACCCCTTAATTTGTTTCACATTTTGTTATGTTGCAGCCTTATACTAAAATGCTTTAAATTATTTATTTTTTCACATCAGTCTACATTCCATACCCCAAAATGACAGAGCAAAAAAATTTTTTGATAACTTTGCAAATTTATTACAATGAAAAAATGAAAAATGACCTTTAACTCAGTACTTCGTTAAAGAACCGGCTTTTCAATATAAATAATAGTTTTAATGATCAACTTAAAAGACAACACAAACACACACATGACGGACATGTCCGCTAACGATCTCTCTGTCCCGCACGGCCCTCTGCAGTCAGCCTTTAAACCTCACGGAGGCATAATTAGCCTAATACGGGACCAGGTGTGTAGTATCACGACCCGGCCCCGCCCTCCGCCCTGCCACACCTGCATTTCTGCAAGAGGATTCTTGGACAAACAGAGAATTTTAAGAGTACAACATTTATTTAAATAGAAATAGCTTTTTGTAACATTCTAAATGTCTCTAAATCATCGCTAAACTACATAATGTGTATTGTGACTGAAACACATTCCTATTTCAGGTTTATTCTCACACATGCCAAAGTATTTTGTCTATTAAGTTAACATATACTGTACAAAACTAATGTAATAGAATTTCATAGAGGACATTTATCCTCTATGATATCGCAGCAATTATCCTGATATGGAATGAGTTTATTAAGCAAACTGTTATCAACTCCTACATGACAACTGAATAAAATAAAGCAAAAATAAACAAATAAATTGTATTTATTGAGAGATATAATTGAGTCAAACACTAAAAGTGGTTGTTCTGTGTATGTATTTTTGCATTACAGTTGCAATAATAAAGTCTTAATTAACATTTAGTGAAGTTGAATACTTTTTTTTTTTAATCAACTCAAGTAAAAGTACTAGTATTTATTTTTACTTGATTAGAAAAATCTGAAAAATTTAATGAAGTGCTGTAACGAGAGTGGTTGTAATTCATTACTTTCCACCTCTGGTCATAGAAAAGGGTCTGAAGACCTATGTCAATGTGATATTTCAGATTTTTCTTTTTAAACAAAAATCTGTCTTTTGTCTTTTGGTCTGACATAATTGTGTTTGTGTAAGGTACGTATGGTAGGCAAGTAGAGTACTGGTTAAAATGAAGCTATTGTAAAGGACACAAATCCACCATTGCAGATGCACTAAGCATGGCTCCCTGTAAATTAAAGCCACAGCAGACTGATAGTGGTTGACAACTTTTAAAGCTGCATGTCATCTGCTGAGATATACAGTAACACTCACTGGCATCTTCATTTCAGTGCTCCTTTTTTCCCCCCATGCTAAGCAATTTGGATTTCTCTTTTCTCTGGTACATCTTCAGCACTTCAGGGAGAAGGACAGAGGAAATTGTCATTCCACTCGTGTTGAATTGTAAAGTATCAGAGGCTGCTGATAAATGTGACCAACTGGTTGTTAAATATAAGGTTACACATGTTGAGGTTGGCGTTATGTGACTCAAGGTCGGATAGGTCAGTGTGTGAAATGACTTAAGGTGTGAACATAATAGCTATGGTCGCTATTAGCTTTGGGTCGTCAGGTCTCAAGACCTGTAACACATGTTTGGTATGTTGTCGTGCGTGTTTATGATTGGGGTCAAAGTATTGAAGTAATGAAGGTTATGGCAGGAATGAATAGGCAGCAACTTTTAAAGAGTGCTGATTAGGGGTAGCAAGAACTAGTTAATTAGTTATGCCACTTGTTGATATGTTGACTGTGCTCTGATTTTATACATTGTAACAACAGAAGAAAAAAATCCTCTGATAACAAACTGCATCCCAGTGTGACAGTAGTTTTGTATAGCAAACTGTACAAACAAAATGTACTGTATTTTGAATTGCGCAAAAGTGAAAATAATGTAAACCCAGGGCGCTTGCATTCTCAACGCTATGAGCAAACTGCACTGCATGTGGACATCTGAGAGGGTCTGAATTCAGAGTTCTTTTTACAGGTTCACAGCCAACCCAAGATTCTTTCGAACTGCTCTTACTAATCAAGTGTCACCCACAGGCTGACGGAAACTAATCAAGTGAGACATGACAGTTTTGCGGCATTGTTTATGACTTGGCAAACAGCAAGAATCAGGCAATGGAGATATTTCCAATTCTATTGCATCATCTTAGATGTGCAAACGTTCTGTGCACTCACACACTATCCATTAACACAATGTTGGACATGCCAGAAACTGGAAAGACCGCTAATGCTGCAGAGTATATGTTAAGTCATTTACATAAGGTAAACATTGATCTGCTGACCAGTCAACTAATCTTCAGGACAACTAGTTGACTTGTAAAAATTAGAAGTTGTGCAAGTTCTAGTGATGATGGTTGTTGTTAAGCTAGTTTTTTTGCTTTTCCTCATTGTTCCTGTTCTCTGCAGTGGTTGGGTTGTTGCTGGCTGATAGCTGAGAAATGAAGAGACAAACCGAGGTGCCATATAGCCTGCTACTGAAGTGATGTGCTCGCTGAAGCCACACAACCTCAGCTCTCATCCTCCCATCGATCTCTTTAAGGACCTGTCTGCTGGCCTGTGGCAATTGATCACTGCTGATTAAATGAGAAAACTTACAAAGATATTTCCGCTTCTTTTAACTATCTTGTGTGTGATTGATTGGATACATCAGTGGTTCTCAACTGGTTTTTGCCTCAGTACACAGTACACTGAACACAGTACCAAATGTACACTGACCTTAACCCCATTATAAAGTCTTTGGGATGTGCTGGAGAGAAATGTATGAAGTGGTTAGACTCTCCCATTGTCAATACCACCATTAGCTTTGAGAACGGTGCACATTCGTTGTGGCATTGTTTCAACAAGCTTATGCAACGTCACAACATTTATTTTCATCCAGGGTAGCATTCATTTTTGGCCAAGATCTTTTATTGATGGCTGGAGAATTGAACCACTCCGTAAAGTTTTCTCCAGCACATCCCAAAGACTTTCAATGGGGTTAAGGTCAGGACTCTGCAGTGGCCAATTCATGTGTGAAAGAAATTCCTCATGCTCCCTGAACCACTTTTTCACAATTTGAGCACGATGAATCTTTGTATTTGTCCTTGAATATGCCTGTGCCATCAGGGAAGAAATAATCCATTGATGTGATAACCTGGTCGTTCAGTACATTCAGATTACTTCAATTTATTGCCGGATAACTTTGCTGAGTCTAGACCTGACCCCAGATCATAACATTATTTAAATCCAAATGGCAACTTTGTTTTTTTTTGGACAGGCAGTGTATTTTTAATGCAGTCTTAGTTGTAATTTCTTTTACCTTGCATAGTTTTGTTCATGGCTTTCAAGGATGAGGGGATGTCACATAACCTGTCAATGTTGGCATCTGGGTTGGCTAGCTTCCACCAGTTCATAGATGAATTTGGTTGGTTGCATTTTAACATTTGCATTTAGCTTTGTTTTACCTTGCTTTTTGTGACCCTATAAGAATATACCTGCAATCCTTTTGTAGTTTTTGGATACAATGACCAGCTCCACCAGATAATGTTTTAGTCAGTAATATAAAATGATGTACAGTGAGCATCTGTCCTTGTTCAAAAAAGTTTGCAGGTTAATCTTTTTACGTGTCTGCTCAAGCTGGAATTTTCTCTGTGCACAGAGAGTCTGCCGTCCTCACATGTTTTATTTAGCTGTAACTAATTATCTCCAACTGACTTTTACATACAGTGCGGCTAGCACGTTACAAGAGGGCTCACGTCACCCCACTCTTGATTCACTCCACTTGCTACCTGTAGCTGCCCTCATCAAATTCAAGACTTTGAATCTGGCCTTCAGTACGGCACCCGCTTACTTCAATTCACACCTCCAGGTCTAAGTCCTAACTCACTCTCTGCAATCAAGGAATGAGCTGCACCTGGTGGTCCAATAGCAAAGAAGTCCATTTCATGAGCATTCACTTTCTCTGTTCCTCTGTGGTGGAATGAGCCTCCAGTCTCCACACAATCTGCTGAAACCATCTCAACTTTCAACAACCAACTGAAAAAACATCTGTTCAACGAGTACTTAATCTATCCACACTAATTGCACGTACTATTTAACAATGAACAATTAACAAAGAGACTTGTCTGTCTCTTTCTTCAGTGCAATCTTCTATACTACTCCAGCCAATCTGAGAACTTGTCAGTGTAATACTGCAAATATTTTATACTGCTAATATTTTGTTGTATGTATAGCTTGCTGTGTTCCATAATTGTCACTTTAGATAAAAGCATCTGCTAAATGTAAATGTCATTAATGATAAGCAGAGATCATATTTTGTTAACAAAAAATTTGGGAAAGATCTCAGATCTCATTTAAATGTGTTTGTCTACTTTACAAGAAACTGGTTATGGATGGTTTTCAGCAATATGGAGAATGTTGGCCGAAATCACCCTTATCCATGACAAAGCCATTAGAGTGCATTCAAGTTTAGCAACAAGATCTGTATTTTTTACAATTTATACATATATGAATTATGGCCCATATAACAGTTTTTTGTAAAAGACAATAACCAATGCAATAGCCAATTTTTGAATCTATGTTTTGTCAGTTTTTAAACGATTTACTCTATAACTATACAATCTACACTACAAAAATAATCCATCGTTTTACATGCATCAGTTGAAATCGGGCATTAAATCACATCAATACCGATACATTCAGCAATAAATTATGCATACTTGACCATGATCTCATTACATAACTGCATCAGTTATTTGCCATGTATTCGAATCCTAACTAAAGCCATTTTGCTTCAGAAATCAACTGTAGTAAATTTAAATCCCTCAGCAGTTGTTTGAATAATGTTTAGTATAGAGGTGGTGCATCATGTAAATCGTAATCTCCACTACTCTCACGGTGTGTCTGTGTGTGTCCTCAGGTGAATTAAGCTTCAGAGCAGTGACATTAATAAGGGTAGAGATGGAATACATTGGCATACATCTGGAGGGATGTATGAGGGATTGAATGCATCAGTGCTCCTGCTGTGCCAGAGGCCACAGTCAAATGAAAAGAGCTTGCCTTTTTCCTCCTCCTTTCACAGTCCTCAGATCTGCCCAAAACAGTGAGAGAGCAGCCACGTGCATCATTCAGGAAGGCAGCTAGAGGGGTTTTGATTAATGGTGGAGTGTTTGCTTACAGTTATTTTGGTTGGTATGTTGTTTTGATTGGAAACCACAGGTAAACTTAGAATTTAAGGTCTAGCCATAGTATACACATTGTACATTGTATACACATACATTGTAAAGTTAAGTTTAAAGGTGCACTCAGGAAGTTTTTGTTCGTTTTATTGCCTCTTTTTTATTTTGGACTTTATACCACATTTCAGTGTGAATTCATTAATTTTGTTTATTAACTGAGGACCTTAATGTGCCACCTTGTTACAATGCCTGGGACAATGTCATAGGACAGAGGAAAACTTAATTCTATTGTGGATGAAATGAGGAAATGTTTTGGGGGTATGGGTTGTGCAGGGGACACTACAAAAAAAAAGCATTGGCATGAACATGCCCTATATGTTGCCTTGTTTTAAAGTTGAAGTATTTAATTTTTTTAATGTTTGGTTATTTTATCTTATCCCACTTTAATGTTTTTGAAAGTTTATCAGTCTCCATGAGATTGGTGTCTGAAAGGTTGGTAGGAGTGTTTGGATACATATTTTGCAAACAGTCTTTAGTTTTGTAGTTCTTGCAGTCAGTTGTGCAGAAATGATATATTCCACCTTTAAAAAGAGCTGATGTTTCATTAGAATTACAAATGCAACGTGTTCTTTGCACTGACATTTAATTCAGAGTTACACTGTGTTGGCATATTACCTAATGTGCCTCTTTATGCTCAATGCACAAAAGGGCAGAGATATTATTGTAGGAGCATGTATAGGAATGACTAACCTGTTTGCTCCTCACAACAAAACCCTGAATTGTGGAATGTAACTGAAGCTGAATGCTTCAGTGAGTGATACTCTTAAGTGATTTCCCCAGCCTCTGTGTGTGACGCAGGGGCAACCACATGAAAGATGAGCTGTGTGCTTTCCTCTTTATTCACTTTTCCCCCAGAGCAGCGAGTCATTACTTTGCAGTGGTCTGACATTACTATAGACATGTCCTCAAAGGGATGCTGTAATAATTCCCACCTCAACCCTTGATTAAGGAACAATGGGTTATTTGGAGGGAAGCTGTCTTCTTTGGTAGAGTGCTGAGGTTGGATGTCATCACAGAAATAATTATAAAATAACTGTAGGCTGACATTCAAATTCATTATACCTTTATCAGACTTCACCCATTGTAACTGTGTATGATTAATTGTGCTCATTAGTGATATTCTATCTTAGAATGAATGAGATGTGGCCATAACTGTGTTGCAGTGCTTCAGTTAAATAAACAAACCACCTTCTAACTAAATTAGGGATTTGAACAAACCTCTTACCCTAACACTAACCATAGCCCAAAAAATAACCCATAACCCTAAACTAACACTAGCCCTAAAATGAAGCCCTAACCCTAAACTAACCCATGGTGTGAGCATAAGTAATAGTGATGATTTGAGTTTAATTGAATTTAATTTATTTGACAAGCTTTTAAAGAGTGTACAAATGGTAATATAAAACACCATCCCATACAAAACAAAATAACTAACAAAACAACCGTTGAGGATAAAACAAACACAATAAAGCCAAAGGTTTATTTCCATTGTGGTCCTCTTCCCTCACCAAACACCACTAATACAATAATACATTTATTTGAATTTTAAATGAACATCCATTTAGAAGAATCTGTAGTCCTAAGATCGGTTAAAAATAGAATTGTACAATGCGCTACAGGTTCAATTTGCCTAAGCGACAGCTTCAATCAGGAATCCAAAGTGGCCCAGCATCTTTCACGATTCCTTTACTCCAATTTCTGTTATAGCTTACAACACCTCCTGTTTTAATTTGATAAATTGCCCCTTACACATCTTACATAGCACTTTCTGAACTTGTGTGCTCAAAGCATCGCCATGGGAACAGTTGACAAGACATATTCGACAGCAAAGTAAATCACTAACTCAGTAAGCGCAGCAAGGACTCGCCTCTCGCAGTTTCTACACAGATAACCAGCTGCCTTTTATAGAATCCAGTCAAAGTGATTTAAAGCCAAGCTAAGTTTAAGATGGACAGATTGCATTTTACCTCAAAATGATGAGTGGTTGACAGTTTTGTATCAGAGATCAAGTGGGGTGATTTGTGGAAAGTAAACGCAGGCTGGCAGCAGCCACGAGAGCTCAGTGAGAACTGACACAACCTCTGTACTGGTAAAACTGTCCAGAACTCTTTATAACTATGCACCACCTAATACCAAAGCCAAGAAGAATTTTATGGGAAAGATGGAGCTGGACACAACAAATTATTCTAATACCTTTCAGCAGTTTAGCATTTATTGTGGACAAACAAATTGCTTGACGCTGAAAACAAGGACTTCAGTAGCAATTAGTCAAAACGCAGTGACGTTTAAGATTTGTTGAAGGTTTGTATTTAAAACCTGCATTGGCTTAAAGGGTTGCATTTTTATATTTGTCATTTTTCTAAGGTGATATGTACATATGATACTAACTGTTCAGCACTGACTCTTAATTCATACTGTTTTCAGCCATTAAACCTGTGTAGGAGTTGTAGGGGTAATGTCATCATAGATGTAGACAGACCAAGGATCCCTGAGGGTAAACCGTATTATGATGACATCACAGTCAACAGTTCCTCTCCAGGTCAACAGTTACATAAATTCTTTAATAAATTACTACATCACAGTTACTTGGCTGAGTTTCCAGTGGTTGATTGGAAAGCAGACTCTAGGGAGCACTAGTGAATGCTAACTAGGGAATCATGACTATGGAGGCTGCTCTCTGCATACACATACATACATGTAAAGATCCATTTTGAACAATGATCTTATAAATGGCAACATTTAAAATATTATTTATTTTTATAGTACACTTTGACACTGAAGTTAATGCTTCTGCAGTTTTTTCCTTTCCAAATGTAAGCCAACAAATAAAGACCATTTCTTTAGGTAGGTCGATTAAATTTTGTGTGCAACTCATGAGTAGCTGCCATTTCATGAAATGAGTGATGTCTCAGATTGTGTGGTTGTTGATGAGAGGTTTGCTATTACTTTTCTAAATTATCAGACTGCTTGACATATGATAAAATGGGTGGAAAAAATCCCTTATGTTTACATAGAAAGTAGGATCCGAGTCATCGGAGTATCATAGAAACTTGGGCTGACTCTTTTAACTTGAACAAACAAGAATCAACCTAGGACCCAAAATACACAAGCAGTCACTAGTAGCAATGCCCTTACAGCCACCACCAACATGTTACCATCATGGTGGTGATCTTAGCACTGGCAAGCACCATTCACATTTCTTCAGAAATTGATAAAATCTAGTTATCCTCCTGATTTGAGTGGAAGGATTGGGTAAATGTACACCGGTTACTAATGAATACAACAATTCGATTTTTATGATTTTTATGAAATATCAATAAACACATATTTTAAGTAAGTATTTAAGTAATTTTAAGTATTTAAAACTTGTGCAACAACCTCATCATCTCATAATTTGTGATTTTTGCATGTGGGTGGTGGGTGGCTTATGCCACCCCCCAGTAGCCCTTTACCCAATATTCTATTCCAAACGTGGTATTTCATGATCTAACAATTGTGTGAAAAGCATTAGTTCAATGAGAGATCGTTATCACACCCCCTAACTCAAATGTGTGACGTTCTCTTATCAGATTATTTCTGTCCTCAAGATGTGTGTGGTAAGATTCCCTCTTCTTCTGCAGTACTAATGTGTACAGCTTTCGTAACACAATACACAGAACCATGTATGCAAAGCCACCTGACAGAGAGATAAATCCCTCCTATTTCTAGTCTATTAATATGTATATTGTGGAGAAATTATAGAAAAAGTGTGCACATCCAACCCAAGATGGGTTTAGGTGCAGGACACAATGCAGAAAAAAATTGGATTTTTTTTTTTAATGTCTGCATACTTTTTTTTATGAATCTGCACATCAGTACAGATTCATAATGAAGAATGAATGAAGATTATTTTAATAAATGTTGTGTCTCGTCTGTGTCTGAATATGTGAAATAATCTGTGGATTTTTACTTGTCTAATATACACTATCGGTCAAAAAACACACTCATTCTTTATTATTATTTTTTTCTTCACATTTTAGAATAATAGAAAAGTCATCAAATCTATGGAATGACATTAATGGAACTATGGGAATTATGTTGTGACTAAACAAAATCGAAAATAAATAAAAACTGTTATATTTTAGTATCTTCAAAGTAGTCACCTTTTGCCTAGAATTTGCATACATTGTACATGTACAATATGGTGGCACAATTATATTTTTGTCTTCAAAACTAATTAAACAAATGTAAGCATATGCCTTCAGATCAAAAGATTTTTAAGATCATGAGGTAATTTTCAGTCAAGTGTTCCAAACGTTTTGATCGGTAGTGTATTATGGTAACATTTTACAATAGGGTTCTTAGCATTAGGGTTGCTGCAATACCAAAATTTTGTCTTTGGTATGATACCAGCCCTGATACCTTGGTATCGATACTAACTCGATGCTTGAATCGTATTATGACTGGTTCACAAGCAGTCCATGTTCATATTAGTCATGCTGATAACATAGTCCATAGCACGATAAAACATGATGCACACCCATTGGTGCACTGAGGCACAGATCACTAGAAACGCATCCAAACAGTCAAAGATGTCCAGCTAGTGGCATTATCTCAGTAGCCTTGTATTGAACAGCAATAGTATCTAGTATTCTGTGCCACAACGAGCTAAGGCTGTGCTGTTCTCCCAGGCCACCTTCTCTGTAAACACAAATTATTCATGAAGCTATTCTAGCCATCAGACCCCACCATACCTAAACACACTGATGCTGGACCTGAAGGTCAGACCAGAAGGAGTTAAAGGACAGCAGTAGACAAACGTGTCTTTGTCCCCTCAATCTGTACTTCTGCAAAAAACACTGCAGGTTTTAAATTAATCATGGAATCATCAACTTGGTGGTGCTGGAGAAGTTCATCGACCACCTGCCAAAGGGAACAGCGTAGTGGTTCAGTGCCACCGTCTGGCATCGCTGGAAGAGGCTGTCCAGCTGGCAGAGGACCATTTGGCGGCATATCCGGGAGATGGCGAATCATTTTCTCTCTCTCTCACTCCCTCTCTCTTTTCCCATACTATTCCTGTCCCTACCCCCTGGTGAGGGGGTGGGTTGGGGTCAGTTTCCCGAAGCTGGCTCCCCAGACCCAGGTGTTTTCTATTGATTTGAACCCCTTTATTTCTGTCCCCCCTTCCTGCCAGGTTGGTAAATCTGGGGCTGCAGGTGTGGAGGTAAGGTCTGGGCCTGTGTCCAGTAACATTGACCAGTTATGGATGTGGGGACAGGGGTCTGGGTTCCAGACATGTCACAAGCCACCCCCAATCGAGCAGGGATGTACCGTATACCAGTGAGTATCCAAGGGGTTATATATAAAGCCTTGGCAGATTCAGGTTGTAATCAGACTTCGATTCATCAAAGCTTGGTTCAAGGTGAGGTATTGCATGCTGGGTGAAGGTGTGGTGTGTGCATGGGGATATACATGAATACTCTTTAGTGCCTGTTTAGAATAGAATAGAGGTGGCAGTTAGTCCCTGCCTCACCCCTCTGCTGGTTTTGGGTATGAATTGTGCAGAATTTAAGACATTATTAAGGGGAATATGTGCGGATGGGTCCTGCAATAGGGTAATATGGTGTTTGATTTGTGCAGTACTGGCTGGGGAGGTGTTGCCTGAGCCGTTGACATCAGTTCCACCCCTTCCACTGGAGTTGACAAGAGACAAGTCTCTCACTTTGACCAAGTGAGAGTAATTTATGGTCAAAAGCGTCAGCCCAGTGTTGTGCTCTCCTATCCCTACTTTTCAGTTATTAAAAATAGGTTGCATCGAGTGACGCAGGATGCACAATCAAAAGCAGACACAACCCAGTTGTTAATTCCGAAAAGCCACCAGGCAATGGTCTTCTAGGGGGCTCATTATAATTTCAATAAGGGCAAGATAAGACACTGTGCAACATTTCAGTGTTGCGGAGGCACTCTTTAAAATTATCTCCTGAGTTGGGATCCCGAAAGAGATCCTAAATGATTAGGGCACTTTGTTTATGTCACATACACTCCTCAGACTTTATGAACTACTGGGGATTAAGTCGATCCACACCAGTGTTTATCATCCTCCGATGGATGGCCTGGTCGAGCGATGTAATCAGACCTTTTAAAAATAAGGTTAGGAATTTTGTAAATGTAGACACGCAGAATTGGGATAAGTGGCTAGAATTTGCCCTGTTATTTGCAGTCCGATAAGTCCTACATTCCTCTCCGGGGATTTCCCCATTTGAATTTCTTCTAATTTGAATTACAACTATTAGCCTCGGGGGATCCTAGATGTTCTGAGGGAACATTGGGAGGAGGGACCTTCAGAGAGTAAGAATGAAATTCAGTACGTTCTGGACCTGAGAGCAAAACTCCAGATTGGGGCAACTAACACAGGAGAGTTTGCTCCAGGAAGAGCAGTCCCAGCTGTATAACTGTAATTCTCACAGGGAGATAAGGTCCTCATGTTATTACCCACATCAAGCTCTAAATTGTTAGCCAAGTGACAAGGTTTTTTTTGAGGTCACACAGAGGTCAACTATGAGGTAAAAGGAATGGATAGAGGCGAAGCATGGCTAATTCACCACCTGAATCTCTTAAAACCGTGGAGAGCAGTGGTACCTGTGGCTTTGGTGACGGTCATCCCAGAGAGGGCGGAGTTAGGTCTAGAGGTGGAATAAAAAACCTCCCATCAAACCACACAAGTTCCTTGTGGAGACCACCTCTCACCATCCCAAATCATGAAATTGTCAGGTTGCAAAATAAGTTTTCTGATGTGTTTTCGTCTCTACCCAGTTGTACCAACACCACATTGTTCCCACCCCTATCAGTTACCTTAACACAAGAAAAAAGTAGTCCCAGAAGAACTCAAGAACTGGATTTAACAAAGGGGTATTGGCAGATCCGCTTGACTCCCATGTCCCGAGAAAAAGCTGCCTTTACCACTCCATTTGGCTTAAACCAATTCGTTTCCATTGCGTTCTGTTTGTTTGGGGTAACATTTCAGAGATGGGTGGAAGAACGGTATCTGGGTTTCTTCTTGGGCCATGGACAAGTGCATCCCCAAATTGATAAAACGGCAGCTATTTTGGCTTGTATGAGACCTAAGACCAAAAAGGAGATGTTCCTGGGGCTGGCTGACTATTATCGTAGGTTTGTACCAAAATATTTGGATGCCACCAGCCTTCTGACTGATCTCACAAAAAAAGGGAACGCCAGACCTGGTCCAGTGGATGGAGCTGTGCAATCAGGCATTTACACAAGTGAAAGCTGCTCTCTGTGGCGGACCACTCTTGCATTCCCCTGACACAAGCCTCAGATACTCATTTGTTTATTACTCTAGAGCTGCAGTTGATATTTGGTTTCTTTAGCTGAAGAATTGTTCACAAGCTAATGAATATCTTCTGCAAAACACATTACCAAAACCTGCAAATGAATAAAAATAACACACAAGAACACACAAAATGTTGGTGTTAACACTTCAAAAAAGTCAGAAACAGCTTTGAATACGAAGTAGCTTTTATTGCACTGTTATTTATTGGTGGAGCTGTGCAACAGCTGAATCTATAGTACCGCACAGAAAAAGAAATAATGTTAACCTAAGTTGTGAGTTTGGAGTATGAATTGAGTATGATTAAAAAAAAATAGGTTTTGTGAAATAATACAAAGGCAATAGTTATACAATGCATCTTTCTTTTGCATTGTTCTTGTTCACTGCATGTAAAAGCAAATGTACAGTGCAACCAGTGTAGTCGGATTCATTAAATTACTCTTATGAGCCGGTTCTTTCAATGAATTAGTCAAAAAGACTGAAGACCTGTGAGTTATTGGATTTAATCAACAAATTACTTATTCTCTCAGATGACTTGCTTAGAGATTACTTGTTTACATGCTACTTGAAATCGGGGTAATAATGGGCTAAAAAAAAATCTAAAGCTGTGTCCCAAATGAAGCTCTATACACTGTTCACTTACAAAATACACTATGTACTCAGCCATGTAGTGTATGAATTTTCAAAGTGCAGTGTGGTTTCAAATGGAGTTCTAAAGTTTTTCTACTTCACAGAAGCATTCACCATTTCACAGCTTACCGAAGTGATGTTTCAAACACATGTGATGTGTTGCTGCTAGATTTAGTGTGTTAGCCAACCTCATCTGCCATTTGGTAAGCTCATTAAATGCATGGCTCAGACACAATTGTGTGAACATTGCCAGTGGAAATGTATTTTGTGCATAACAGGTTAAGTCATGACACATTTCCTAAATTATTGTTCTCTGTGTGTAAAATACAAGAATAACTATTGAAATAGTGATATGCATTAGCAACTAAATGTTCAGTATAGTTCTGTACACACTATAGATTTTATGTAAATTTGATTGTCACTACTTTTCGGGAGTGAATTTGGCTTTAGAAAGTGTTTGTCACTCCGTTAAATACTCTGTGTTTACACCTTGTAAAAGGGTCACAACTATATTTAGTAGCAATTTGTGTCTTTTGTGCAATTCTTCAAAGCACCTGCATTGAGGAGGAATGTTGGGAGGGAAAGCTTGATAAAATTATAGACTACACATTGTGAACATACAACTCAGTAACCCTTACACAACTGAAGAATGAAAGTGACACTTTGAGCGATGTGCATGTATTCAGAGAATGAAAAGAAGTCTGCACTTATATAGCGCTTTTATATTAACCTTTTTAGTTACCAAAGCGCTTTAAACTGTGTCCCAATCACCCATCCACACTCACATTCACACACCAATGGCGGCAGACTATGGATCCTTCAAAATGGCAACCCTCTGGAGAATCATCTGTTTTCAAAATAAAAAACTTCAAACTGAAAAGTGTCTACAAGCAAAAAGGGAATGCGACAGAGCATGTAATAAAATACAAATCAACATCAGCTTGGCTTTTTCAGAGGTGGCGAGAACTCCTGTATCTTCAAGTATTTAAAACCGACCCAGAGATAGAGTTTTTCATGCTTGAGAGGTAAGATCTTTTATTGGACGATATTTAGCCGGATAGCTTGCTATAGCATGGTAGTTTGTTAGATACTCTTATGGGACATAATACTATGGATTGTGGTACTGCAGTGCTTTATTTCATATTCAAGGAAGGACATTGGGAAGAAAATTAACCTAATTCTGGTAAGAATTCAATCTCTAAACCAGTTGCTAACTTAGTCTATTTGCCTGCTAGCTAAGTCATAACAGTTTCCACTGTATTACTTTATCTGATATGACTAGCAATCATTGTCTAATGTCATTGTTGCCTAACTTTTGCATTGTCTAACTTGATTTTTTATTTAGAAAAAATGTTTTCAATGAGTTAAAACAACTAATATGCTCATAAGACATATTTTTTGGATATCTGTCTTTTTCTTCCTTTTGTTATGATTTTTTGATGGGAGGGGGTGAGTTTTGTTGTTGTTAGTGACATTCACTCTGATAAGTTGATCACCTGTAACCATGGTTACAACCGTTACTCCTCAAACCATCAGATTCACCTGTGCAGAAAAGCAGAGCCAGAGCTAAAGCCGCCTCAAGACAGCACCTCAAGACAGGGCTGGCTACTGTTGTGTAACAGCCCAATTGCTTCGGGTCCAGTGGTCAGGGTCAGGAAATGAGTCTGTGTTCTTTGGAGAAATTAGCTGAATGTGGATCTGAGGTGACAGTAAGAAATGTCAACTCTCCACGTCCTCTGGGGAAGGAATCAATTACCTTCTAAACTCCACTTTGTACATTTATCTATCTATTTACTATCTGTTAGCTTGGCGTTGACACAAGTGAGTCTTTAATCTTCTCAGCTTTTGACTCTGTTTTCAAGTTTCACAAACACAGAAAATATTGAAGCTTGAACAGAACTGACATTAAGAAGCACCAAAAAACATTCCTAATAAAAAAAAAACTTTTTGTATTGTGAAACAAAGAGCAGAAATAGTGGTGTAGCTGATTCTTGGCAGCTTGGTCACTGAAGCGAACACAAGATATTGTGTCTTCCAATGACTCTGACTCCATAAAGAAACCACCTGCCCCTCATGCCGCCAAAACAGCAGCAACCTGCATCTCAGAATAGCATTTTTAGATACTATTCTTCTGACCACAATTGTACAGAGTGGTTATTTGAGTTACCATAGACTTTGTAAGTTCTAACCAGTCCGGCCATTCTCTGCTGATCCCTCTCATAAACAAGGCATTTCTGTCCACATAACTGGTGCTCACTGGATGTTTTTTTTTTTTGTTACCATTCAGAGTAAATTCTAGTGACTATTGTGCGTGAAAATCCCAGGAAATCAGCAGTTACAGAATTACTCAAACCAACCCGACTGGCACCAACAATCATCCATGCAATTATCTAATCAGCCAATCATGTGGCAGCAGTGCAGTGCATAAAATCATGCAGATACCGGTCAGGAGCTTCAGTTAATGTTCACATCAACCATCAGAATGGGGAAAAATTTGAAATCGGTGATTTGGACCGTGGCATGATTGTTGGTGCTAGATGGGCTGGTTTGAGTATTTGTGTAACTGCTGATCTCCTGGGATTTTCATGCACAACAGTCGCTAGAATTTACTCAGAATGGTGTCAAAAACAAAAAACATCAAGTGAGTGGCTGGAAATGCCTTGTTGATGGGAGAGGTCAACAGAGAATGGCTAGTATATGGTAAAAAGTTTACGGTAACCGATAATTGCTCTGTACAATTGTGCTGAGAAGAATAGTATCTCCGAATGCTATTCTGAGATGTGTTTTGGCGGCACGAAGGGACCTACAGAATATTAGGCAGGTGGTTTTAATGTTGTGGCTGATCGGTGTATCTGCATATCAAACATGCTTACAGTATACATGATGGAATGGAGTTGTCCTCAGCAGGGATGTTTGGGGAGATGGTGTCTGGTATGAAGAGATGGCATCTGACTGTGAATTGGGGGCTGTGTGAAATCCCAATCATTCAGTACTAGGATACATGAGATCTGAGTAAAGCCACTTAAGTGAAGGAGGAGTGAAGGCAGTTTGCAGATGACAGGGAGAGAGATTTGAAGCAGTACTGAATAACAACAAGAATGATAAACGTTCTGCGTAGAGCCACAGGCATGTGCTCTATTGAAGCGCTGTACATTTCAGTGATGGATAGGTTAAATAATTAATGGAAACATACACCTTGCAAAGTTTCGAATGTGATAGCCACATTTATTTTCAGGAGTGAATGTCCTAAGTAAGAGTGAATGTCCTAAGTAATTGCTCTGTATGGGAATTGAGTAAAACAGTCATTTCCCAGAGGAAATTTGTGTTTATCCGAGGTTGGCTCAGCAGACTTTAAAGGAGATCTAATTTATGTTTTATTTGAAGTGTGTAATTTCTTTGCCACAGTACCATCAAACGAAATTGCAAAACGAATCTTTTTTTTTTTTTTTTTTTTTTTTAAACCTCTTTTCCGAACACTCCCCTTACTGCTGTTGAAGGAACAAACAGATAGTCCCACCACAAACTTACACCATTGGTCAATGTTGTGGGTCGGGCTGGATGGGCCACTCATACAAACAGAGCAACTTTTATAGTGCCACACAGACACATAGTGGGCAGATTTCAAAGAAATGAATCTCCTGAATACGGTTTCAAAAAACACAATCATTATTTTTGCATTTCTATTTGTTGCCTTTAGAGGCCAAAATTAAATATTGCACCTATATGTCTTCTCCAAGTTTCGGAAAAACAAGATATTTACCCTTATTTTGTATGTTGTCATGTTTTAATCTCTTTAATTGGCACAATTACAGATTAATCAAGCTTGAACTTGCCCAGTATTGTGCACAATCTCAATAGCTTCTGTCAGCTGTTGACTGCAGGAAATGGAGTCCAAACATTAATCCCAATTAATTCTTACATCTGTTTGCTCTCAGCTTCACTGCCATATGTGTCTGACACAGAGAGAGAGAGAGAGAGACTCATTAACCTGGGAGGAAAGATCAAATCCTATGTCTCCAAACATGCAGTGCACTGTGATTGCTAAGGGTAATTCCAAAGTCATCCATGTCTTTTAAGAGCCCTCTCTGAGAGCTATGTGAAAGTCTGGAGAGCCTTTGTGGTTTACACATCATCTTTTGAGGTTCCTTTCAGACTGTGAAAAGATGCCGTGCTGAAGTTTCATTGCATATGACTCAGCTCTGACTGTGAGATATACACACAGCAGAATCTCATCAACTCTGTGCAGGGTAGAGTCTTTTGGATTTAAGGCAGAATTATTACAATTGCAAGCTGTGTTTACTTGCGATTTACTGTTTGAATTTAACTTAACTTCAAGCATGTACTGTATCAGTAACCAGGAATCTATTGAGGGACTATTTGTCTGGTTATCTCCAGCTGTGCAAATGCTCTAAATATAATTCAAATGTTTGGACATACTTGACTGAATTTATGAAATGTTTAAAATTTGTTTTGTAGACAAATGTTGGTCTGAATTGTGCCTTTGTTACAATACATTTCTCTAACTTTCTCTAATTTTAATTCAAACAAATATAAAAACTGTTTAAATGGTTAAGTTAGAGTGGAAAGTTAAGAAAAAGTATCCAATTAGTGGCCAGCATGCAATTCCTTAAATACTGTTGAAAAAACATCTTCAATGAATACTTCATGATGCTGGATGAGAGAATAGTTTTGATTTGTTTTTTTTCCTGGTCTCTACATAATTCCCATTCTTCCTTTTATGTTATTCCAATACATTTGACTGACTTTGCAGCAGTAGTAGCTGTGTCCAAACATTTGACCAGAATTATCCCTTCCTGTACTTGCAGTCCATCTCTCTTATTTATCCTATATTCAATGACCTAACAACATAACAGAAAAAAAAAATTCAAAATCATATCAAGGTGTTTATGGGTCTCAAATAAAGTGTGAAGTATACGGTAGCACTTTATTTTACAGTACTGTTCTAAATTGACATACTATATATAACAACTACAGTAATTACTAGGTACTAACCCTAAACCTAACCCCAACCCTAACCTTAACCCAAACCATATTAAGTACATGTAGTTACCTAATATTTCTCAATATTTCTTTGGGTAAGTACACTGTAAGTACAGTATACTGATAGTACACATACTGTAAAATAAGCTGCAACCAAGTATGCAATATCTAATGTCAAAGTGCTCTTGTATCAGCCGTTCCTTCATACTTTTTTCATCTGGAGGTTTGTGTTGCTGGTGTTGTGTCTCTTTTGCTATTTTGCTTTTGTTGTACTGTCCACAGTGGGAGTTAAAATGCAATTAATTTAGTGTTTTTGTTTTTTTGTTTGTTGTTTATTAACCTCCTGATGATATTGTAACCTCTAAGATTTGGATTAACCTCTCCACATGAGATCAGACAGGCATAAACTGTTAGAAGAAGCACTCAAAATATTTAGCAATATTATATATATATATATATATATATATATATATATATATATATATATATATATATATATAGCTACACATGTCTTGCTCATTTTCTCTTTAATAACATGAATGTTTGGTAATGCCTTTTAGTGGCTTGTAGCTTTCTCACTGAAGTGTTCATAACCGCATAAAAGGGCAGAAGTGCAGCTGTAGTATTAAACATGTGCAGCCATGCTCAAAGTGCACTGTGTTGATGTTGTTGCATTAAATCCAAGGGCAGGTGGACAGGTTTTCAGCCAGAGGGGAATATGTTCTGCATTCTACATACTGACACACACACACACACACACACACACACACACACACACACACACACACACACACACACACAGCCAGCCCTACAGAGTGTGAGATAGAGTGTGTTTGGCTGTGATAGACTGTCCTCTGTCAGCCCCTCCTGTAAAGAGGATTCTTGTTAAATGAGATCTTTAGATGAAAAGCAGTCCATCACCCGTGTGGCTTCTCGGTGCTCTGCCATCTCTAAATGTGGCCCATCCATACAGCCTCTTGTCTTTCTGCATATTCAGATTTGAGTTCTGCAGGGCATAGATGAAAGATGCTAATAATTTGTTACTCTGCTCCATGTTGTCATGGTATCCATGACTTGTGATTACAATACAGTATACATTTAAAAGCCATTTTAGATATTGGCAATAAGCTAATAATAAATGCTTGCATGGTTCTCCAAATAATTTAGTTAGAGGTTGCGGTCTGAATCAAGTGAAGGAAACAAATTTTGTGTTGCCTAAATTTACCTGTAGCTGGTCACAAGCAAATGTGGGGTTTTTTTATGTGTTGTGAAAAAACAGTGAGTTGCAGTGTTGAATATGGAAAACAAAAGGAGAATTTTTAAAGTGACCATGTATGTCAAGCTCCACAAATAACAAAAACACTTTTTTTTGCATGTGTTTTGGTTTGGATTTATTTTTTTTATTTATTTTTTTTTGGTGTGTTCTGGAGACTGATGGATATGCTCACTATGAACTGTTGTTGTAAAGAATATATGTAATATATATTATTCCATGAAAAAATAAGAGCATATGTGAAATTAAACCCAAACTAACCAGTCTGAATAAGCATTCATGATGGACTAAGCTGGACTTTTCTGAAGGGCAGTTAGTGTGTGTGTGTTAAGATGTGTACTATTAGTTTCTGTAATGTTCAGAGAATGATTCACTGTTAGATGTTATTACAGCCACAGAGCCTCCAGGCACTAAAGAGATTTAGTCCGCCCCAGTAAAGGGAATAAATCACCTTTCATGTTTCTGGTATGATGATTGTAAGACTGAGTAAACTGCATTTGCAAAATAACTAAAGCTAATTAAATTATTCTGTCATTAATAATCCTTGTTAAGTAATTTAATCAGCCCCATTGTGACCTGTCAGCGTACCTACAGCAATGAAAATGTAAATAACCCAATTTTTTTTGTTTTATTAAACAAAATGTCTTGCTTACATTCTTTTTTTTTTATTTTAATTTTTTTACCTTTATTTAACCAGGTTAATCGGTTGAGAACAGGTTCTCATTTGCAACCGCGACCTGGCCAAGATAAGGCGCAAGGGTACAAGGCGACATAAAATTACACAGTCATGAATATAGAAAACATTCAGATTCAGTTAAAAGGTACTGGACAATATATAAGAATAGAACTTGAAAGACTTGATAGTTTAAAAAAATGTAAAATGGCAGTGCAAAAGAAATAGCAGTCGGATAATAGTACAGTCCAACATGGGTAAATTGATAATGTGCAAATAAATGCAGTGACAGCCATTTAGTTGAAAATGTGCAAAAATACATAAGTCTTTGTTTCGCAAAGAGCATCGACATCAACATGTACAGTGGTCCGTCAATAAATTTGACAGTAAAACTTTAAAAGTAGCGATCGGAATAGTGGATTCTAATTTGAGAGACTTTTGTAAAGTGTTCCAATCATTTGCAGCAGAAAATTTAAAAGAAGAGCGGCCAAGAGAGGTGCGGGCTTTAGTAGAGTCTAAAGAGATATATTTACTCGAACGCAGGTTAAATACAGGCACTGATATGGTTATTAAAGTACTTAGGTAAGATGGTGTTTTGCCTAGTATGGACTTGTAAATTAATTGATACCAGTGATTTAGGCTCGATTGTGTAACGAAGGCCATCCAACTAGTGAGTAAAGAGTGCAGTGGTGGGTATTATATGGGGCTTTAGTAATAAAGCGAATAGCACTGTGGTAAACAACGTCCAATTTCTTGAGTAAAGAATTAGAAGCAGTTCTGTAGACAACATCACTAAAGTCAAGCATTGGGATGATGGTCATTTTCACAAGGGCCTGTTTTGCAGGAAGAGTAAATGAAGCTTTATTTCGAAATAGAAACCCGATCCTGGTCTTGATCTTTGACTGGAGATGGTTTATGTGGGTTTGGAAGGAAAGTGAGGGGTCTAGCCAGACTCCTAGGTATTTGTATTTCTCCACATATTCCAGCTTAGACCCATTCATGGTGGTGATGTTTATTGGGCATGAAGATACAGAAAGTGTACGATTAAAAATCATGCATTTTGTTTTACTAGAGTTTAGAGACAATTGAAGATCACAGAAGGCTAATTGAATGTCTTCAAAACTCTTTTGAAGTTTTTCTAAAACGTTTTCCAGTGTTGATCATGAAGTGTACAGAACGGTGTCGTCTGCATTTAGATACTGGCTTTAAATACACATGTAAGCAAATTTGCCACCCCGCTTTCATGAAGACGTAAGGGAGTGTCTATATAAAAGCTGTTTGCCAAGGTGACTAATAATGATAAATTAACGTGGGCATGTGTAAAGTCACCCTTTGACGGCATCAGCACTTTTACATTTTGCATTTAAATTATATCTCAGAATCTAAATTCATTTTAAAGGATCTGAAGAACAATGGGCTGGCCCAGAGAACCAACACTGGAGCCATTTTAAGTCCCAAATTGGACATTTCTGATGTTCTCATTCCGCTGATTGAATATTTTTTGTGTTCAGTGGTGTTCACTGCAGTAACAGTGAGTTAAATACATGGCATGCTGCTGAACTGGCACTATATACTTTCAATTTGTTAGTGTCCTTGAACATAAAGGATCATAAGTTACAAAGTTAGATCCATCCAAGGTTGTGTTATAGTGTGTTTTTGAACTCAATAGAGCTGAGGTTTTTGACCTGTTCCTCACCCAGACTCTCAGCCATTCCTATAGAAAATTCTTAATTATTTTATAATAGCTTTAATAAAGAACATTAGCATTAGTGATGGTGTTCTGCTCTTCATAATTGCTGGTGTTCTTGTTACGTGGGAACTAGACTTCACACTTGTTTCCATTTTAAATTGAACCTGGAGGTGTAACCTTTTCTCCACATGAGTCATGCAAGTGTGACAGACCTACTTTCCAGACCTCAAACAACTACTTCTGCAAATATCAGCTGATTATGAAAAAGACAGGTAGAGTCGTGAGCTTTACACAAGTAAAAATAGAACATCTGCAACTTTTTTTTTTTTTCTGTTTTACCCATCATCTTTCCATAAGGCTTTCTGTATTACCTCCTTAAATACCTTTTAAGGAGGTAATATATGTATTACCTCTTTCCTTTTCTTTTTTAAATCGTCCTCTCTTATTTGACAGTTTTTTTTTTATTATTTATTATCATTTATGACAGTGAACGTGTTTTCAAAAGTATATCTATTGATACTGTGGCATTCCTATCCGTGGTTGGACCTTGGCCTTAAAATAGTAGTTAACCCCAAAATGAAATATCTGTCATTATTTCCTCACTCTTATGTTGTTAAACCAGTACTATTTTCTTCCTTTTGTAAATCACAAAAGGGGGAAAATGAGAAAGGATAAACTTAAAAACAAATATCTTTAAAAGTCTTTAATTATAGTGCAAAAGATATTATAGTACATATAGCTTTTTTTATAATGCTTTTTTGTCAATTTTGGGCATGAACATTATAAATCACAATTTGATTTAATTGACAGATAAGAGTTGCTTGGATATTCTGCCTAAGATCTCCTTTTGTGTTTCATGAAAGAGAGAAAATAATACCACATGGGGTATTTTTCATTTTTTTGTGAACTATTCCTTTTACGACTGTAACTTTTCTCATTTAACACTTTGTCCATTCCTATGGACGGACTGCCCTTTGTCTTCTCCATTCATGCCTGTGACGTTTGCCCACTTGGCCAGTTCTAGCTAATTTGCCAGAGGAGATGGTGGGAGTCACGAATGCCTCTATTCCAGGCCATTACAGGGTGCACTCTGATTAGCCATGAGTCACTGGCTGAATTGGGGACGAGAGAAGCTGTGTGTGTGAGTGTAAGCAAAGCACTGGGAGAATCAGGCATGGCCTGTGTGTCATCTGTGTATTTTCCTGTTAGTGGGAGGTATCAGGTGGTCTGTGTTGTGTTAAATGGACTGATGTGAGAGGGACGTGGAGGCGATGAAGAAGGGTGTGAGATGAGTTACACTCTCGTGTGTTACTGAGTTAGAGGGTGTGGAGTGTTGCTCAGATTAGAAAGTGTGAAAGACAATCATTACAAAGAACTCATGCTTTTGTTCCTGTTGTATTTTACAATACTTTTGCACTTCCCTATTCCCTCTAGAACAAAAGTGCATTATTTTAAGCTAACTTTCTGGGGTAAAGAAAAGCTTACCTACCAGAGCTTCAGGGTGACACAGCAATCAAATTGAATCAATTTCCTCAAGGCTGTGGAACTTAGAAGAAGATCCCTAGAGACTAAAAAGTAGCCTTGACTCAGATACACTGATATTTAAAGTACTGGTATTTTAAGCACAACCTCCCCAGCGCTGCAGGACCAGTTGATGACGTTCTTGTGTTCGTTTTTATCAGACAGTGATTTGGCATTTCATGCAAAATGAAAGTGATAGAAATTGGTTCTGACTTCCCTTCATTTGACTTGCACAAATTGAGACAGTCAACCTCTAAATCTGTCTCGCTGCTTAAACTTTTGACCTCAATCTGCTGCAAGCTCTCAGCCTAAGTGTGTGAACTGCAGGAGGGTCATAATTCAGCACTGACATCCCTGCTGTTGATAACGTCAGTCTTGTCCTTGAAGGCATTGTGGAATGAGGCCATTGTAAATTAACTGCTCTGATCTTTGACGTGCAGTGCAAATGTGACCCATGTACATTTCTGGGAAATTATAGATGAAGCTATAACTAATCATTTACTTTTTTGAAAAATAAAACAAAAAAACAAGTCAACCGTTTGCATGGTTGTTTTTGAGTTGAATTCATCTACTTAAATGCTTTTATAAAAACTTAACTAAAGGTGTTAAATTACCAGGACTTCAAATCTGCCATAATTTTAACAATTACTTCTACCTAGATTAAAGGAATATTCCAGGTGCATTACAAGTCAAGCTCATTTGACAGCATTTGTGTATATATATATATACACTCACCTAAAGGATTATTAGGAACACCATACTAATACTGTGTTTGACCCCCTTTCGCCTTCAGAACTGCCTTAATTCTACGTGGCATTGATTCAACAAGGTGCTGAAAGCATTCTTTAGAAATGTTGGCCCATATTGATAGGATAGCATCTTGCAGTTGATGAAGATTTGTGGGATGCACATCCAGGGCACGAAGCTCCCGTTCCACCACATCCCAAAGATGCTCTATTGGGTTGAGATCTGGTGACTGTGGGGGCCATTTTAGTACAGTGAACTCATTGTCATGTTCAAGAAACCAATTTGAAATGATTCGAGCTTTGTGACATGGTGCATTATCCTGCTGGAAGTAGCCATCAGAGGATGGGTACATGGTGGCCATAAAGGGATGGACATGGTCAGAAACAATGCTCAGGTAGGCCGTGGCATTTAAACGATGCCCAATTGGCACTAAGGGGCCTATAGTGTGCCAAGAAAACGTCCCCCACACCATTACACCACCACTACCAGCCTGCACAGTGGTAACAAGGCATGATGGATCCATGTTCTCATTCTGTTTACGCCAAATTCTGACTCTACTATCTTAATGTCTCAACAGAAATCGAGACTCATCAGACCAGGCAACATTTTTCCAGTCTTCAACTGTCCAATTTTGGTGAGCTCTTGCAAATTGTAGCCTCTTTTTCCTATTTGTAGTGGAGATGAGTGGTACCCGGTGGGGTCTTCTGCTGTTGAAGCCCATCCACCTCAAGGTTGTGCGTGTTGTGGCTTCACAAATGCTTTGCTGCATACCTCGGTTGTAACGAGTGGTTATTTCAGGCAAAGTTGCTCTTCTATCAGCTTTAATCAGTCGGCCCATTCTCCTCTAATCTCTAGCATCTACAAGGCATTTTCGCCCACAGGACTGCTGCATACTGGATGTTTTTCCTTTTCACACCATTCTTTGTAAACCCTAGAAATGGTTGTGCATGAAAATCCCAGTAATTTAGCAGATTGTGAAACACTCAGACCGGCCCGTCTGGCACCAACAACCATGCCACGCTCAAAATTGCTTAAATCACCTTTCTTTCCCATTCTGACATTCAGTTTGGAGTTCAGCAGATTGTCTTGACCAGGACCACACCCCTAAATGCATTGACTGCCATGTGATTGGTTGATTAGATAATTGCATTAATGAGAAATTGAACAGGTGTTCCTAAAATCCTTTAGGTGAGTGTATACGATTATCAAAAGAGATTATAATGTTTTATACACCTGTTTCTGCTGGTATTTTTTAAACAAGCTTTAATATCATGTAATGTGGAAACAAACTCATTTATCGATATTACTTAATAAAGTGAATGTTTATAATTTACTTTTTATATCTCCCTGAGTCTCGACATGTTTGTGTGACATCATGCCCCTGCATCTTGGTGAGAATTTCTGCACAAGCTAACAAGTTGTAATTCTCACTTCACGATACATTCCATTGCACTTTTCCTAGAAGTTGTAAATTAAAAACATTTAAAAACTTGATATGACACTGAATTCTCAAGCAGCTTTATTTACACTTAGAAAACCCCTGATGTTGAAATAACAATGCAAAAAGAAGGTAGAAATTAGCTTGAAGTGAAAATAAGTCCTCCTTTCCTGATTAATAAATTAAGCAATAACACAGTCATGCAGAACATCTCCGGTTTGTAAATCCATAAGGATCTTTTTCTCAATGGCGATGGCTGCAGTAATGACAGTCGACTCGTCAGCAAGATCTCAGGCTCTTCGATTTCAAATTACTTCACATAAAGCGTGATTTCTTTACTCAAGGCCAGCTAGAAGCCCTTGACAGGGACATATCCTAAAGATAACACCCACCAAGAACAAATAAATTAATTTGATTGGCTGATGAATCTGACAATCTGACTGAAATTGCACATTCATTTGCACTGTTGAGGGATTCTGTGGAAATTCTGAAGGCCTGATGCAGTGGAGCTCAAACTCATGCGCTGCTTCGATTAATAAGCTCTGCTTTGGGCATGTGATTTATGAAACAGTTGTGACACTTTGCTTGTAAGCATCAAGGAATAAATTCTGACTGGAAAAACAATTAATTTTTCTCTATTTGTTTGTAGATTAATTAAGAGTGGAAAACGATTAAAAATACATGAAAGGATGAAAAATATTTATTTATTTGGCATTTTAGGCCAGCAGCCCTGAGAATTCACCACTGCCGTAGATCATGATGGAAGCAATCTAGTTTTTTTAAGTGTGTAATAAACCATTTGGAATATATTAGGATATAGTTTAATAATCCTTTGGAATATATTAGGATATAGTTTAATAATCCTTTAAGAGAATTACGGGAAACATTAAAGACCAAAACAAAATGCTGGAAGTAAAAACATTTATTTGCAGGCCGGGTTTGAGGATAAATTATTAACATTCAGGACCGGTGGTTTGAGGACCTTGCTGTAGATTGATCGGAACTTTTATTGAACCCAGAATATTACTTTAAGTAACTCTTACGCCCATTTCACACATACTCCGTGTACAGTGCGTATGCGGTGCGTATACGGTACAGGAGCAGCACGCGCTACAGTGCTTTCACATATGCTGCGTTTGCAGTGCGCTACTGATCCGCAGTTTCTGTGTGCCACAAAATCAAAAATGTGTAAGGAATTTAGATTTTAAATCCAAACGTTAACTTTGAGATTCTTTAAGGCATTGAAACGGTATGAAAATTCATTTTAATCATTGTGATTCTTTGTTTTACATGTAGTTCGAGTTGTTGACAGAAGAAAAGCTATCGCGCTATATCTGTTGCTAAGAAGGAGAAGAATGAGACGCATTTGCGTTCACTCTGTCTTTTTTAGGGTAAAAAATCATATATGATGGCATTTTGCAACTTTTGGGACTATAATCATACTTTTTTGTTTTTCTTGACCCTGTAATTTAGTAACTGTAGAACACATTAACTGAAATTATGCGTATATGATGAAATTATTACGGTTTCTTGACAATCTATGTCTATTTTAATGTGAACAATGTGCTGCCACTTTAATTCAGTGCGGTGCAGCACAGCAAAAATTGACTCCGTGCGAAAACCATCGCTGCACTGCTGTATACGCACCGCAGCTGGAACGGATCGACGGACTGCATCCGCGTGCAGTGTAAAAGCTCTAACCTCTTAACATGGAGTATGCTTGCACCGCGTACGCACTGCAAACGGAGTATGTGTGAAACGGCCGTTAGAAGCTTCCTTAAGTTGTCAACTTAAAAGAGTTCTATACAAATTTACCCCTTCATTTCTATGGTTTTCAGTAGTTTAATATTAAGTTCTTCATCTTATGTACACTTCTCGTACAAATGGAGAATATATTGTAGTTATGGAGAGCAAAATGCTTGTTTCAAAAAATTGTTTCTTAAACTATTGTCAACATCAAATGAATACTCATCACATGAAGAATCATGTGGAAAAAACACACACATGAAATACCCGCTGCATAAGAAGTAAGAAACGCTGCACACAGAACCTAATATTAGTTACGTGAAACACAACCAGGTGAACAAGTCAACAAGTTACTAAATGTGACAACCAAGTCAACAACTATGTACAAAAAACTAGCAAATGCTCAAAAAATGCAACTAGTTCAATTATTAATTTTAACTATCCAAAAGGAACAATAGGACTGAACCACACAACTATTTCACAGCATTGGCCTATTTTTAAGCATTATTTACTCCATCTTAGAATATTTTCTGTGTTGATTAAGGGTTATTTTGCATCCAACTAGACATAACACCTTCAACTCGAGGACAAAGGGGGCAAGGTGATACAAATACAGTAAGGTTATTTTATTCTGCACCATTAAGCCCTTACTCCAATCAAGCTCCTCTGTGGAGTGTCAGAGATTGGCTTTCAGGACCATGGATAGGGACATTCATCAGTATATAGCTGATGTGGTGGCAGAACCATGAGCTGTAGATCATGTCCCATCAGGTCATGGGGCTGACAGCTAATTTTTAAAGACACCGCTGATAGGGAAGGCAGGACTACATCTGGCTACATATCCATCAGGCTTCCCGTGACCCGACTGTGCTCTCTCCATCACGCTTTGGCACGCCATGCCGCTCCAAGTCATAAAGAACTCTTACAGCACGGATCAGCCTTAAATATGTCCCTCATTTTAATTGAGGTTTATGAGTTTGCAGTTAACATGTCCATTAATAACCGCAGATGGAATAAGACCTTCAGAACACACTGGAGAGAATAATGGGCTTTCCCCCCTTAGGTTGTTTAAGTAGGAAAATGGAACAGAAATAGGTTAGTTGTTTCCTAAAATCACAGCAATAAAAAAAAAAGAGAAAAAGACAAAACAATAAACTCAACACTTACAAGATCTCTTTAAAGAGACAGTCCATACAATGCACTGTCAGCACAGATAAATGATTAAACTGGAGCTCAACAACCAAATGGCCAATAGCACAAAAGAGGCCTTAATTCCCTTGGTCCTTCTTACTGGCACTCTAAAACTTATGTACTAATGACTTGCTCATTGCTGCTGATTCTGGTAAACTTACACTGCTCATGTTAGATCTTAATGCAGCCTTTTACACTATCTCAAATTGCACACTCCTTTTCTGCTGTTGGTGTCTCTGGTTCTGTCTAAAGCTGGTTTAATTCAAACTTTCTGACCGCCAGCATTATAGAGCCATCAAACAGTCGAAGTTCCCCACCGCTCCAGTTTCCCATGGTGTTCCTCAAGGTTCTGTCCTCGGCCCTTAACTCTTCATTATCTGTTTGCTCCCAGTTGGCAAAATTATTCATAAGCATGGGCTTGACTTCCACTGCTATGCTGACAATACACAACTCTGTGTCAGCTCCAAACCAACTGTCCCTCATCCCCCCACTTCCTTAATGGCATGCATTCTTGATATCAGGGCCTGGATGACATGCAACTTCCTCAAACTCAATGCCGATAAAACAGACATATTACTAGTTGGTTCCAATAATGTCACCAGCGTATATTCAAATCATGTTGATTGACATTGACGAGTCTTGGTCAGACCATCTGTCACTGTATGCAATTTAGATGTTGACTAACTTTCACTTCTCACATTTCCTCTCTCACTAAAGTTGCCTTCTTCCATCTCCACTATATTACTAGGCTCCAAAGATGCTGAGACCCTTATTCATGCATTCATCACCTCATGATTTGATGACAGTTATACAATTATTACTTATCTCCTTCAAAGCACTACATGTTCTTGCTCCCCAGTACATCACTTACCTCATCAATCCTTACTCCCCAGTCTGCACACTTAGGTCATCTGGCTTTGTTTCACTTGTCACCCCACATTTCAAGCTGATGTCATTTGAGGGTAGGGCATTTAGTGTGGCCATCTCTGATTTCAAAACTTAATTGAAAACACACCTTTTCCTGACCTGTTTAAAAGACTTTCTCCTTTCCCAGCGCAATGTGGAAGTGTTGGTAAGCCATTTGTAGGTTGATTTCCCCAAAAAGTATAAACTCTGTGGCACTTTCAAAATAGTAATGCTTGTTTGAGCATCCCTACCAGCCCAACACAGCAACATTAGCTGTGAATTTAGGGTGGAAGTATCAGTGTAATGATTAATAGAAGTTGGGGGAAGTGTTTGAGGAAACATGTTTGAAAATAGTTATTTTTGCAATTCCATTTAGTGCCACTAGTGATGCAGAAATGACCCACTTCACCTTAAATTAATCAATCTATTCTATTGGGTCAACCATTGCAACAGAACATCATTTGTTTGAGAAGGTGTCTTATTTTTAGCTGTAATCAAGATTTGCCATGATTACCCCAGACTGTGTACTCAAAACAGCCATAGTTGAGTTTTAAGGAGTCTTTGAATACTGTCCACTGTGGACCACTTTATGCCATTAACAAAATTAGAATAATATATATAAAGAGATCACTCATATTGTTTAGTCATAAGTGATTTTGTGAATTTCAGTTCTATTTTTACATTATCGGTAACGGAACAATGACAGCTGTTCATACGTGCATGTTGTATGCAAATGTATCCCAATATTCAGTTTGACAATGCATGCGAGATGCAGAAGATGCATGTGCTGGAAGATGATGCATGCATTCTTAGGAATTACCTTCTCTAGTACTAAAATAAGATTTTTTTTTTAGCAATATTATCTTTATACTGAATGTGTCTTGATCCATTGCATTAAGTTTGCACGGGGCTTTATCCATGCACACACACACACATGACATTGGTTATCATCCTCTGAATTATTGCATTTTAAAAGCCAAAAGAGCTCCAAATCTCTTACTTGATCTGACTTTGCAAACATATCCCAGTTCACAATGCTTATCTACAGTAGCTGCTGACATGTTGTTTCAGCCATGTGTGATGTGTTTTATGCTTTGCTTTTTCTGTCTCTTCTCTTCCCTTCTCTACTTTTCTTTCTTTCCTCTGAATCCCAAGCTAATATAAGTGTTTTGCTGATCTTGTTACTGTTGTTGCTTATTATGTCTCTTTACTTTGCATATTTATCTCATTGTGTTTAATTAGTTCTGTTGCTTTGAGTGCTCTATCCCTTTCTAACCCTGCGTTCATTTTGTTATGGCCCGACCACAGTCCAGGATGACGCTGCCCCAGGTACCCAGGAGTACATTATGTTGCGGCAGGATTCCATCCATTCTGCGGATATAAGGGGTAAAGGCTCCCCCTTTCGTGCTAAGTGTCATGAAATCTTCTGCTGCCCACTGAAGCAAGTCATCCTCAAAGAGCACTCAGAGCCCGAAGGTTTGTGTGCAACACATCCATGTTTCTCTTTACTTTGCTAATGCTTCTGTATCTTTTTCTTAAGTTTCTTTTGAGCTCCTTTTTATTTGATTTGTTGTTTTTGCCTTTACTTAAATGCATCTGGCTTGAAGCCTACGATGTTGAATGAACCAAGGACACACTCTCCTTCTGTCCTATTCTGTGTGTGTGTGTGTGTGTGTGTGTGTGTGTGTGTGCGCGTGTGTGTGTGCGTGCGTGTGTGTTTGTGCGTGTGTGTGCTGTAAGCAGACCTGTGGTCATGGTCATTTAGATCTTTAATCACCAATGATTGCCACAGGATCACAGAGCACTGATTATGTAACCGGGTAAGCACAGATTTGAGCTGACTGTACACATTGGCTGTGTTCACACAGTGTTTCGGATTGACAGCTATATTTAATAACAGGTGTGACTCAAGTTATACTGTATGTACAACAAAAGACAGAAGGACATTAAAGAGGTAGTTCACCTTAAATCTTTGAAAAATAAGGCATTATTTACTCTCCCTCAGTGTTGTACCAATTGTGTATGAGTCTTTTTTTCTTTTGTGAAACACAAAAGGAGATGTTAAGCAGGTTGTTAGCCTCGGTCAACTCACTTACATTATAGTAAAAAAAAAAAAAAAAAAGAAAGAAAATAAATTGTCACTGAGGCTAACATTCTGATAACAGAATGCCTCATACAGGTTTGCAACAACATGAAGGTGAATAAATGATGATATAATTTTTGTCTTTTTATTCCATCTTTGAGGACATCATTTTTATTCTATACTATTCTGGTCAGGGCTCACTGCTTTTGTCTTCTCAGATATGCATCCATTTCATCTCTATGTTACTGTCCAGTTTTTTTTTTCTTCACTGTAACTGTTTAATGGTAATTTTAACATATCCTAACACATTTTTTAAATCAAAGTTTGTGTTTGTTAACATTAATGCATTATGAACTAACATGAACTAACAATGAACAATAGCATTTTTATTAACATAAACAAAGAAAAATAAATGCTGTAAATATATTGTTAATTGTTAGTTCATGATAACTAATGCATTAACCAATGTTAACAAATGGAACCTTATTGAAAAGTGTTACCGAAGTCACTTCTGTTATAGGATGCGGAGTCACTCTCTTATAACTGAACTGACAACCGTATTCTGCTGCTGTGTGAACGTAGTCAATAGATACTAAACACCTACACAACAAATAAGTCTGTCTTATACTTCAACCTCTTAAATTTACCAATAACCCTTCGATAAATTTTGTGAGTGATGATGATGATGTAATTCATGTAAAGCATGCCTTAAGTCTTGTATGTATTTTCTTTTATGACTTTTATGTAGTTGTTATGGGGACCCGCATGTTCCTGGATACTGTATTTTCTTTATGTTGGTTGGATAGGGGGTGTTTTGAAAACCTGTAGATTGCTAAGATTATCTTAACGCCACTGTAAAGTGTTTTTCTTTTCAGACTGTCAGATCACTGGGTAAGCCATCAGCAGTCACCTCAAACCAAATAAATAAACAACACAAGCCCTTCATCTCCGCCACTATACAGAATAATGCATGATGGCACATGAATTGTTCACGCATCAACACTAATGCAGCTCTAGATTGATGGATGATTTAGTTGTCATGGATACAATGCCTTCGTTGCTGTGAAACATGTGCCTAACCAATTATTCAGTTTATGTTCATGGTCATTACTACCACATTTCAGTGCGGTATAGAGTTGTGGAGAGTCTATAAGGAGGGAGAGTATGTTTGCCAAGGGAGTGCTTCCATGTCCATTTTCTTGCAGTGTTTGTGCAAGCTGCAAACAACAGGACAGGAGTGAAATGAAAGAAGGAGGGCAAGGCTGAAAAAGAGAGACTGGAGGACTTCAGATCTATTATTCAGTCTGACTGAAGCTCTGCTTGGACGTGACTAAATTTGCAAAGGAAGTCTGGAGTTTCTATACAAATGTGTTCATAAGTGTGCCATCATGGGTTAAAGAAATAGTTTACCCAATATTTGTGTTTGACATCATTGACCGTTAACTTGGCATGAAACAAATTTATGCCCCATATCAAATTACATCTGATCGTGAAGGAAATTTGACAGCTGCAGCAGAGGGAAAGATTTTAAATAAAAAGCTGTCTGTTCCTCACACAAAGCTATTGTATGGCCTCAGACGACTTGGAATTTATGGTCCTTTTTTATTATAATTGTTTTTAAAGTCATATGGGTTGAAACAAAATGAGGGAGATTAAATGACGACATAATTTGCATTTTTGGTAAACTGACCACTTGGATATCTGACATGCAATATAGCATGCATTCATACTGTGCTGAGCTGGCATCCGTTTGTATTACAGAGACACAATGTGATTGAACATGTTTCAGTGATGGAGGGTGCAATAGCTGCAGGTGCAGTCTTTAATCCAAATCCCTGTAGCTCCACAAATCCATCAGGACCAGGCTCACTGGACTCTCTCTCTCTCTCTCTCTCTCTCTCTCTCTCTCTCTCTCCTCTCTCTCTCTCTCTCTCTCTCTCTCTCTCTCTCTCTCTCTCTCTCCCTCTCCTCTATCTCAACCTCTTCTCTTTATACTGTTCTGTTACACTACTTGCCCTCAACATCCTTAATCTATCTTTTTCTCTCTTGATATCTCCAATATCATCCCACACTCAATATCTGCTCCTAACTTCTCTCTTTCTTTATTTTGCTCTGTATGACTTCTTCATTCTCACAGTGCAAAATATGAAATTTGTCCCTTAGGCCTGTTTCTTTGTCATTTTTAACCAATAAATGACAATGAGTATTTATCCTTGATAGCACAAACACAAACCACAGTGCACACAAGCATTTGTTAATTTGTTACAGGCCAGACTTTTTTTTTATAGCCCTTAAATTTGAAATGTGCTCTTCCTCTCCAGAGACCAAAATCCTTTATGGTATAAATAATTGTATACTAAAATATCACAATTGAATTACTTCTGCTAAGTTCAATATTTTTATATATATATTAAATGTATATATTAAATGACATTGTGATAATGCCTATTTTTAAACAAAAGTATGAAGTCTGTCATCAGTGCTAAAACCCATCACATTATGTAATGCTTGAGTTAATAACAAAAGACTCCCACTCTAAAGTGTAATTGCATCAACCACATTCAAATTCATTGTAAAAAAAAAAAGGTGATACAGTATATGCACACCTGACAACTGAACTTTGCTTTGTGTTGTGCCTGTCAACACATATAATACGTTTTTCCTTGTCTTGACTTATTTTATTTTTTTAGCCCTGTATTTTCACATTAATTCTCACAAGAATTCATGTTTCTTTGTCGCTCTTACATGCAAAATCCATACAGCTATCTACCACTGTAGATAAACAGTATAGAACAGTCTCTACTGGCTGACACATTTTTACAGACCAACAGTATCCGTATATATTGTCCTACCACCTAGCCCTACCAAAAACTGTGCCATTTTTTCCATTGCACTTCTCCATCTATATGACTGTAACTCACCATTAACCAATCAGTCCATCATTACTACTTGATGTTAATTGATAACCTTTGTATCAGTAAGAATATTCCTAGCAAACATGTCACCATAATGCAGTTATAAATGGTAAATATCAGGGTCACGGTCATACTAAGCAGAATATATCATTCTCATTTCAGCTACTCTCAAACAATGTTGCTCAACACTGTTATCACTTACTGCACAAACACTAACTGGACTTTGACAATGGCATTTTTGTTTGTTTGTTTTCTCAAACAATTTATTTTGTATCACACTCACGGGATCAGGGTAGAGCTATTTATGCAAATAGTTGCGTAAACAGAGAAAGCATGAATAAGTCATGGTTATGATAATGGGTGTGCGCCGGGGGAATTTAGATGGGTGGAGCATTGGCAATGTCAGATCAGAGAAAAGGAGAAATACCCTTCTGAAGTGCACTGTATTTGAAAGGAAGGTGAAAGAGTGTTTTTAGAGTTTATTTCAGATTTATAATAAGGGAATACTCTAGCATATATTTAGAGACAGTAGAGTTATGTTTGTTACCTGGATGTGGTCCCCATGGATGTTTAAAAAGTGAATGCTTTAAGATAGCAGAGTGTACATGATCTGCTTGGTCTTTCAAGAACACTGGTTGATCTCACTACAAAGTGTGTATGATCTGATTGGTCTTTCAAGAGCACTGGTTGATCTCACTCCAGGACACATGACCGGCCTTAGCTCAACCTACACGAGACTGTTCAAGGCCTGAAAACACCACATTGAGGGAGGGTTCCACAGGGCCATGCTCCCCTCTCACCACTTTGGCTCTGATTCTTGGTGAAATAGTGGTATCATCATGTTCCTTCCTAAACTACAGTACATCAGAGGATTGTAGTCTATTTTTTTTTGTATTTTAGCCATTTTGAGCTTTTTAAATTTTTAGTTATTTAGTATTAGCTGATTCTATTGTCCAAATCAGCTTTAAAGGTGTTTTTTTAAGGTACTTTCTCCTATTCTTTCAGTGTGAGGTGCAAAGACAGCTTTAAGTAACTCTGTTTGTTTGAATGGTCTGATATAGCAAAATTGGCTCAACAAATGGCGTGAGTTTGGGGTGGACTACCTGTTTGCTGAACAATTGAAGACAAGTGGCATGTTTGAGAAACATGTTTAAAAAAACTGTTATTATTATTGGAATTCCATTTGGTGCTGCTAGTGGCACAAAAAAATAGACATAGCAGCTATAAGTACATTAATAGAGACAGTCCCTATAGAGCAATCTAGAGTTGACCCATACATTCTTGGATCTTTCTTGGATTCTAATCTAGGTTCTTGGATTCAGTCCACTTGGGACTGAGCCTGGAACCTTTGCGCTTGCAGTCCAGGCACATAACTTTTAGCTGACTCCCCACCCTTGAAAATATACACGCTCAATAGAGTACCTTCCTAATTGACTCACATAAAACTAATTTGAGAGACAATCCCCCTGGAGCCATATCTTTTTACAGTATTTAATGGTGTGCTGTAATTAACAACATTGTGATCTCAGAACTGTCTTCTTCCTGGATCAAACTACACCTAGAAGCATTTCTGAACCATTAGACCACCACCATCACCAGCATTCCCTGTGGATTTTAAAGTGGCTGCTTTTTGCACAGCTGTCCAAGTGCAGCTCTTTTCTGTTACACACTCCTGCACACAGCCTCCTAGACCTCCTGTGGCTCACATGGAGTGAAGATATATAAAACCTCTAAATCAACTCTCTGCCAACATGATATTCACAGGGTACCAAACTCACCTGACTTAATTTTAGTGGATTCATTTTAATTCAGCTACACTGTGCCAGATTTTCACTTCAACATTAGTTTCAGATCAGATTTAAGAGCCATTTTTAGTGATGGTGGTTTACATACTGCTCTCTCTCTCTCTCTCTCTCTCTCTCTCTGGATATATGTATATTAGCTGAATTATAAGCAGACTTAAAATCTGTTGGGTTTAAGTTAGGCTGAGATGTGCAGTCAGCTGTTTTACTGGGTTTACAAACCTCATGGTGACAGTCTAATGTGCAAACAAACACACACACACATCAAACATACAGAAGTAGACCACCAGTCTCCACTGAAGAACTAGTTAATGTGTCTTTCTATAGACTGCCCTGTTTGTGTTTTGTATTATTGTATTATTCATTGTAACAAGATTATGTTTCATGGTCTCATTGGCCCAACTGGTTAAGGCTTTAATGCATTGAGATAAAATGGTTCATGAGTGTTTGATAAAGAACAGCAAAATTTGTGAATGGGAGGACTAGCTCACTGCTAGCTTTCAAGCCTGGTTAACTCCCCCTCTTTTTCATAAAATGCACTGAAACACACATGCTCCGGTCTTTTCCATCCGCCCACAACAGTGTATTCCTGATGTCAGTTTAGAAGGGTAGTCATAAGTTATCTCCCCACACGTTCTCAGCTATTGGCTGCACACGGCTTCCACTGGACCTACCAACAGTGTAGAGAAAAGTACAAAAAACTAAAAGTGACTACAGAACCATCAAGGAAAAGTGGAAGTGGTTCGACCAAATGGATGCTATCTAGACCAGCGAGCAATGGGAGAGAGTGTGCCCTGAAGTCCAAGATGGAGGATGGTATGTTAACTCTATACTCTATATGCTTGAAAGCTTCATTTTATTTAGTTGACCAGCTACTGGAAAGATTGCTAAAACAACCATTCCAATTTAACTGTTAACTGTTGCGGTGGCACCAAATAGCAATGGAAAAGTAAGCTCAGAAAAATAAAGTGATTCGAACCGTAACGTGCAGTGGAAAATAAGTGCATTCACTCCTAAAATGCAGATGAGTTTTGGACCACTTACCATGTTTGGCAGACATGGGACAGTGTTAACCAGTAAATAGATTCAGAATTCATAATGTATCATTTTATTTTAACATGGTTGGCAGTGATTGGATGATGCTGGCCATGACTTTGAATCTAAATTATTTATGCAAGGAGAGAATTGAGATTTTGTTGCCAAAGTAAAAAAAAACATTGCTACATATAAGTAAAATCAACACAAATATATATATATATATATTTTTTTGTATAGTTTTTTTTATTTTTGCTTTTCCCAATAAACATGGTTCCAAAGAAGCTTCACAGAAAATCAACTGTAATATCTGTAACGTCTCATAAATAACTATCCTGGAAACATAATAAACAATTTGATAAAAAATAAAAAATCGGACTTTCTATAGCTTTGAGTTATTTAAAATTTCACAACCTAGTCCTGATGGTGTCCACATATGTTTCAACAGTTTTTGTTGCGTTTTTATTAGGTGCTACTAGTTACAAATCAAAAATGGGAATTGGAAAATGCACACAGCAGTCATGCTCATGTCTCAGGAGGTAATAGATAAATAAAAATACAAGCACACCTTTCCTTCATAAGCCATACTACTTGTATGTTTGAGTTACATGCCAAAGTTTTACATAAAAAAAAAGTATGAAGAATAGTAATAGTGATGTTTTGCTTCGCAAACACCATTTACTACAGCTCTGGGATGCTGTAGCATTGCCTTGTCCAGCGACAGTCATATTGAGTGGAAGTATTCCACACTGTCAGAGTGGAGATCAATAGCTGAGCACTCTACAGCACCATTTTAAAAGTCATTTGTGCTCTTGTCTAAGCTGTGCCACGTTCAGCTGGATGATGCCCCCATTATCGTTGAAATGTTTACAAGTGAAGTGTCGGAAAGTTTTGTTCCCTTTCTGTTGCAATTGTAGAGTTGGTTGACAAATGTATCCTGAGTGCAAATATAAACAGTGCTGATACTTGAACTCCATGCCCTTGTTGTGTGATGGTCCTGTCCCATGGGCACAATGGCATGGCACAATTACACAAGACTCCAGAGCACTTTCTCCCACAGTGGTTCATGTGGGCTGGCAGGCTAAGGCCTTATCTGATCTGATTTACACAGACACCCAATTTGGAATATCGCCTTAGCTGCAAGCCTTGGTGAAGTATCTAGTGTTAGGCTGGATGGAAGAGGCAGGATTAATGTCTGCCAGCAAGACACACACTTCCTTACTCAACAGCATACCAGTATATAATGTAGATAGGAATATAACCAGAGACTGGGGTGTTTTATCTTTAAATGTTTCCGTAAGAAAACAACTCCATTAATAAAGGAATAGTTCCCCCTCAAAATTAAAAATTTGTCATAATTTGCTCATGTTATTCCAAAACCCATATGACTTTCTTTCTCATGCGGAACACATAAGGAGATGATTTAATGAATATACTAGTCCGTCTTGACTCTTTTCAGTATACTGGCAATTAAAGTAATACTTTCATGAAAATCTTGACATCCATTGCACATTCATAAGAGCTGTGGGAGAAATTATTTCACTGCAGCATGCGTGATTACACGAGAACTTGTGTTGTTTAGCACCAAAAATATGAGCTTCTTTCATGCACTCATGAACATGTAACGGCTTAATTTGTGGGATCCCAGATTAATTTGTATAACACTTAAATCTATACAGTCTTTGATATTAAAAGAGGTATTTGATGTATTCTTTTGACATCTATTTCCATCTCTTAGACATGCAGAATAAGTCTCTGTTGTGACAGGAAGTGCTTCATACCAGGTATGATCTAATTTTGAGGTGTTGAGGTGGTTACACTGTCCCCATTTTTGCACAAAGAAACTTTTCATCAGTTATATAGCTATTTTCAGTCTAAAGATACATTTTGTCTGTTTTTGACAAGAAGAGCCTTCTGAATATAGTGCCTTTGCCTCTCTGTGCTATGGTGTGTGCACAGCTGTAGGTTTAAGCAATAACCCCCCTCAGTGGGCCAGTTATGTCTTTTACAGAAAGGATGAGATTCAGTGCATTCAACTACTTAGGGCGAGCAGTTGCAGCAGCTACTTATTGCTAATCATAAAGTGAGGGCTTCAGACACTGTTCTGGGACACACACTCAGGGTAGATGCAGGAAAAATAGGATGAAAGGAGACCATTGCATTATGTATCTAGTACATAATGATACTAGTAGGAGGATACTGACCGACTATCCTAAACCACATGTCATCTCATGGGCTTTATGCTTTGTTTATTGTGGAGAGCAGAAGATGTCATGTGCTGCCTGAAGTATTTATTCGCATGGGAATGTTTAGTTGGCTTTTGTCAAAAAGAATTATCAATCACAATTTCAGTAATCGTACCCCCCCCAATAAATACTCAAGTGTAATGTTTTGTGATGCTACACAGATATTCGTTGGGAAAAGTAGCTTGCCACGGGAAAATAGCTGAGCTGTGTTTACACTACTGAAAAATGTAGGTAAGTTGGTTGCGTTGATACTTTTTACAAGTCAGCTAAGGCTGATTTATACTTCTATGTCAAACATACGCCGTAGGATACGTGTAGCTACTGCAGTTACAGCATAGCCTATGGTGGTTAAGGCATAGGCTACACCGTAGCCTGACATGCACCTCCCACAAAATAAAAAAATACATACCGTAAACACCGACCACAACAGCTGTGATTGGTCCAATTTAAAAACAAAGACAATCCCCCAGAATGACAAAATAGGTGTGTTTGACTTCATGCAGCGCTGCAGACCAATCACAAACTTGAAGTGCGTGTCGGTTAGACATTTTGTCCGACATGCAGTTGGTGCATCACCGTGACATATGCCATCAAATTACGGCGAGAGCAATTAGAGAGCAACTGCCCTTCTCAGCAGTTGCTTCAGAGTGGCTGCACAAGCTCTGATGACGACACAAATTATTCGAGATTGGCCAGACTCACAAAATGACAACGTTGATGTGTTATTCATAGTCTGAGTTCGCAATGGACAACTATTAGTTCTGCTATATTAATCTATGCCAGAAATAGTAAGAGTAGTATGGTAGTATGCCATTACCAAGCGTGTTTATTCTGACACCTCCAGTTCGGTTTACAATTGAAAATTGTTATGTTACGTTTATCATGGTAATATCATATTTATTCATAAAAAAATATTCAAAATTATTTAAAATACTTTAAATACCTTTATTGGTATTAAAATAATATAGGCTTATATTGGACATTCTTGTACACACATCATGTACTGTATTAAGCAGCACATGACTTTTTCAAATGAATACATTTCTGGTTATTTTATGTAAAATTCAAACCTGTCTATCTGAATTATACTTCATCTGCAATAAAGAAAACAAACATCACATGATCTACCGTGACTGATGTAGGTTCGGCAGCACATAACAGGAAGCGCAAAGTGTCTGGCTTTGCTGTCTTTTAAACTCCTCCCCCAACTGTAACAGGCAAATCTCACCGATCGGTAAATTGAGTATCGCAATTCAAACACACCTAGAGATATCTGAGGTAGCGGGTTAATTTCTGCAATATTATTTTAAAATTCATGCTTCGTATCCACAGATCTGTGAATATGCCACATTAAATTTGGACTCTTTTGTTTTCTGGGAGCATCTGCAGTTTTTATATTGTGTTCATGTTTCATAAAGTTAAATGTGAAAACAGGACAAAATGTTATCCGTTTACTGCTTACAAACTCTTTTCCTGGGACTTTTACACTAAATATATTTAATATGTGAATTACATGATATTAGTTGCACTCCACTTAAGACCTTTCCATTCTGTATGATGTTTTGACCATATGTTTAACAGTGTACAGTACAATAATGATTTCATAAGTTTTGAAAATCGAATAATAATTTGTTACAAAATTTAAAAGCACCTGTTAAGAGTTGGTTGTATTGGCCATATACATTACAAAGTCCAGCTGTTAAGCTTTAAAATAACACCCATTTAGTGTTGGTCAAGCGAGTAGTTATTTAGTCATTTGATGGGGATTTTTTTCCCATTACTGAGCGTCAAAGAATGCCAGAAAATATATTTATTATTATTTAAGTGACTCAAGAGCAAGCATACAGTATATGACTAATTTATTTTCAGTCTGCAAGGCAACAGGTATAAATAATATGTACCTAAATACAACATACTTTGATTAACAAATTTTTAATGCTACAAAAATGTCATTTTTCGGAAATAAAGACATTTTTGCTCAATATACTAGCATTTTGGCTTTGTGCTCAGAGAACAACGCAGACACACCAAACACAGAACTATAAAGGCAAACCACCACATTGGCCACTATCCGAAGCCTTCGTCACTGTGTGTGACAATACAAATATATGTTTTATTCATTGAAAGGCTCTGCTCATATCCAGTGTAAGAACAGTGTAACTATACACAGTAGGTAGTTTATGATTGCCAAGCAGTGTTGCTACTTGACACATCAGTACATGGTCTTTTAATATATTAAACATTTTGGGGTTTAGTTTTCAGCAATAATAACTACATCATGATATACAGTGTATTGCAATATTAAATTACCCATAACATGATATAAGATTTTGAAGTATCGCAAACCACACAAAGTCTGCTCACCTAACTTATATTAAGCAAGAATGAATATAAAGTTTTGTAGTGCAGCCCTTGATGCTAAAGGGATCCTGCTTTGTGCCCTAGTAACTTTCTAAAGTTGAGTAGACCTGTAATACATCCTATACCCTGTTCCATTCAGCATCCTACACTGGACTGTTGCTATTTTTCATCTCGATTTTTAAACAAATGTGTTGTTTGCACTTGCACAGCATCACCACAATCAGAATGCATGATACGGGAGCACAGAAAGATCATATTTGTAGATGAAAGATTGAAGAGGGAGGGGAAGAATAAATGAGTGCTGTTGAGATGCAGCAGACCGAACCAGAGCGTGGGAGAGAGCAGCCATGTGCTTGACAGGAGACCGTGAGTGATGAAAACACTCTCACATAAACTTACATATGTATTCACACACACACACACACACACACACACACACATATACATACATACATGTTGGTGTGGCTATCCTTATGAGGACTCTCCATATACATCACATAAAACTTTTTTTTTTTTAAGCAATTTGAATTATGGAGACACTAGAAATGTCCTCATAAACCACATTTATAGCATAATACCCTTGTAATTACCACATTGTAACCAAAAAAAACCTAAACCTGTCTCATAGGGAAAATACATAATAAGGAACAACTGATCATGCTTTCAGAGTAAAGTTTGAAAATGGCTGGAATTAAGTGTTAACAGGCAGTGCTTGTCTTCTACAGTTGCTGCTGGAGTAACTGCATTAATCAGGCAGATCCATATGTTGTGACATTCTTATAATCATAGACACACATGGCCCGCACATGCAAAAAGCAGAGCTGATGATGTTAGCTAGCACTAATCTGAGCACTAGCACTGATAAAGGACTGATTAACATTATCCCTCCAGCAGTGGCCGCATGCTTTATCGGCTGATTAGTGGCAACCAATGGATAACTCTGTGGCTTTGTGTGATGATCTGCACTTAAGCCTCACTGATTTTATAACGGCATGAGCCTGACTCCTTCTGCAATGAGTGCTTGTTATGGCAGATGTTTTTAAATGAGATCAAATGGCTGCTTCCGATCTAGAAGGATACCAATCCACCCGGGTTAAGGAAGTAAATCATGGTAATACGATGCTTTGGGGCCAGTCCTAATCACTTCAACTTATTCCTCAGTCATCCCTAGAGCTCAGCATAGCCTCAAAGTCATATTGGGACATGGCTCGCTGGAATACTTGATTATGATTGGTCGATTGAGGCATTATGTTGTCATATATTTTTTTGTAAGGACCACTGAACTGTATCGATGTCCCAGGCAGCTGATGTCCAACTTGCCTTTTGTATCACTCTTTCTTCTTATTTTGTGATCTCTTTCTTCTTACATAATACAATTTAATCTCAATATTTCTTGGCTTCATGCTATATAAATAAAAATTGGACATGTAACAAGAGGGGAAATGTGCCACTGTGATGGGAAACATGGAAATATCAGGGAAAACTGGGTTTTCCAGGCCAGGAGAAGTCATGGAATTTGATAAAATCTTGAAAGTCATGGAACTTTCTGTAGCTAGATGTGGCACAATGGTCAAAGATTTATGTCTAGGGATGTTTATATAGAAAAGCAATTTTAAAACAGCACAGATGTGTAGAAAATACATTTGGTGTGAACAGCCCTAAAATTTGCTTGTAAGCCATAGTAAAGTCTGATTTGTGAGAGAATCGTTCTTTTGGTTCAATGATGGGTCAAACCGCCTCACAGATAAGTCAGAAGCATTCATTAGTAAATTGGTCTGCATCAAAATGATTTTTTTAAATGTTTATTCAGAAATAACAAACGCCTGGAAAGGTAATTGATAAGTTTAGAAATTTCAACACTCTTTAATTCGACTAACTGCTCTGCTATTTTGATTGTAAGGTCTTTGCCTGGGCAACTGAAGGTGTCTCTGACACAATTAACTGAAATCCTCACTGAAATAATATCCGAATCTTTGTTTCAGTCCATCAACATGGTGAACGATTGTGTGTATCAAAGGAGAGATATTTACCCAGTCTCTTCCACACAGTCAGCGAAGTTGGGAAACATGTTAACATTTTTACTGTTACGCATGCCTGGCTCTTGGCGGGCAACAAAAAGAAGAGACAATACTCAAATTAGCATAAAGAAATGCATTTTTAATTAAAGGAAAAAAATTTCAAAGCATCCAAATAATAGTCAAAAGAGCACCCAAAAACTATTGGAAGCAAGGGAAAAGACTTAGCACTGGAAGTGGCCATCAGAAGAGCAAACGGGAAAGCACCCACACCTGCTGCCTCTCTGCAGAGGAGAAATGGAACACAGAGAAAACACCAGACAGGGCTGTCATTCAATCATGCCAAAGATCCAGTTTTCCAACGAATGCACTGACTTTGTCTGAAAGAAGCAAGATGTTGGCATCTCTCCCTTGCATCGATGCATTGAACAGATTCAACCTATCGTAGTTGTTCAGTACCTGTCCCAGCCACCATAAAGCCAAACTGAACATAGCTACCGCCATACTTTCATGTTTTGCACTTTTTAGGGGTAGATGATGATGCTGATGAGGCATCGTCTCTACAACTCCTTTTGGCATGTGTGATAAACATATCCATAGCCTACTTACCACCATGGGTTTATTCGCTAGTAGTCACTGTCGATCTGACCCATGGCTGCACTGACAGCTAGTTAAAAATGCAGGCTAAGCTCCGCCTCTCCCTATCAAAAAGAAAAAGCAGAGGGAGAGGGGACATCCTTTTTTTTATTTATGCAGAGGTTAACATCATGGAGACAGAAGGCAATTGTGAATGACCTTAATTATATTTTCTAAAGGAGATGAAGCATATTAATAATTCTAATTATGTTTACAGTTCACATTAGGCTCATGTATATTTGCTTGGTACTTCAGAAACCTATTTGAAGGCAATCAAAAATTCAACCTTGAAAAAATTATTGTGCCTCCCTTCCGACCTCTTTGCTGTTCAGAACCACTGCCTTATCGAGGGAAAGAGAGGACGAAAGAGATGCAGACATAAAGACTGAAAAAAAAATAAAAATAAAATATCTCCAGGTTAATAGATAGAGCACATGGCTGCTTCAGAATGGGTATATAGTTACTCAATGTCTGAGATACTGAGGTCTCACCCCGGACAATTGGGCTCTGTAAAAAGAGCTTTGGCACCGAGCTTTGTTCTCACTTCTCACTCTTCTGTTTCATTAATGTCAGAAATATTATTATTCCACTGGCTTTCAGAAATGAGAATGCCTGCAGCTAGAGGACTGCTGCGTATTCGAGAGGCAGCAGACGAGAGGGCAGAATGGCAAAATCAAAGGAATTTTAATTGCGGTTTACTTTTCGAACTTCTATTCAGGCGATTCACTGCATAAGTGTCTGCTTAAATCACAAACTATGCAGGGTGGAAAAAAATGAATGAATGTGAATGAATAACTCAGAACTGAAAACTTTATATAATGCATTTTCCATGCACATTTAACTGACTTAATGGGATAGTTCATGCAGAAAAATGCAATTCTACCTTAATTAATTTACTTATATGTTGTTTCAAACCTATAAAGTATGTCTTTTTGTGTTCCACAGAAAGAAAGAAAAAATTTGGAACGACATGAGGGTGCGTAAATGATGACAGAATAACATTTTTGGATGAACTATCCCTTTAAAGCTTGGCAGTCCAAAGAAATAGCAGGTGCATAAATAGACTTTATGCTCAGCGTAATGCAACAAATTGCATCTCACTTTCTTGTCTCCCTGCATGTCTTTGTCACCTTTTCCATTTTAATGGTGAGATGACAGTTATGAGAAGAAGAGTCAACAATTTATTCATGCACTGCAGTACCGCAGTGACTGATATGTAGCCCACTTCAAACTCCCAATGGTTTTTGAACAGGTGGTGCATTCTAAGTTAAGGTCTGCAGAAGAGAGCAAAGACAAATCAAATAAAGAAAGTTTTGAGAACATCAGCATGCCAAGCAGGCATCCCAGAAAGCTGTGTAGAAGTGTTGGCTTGCCTAGGATCTCTCTTGGATACTTGGAAATAAGAGAGAGCCATCAATAATGCAGAAGGTCAGATTTACTCTGGCTGTACTGCTCAAATCAAAGCTGGCTTGAGCTCAGATTCATAAAAGGAATTCAGTTCTCTGTATCTGAAGTAGTAAATCTGCAAGCAGGAATTTTTAACTGGGATGTACTCCGTGCTTGAGGCTGTTTTACCTAAGGTTTACCATGGCAGACATATAGAATACATTATATAGAGACTTTTGTTCTTTCTTTCTAGACTGATGTTATCAAGAATTTAACCAAAAATTCAAAACTGAGGAGGGCAAAATGTTAAAGTTTAAATCTGAATTGTGTAAAAATGTCAGTGTTAAAATAGTTTTGCTATTCCAACTTAATGTGCAGAGACAAATGAATCTGTTAAGTCATGAAATTCTGCCAGCTGATAGGTCCTTTGAACATGTACTCTGTTAAGCCAATTAGCTCACATGTTGCAACTAACAGGCTATATTTTCGTGAGTGTGCTAATTCTAAGTAAAATTTTTGTGTGAATGTAAACTGCAGTTAGGCATGGGGGGAGTGTTTGCGCTAACTGTGAATGCATACAAACTGTGGGTTTATTGTACTGTAAGTAAATGAAAAGGAGCAAAGCGCAATTTACTATTTTCCTGAAAAATAGGTCATTACACTAAGATGTTTAAAAAAACAGGTCTGTTTTCAGCGCAAAGTCCAACTCAGTTCCTGCTTTTGGAGTTTGGAGATTCCACCAGCAGGTGCCGGTACCTAAATCCCTGATGCGTCCATGTGTGTCTCACAGCTGTATTTAGTTTCTATTACATTGGATACATACCCATCCTTGTTTTCTTCATGCCGGCCACATCGGTAGTCGATGTTATACAGTAATATCAGTAGTAACATTCAAGCGTATTGGTTGACTGATGAGTGTGCCTGTGCTCAAGTATCCCAACTCCAATTCTAACACCTTCAAATTATTCAGAGAGTTGTCATGACTGAAATATAAGTAAGCCATTTCTAGGTCAACATCCCTGACAAGTGTAAACACTACATTGCTCTTTTTGGTCAAGCATCCTGGCCAGACCAATGGTATAAATTTATGTTTTCTCTGCCAATGGCAGACATTGGGGATGTTCTGTAAACCTATTGAAACCGAAATCCCTATTTTTGCAAATGTGATTTTGTTAGGTGACACTAGTGGTGCCACTTCAGTTTTAAAGACCTATTAATGTCCATTTCTCTTCATGTTGCTGTACATTGCTTCAAACAGGTGTTGTTGCAGTGGGCTGATTAGTAAGTAAGGCCTCAGTGCTGGGTCATGTCTCGTCTTCTCTGTAGAAGTTGACACAACACATGTGATGAAGTCAGCCTTTTTAGCTCACTCTACCTCAGCCTGCTCCACTGATCCACACCCAGCTGTCACTGCACAGCTATCCCTGGCCTTTACACAATGCTGCCAAGCAAGGCAAAAAGACACCAAATATCTCCTGTAGGAAGCACAGTATTAGCATGGGAAAAGAAACCGCATGCCACACTTAATGGAGTTTGCATACGATCTTCCACAGAAAGCCTAACAAACTAATCAGACAGCTTGCACAACCTGCACGTCTATTTGTAGGGAAGTGGAGATAATTAGAGCTATTTTTGAGCGAATGGCTCTGTGGTTGCTAAGCTTAGCATCACACATTCTAGAAATGGTCGGACTGATGCAAAGAGTTCTGACAGTTGGCTGTAATACAGCTGTCACCTCTGAGCTGAGGTTGGAGATTTGCTTACCCATCAGGCCTTTGTTACTCTCTTTCTCCTTTATCTTGTGTTTCATTTGCACCTTGTTGATTTAGCATTAGCAGGCTCATCTGCCCCTCATTTCAAACCATTTCCATTTATATCTGTCTGACTGGGATTTGATATATCCCTCTCGCTGCTTCTGCTCGAGCCCTGCTGCCAGGATGAAAATAGAAAATGAGTTATTAATATACTTGGGTAGTATGTAATTTAGGAGCTCATGAATTTTTGCAGACGGAATGCTTGTGGAAACGTGTGAATTTGCAGATATTAAGTGATTTTCATTCTCACTTTTGTGATTAGCAGGACTGGGCCGTGGGCTCAGAGCTATTGAGGAAATGAAAGCAGGTCATATAAAAGCAATGAGTGCTCTCTCAGGCCTTCTGATATAGAACCATTATAAGCAATTATGTTTATTTTTATTTTTTTTTTATGTAGATTTGCCTTTGTGAGGTTCTATGCTGGCAATTTTACTGAAATTGTGAATATTTGCCAAATCAATTCTTTCAAAATTATACTCCAACATGTCAAATTAGATTAATGCCTCATTTTCCATTAAAGTTGACTCAGGCTTGCCGGTGGAGTCTTTCAATAAGTTGTGCATGAGTTTTACAGAGAACAACAGTGGTCTATAAACTTTATTGAGCTCATTTTAGCATACATTCTCAAATGAGTCCCATAGCAATTAATTGGTATAAGGAAGATACACACACAAAATGTTTACAAATCTAAGCATGTACTGTTCTGTACGAAATTTACTGCAGTGTATTTCATGTGGATTTGTTAGTCAGGTAGTTGTTGTTATAATTTCCTGAAACTTTTCTGTAATTGGGCCACTTGTTGCATTCTATGTCTGTCTTCTCCTGATATCCTCTCACTCATATCCCATGGTGGTAAAGTAGGGTAGAAACTTTCAGCAACCCAGAAACAGCAGTAATCTGGGCTAGCCTCGCCATGCAGTGCCTGAATGGCCTAATTCTAAAATACCAGCCACTTGCTGATTTCTGGTGCTAAGAGAATGTGGTGGTATCATGACCTTCTGGGATGTTGACTGAAGTTGGTTCAATTGTTGTAATTCATTATTGACTATTAGTTCTTGCTTATTGATGACCTCTGACCTAATACACACTTTATGAACTCCCGCTCAATACGGAAAATGGGAGTCACTGTCCTTTTCTGCATATCGCGGTGCCATTTTGTGGTCCGTTATGCAAAATGTGCCGACTCATTTTAGCTTATCGCTGCCCATTCAGTCCATTTCGCGACGAACCCACCCGCCCGCTCGGTTTTACCGATCCACCCCTGATCGGCACCAAAGTGCGTCGGGCCAGATTACAAGTTTAGCCCTGGTCTCTAAAAGAAGCAGATTATTTATTTTAGTCAATATGTAATTTTGATTTATTTATGCATTTACTTTTGTTACTTTTAACTATCATTACATGAAAGTAAAAACAAAGTGACATAGAGTGACACTGATTGACTTGATTGCTTCAGAAAAAAATGGCTTTTCATGTCTAATTTGCTTTAAAAACACTCCGTTAAGGTTGGGTGTTGGTTAAGGGTAAGGATGAATGTTCTGTTCCATCTCTCATTTATCTTTTAGGACACTATTGGTTTGGTTTAGGCTAAAGTTTTATATTAGGGAAGTACGTATTACTCATTATAACATTCATCTAAAATTCACCTTACCATCCAAGTCTGAATACAACATAATATCACTTGCTTTTGGCGCCTCCCACTGGACATTTCACTAGGAAACTGCAGGCAAATGTGTAATACAGCAAGTGTCTTTGGATTGCAAAAATGTTGCCATGGTCACGTAAATTTTATGAGATCAGACTGGAAAAATCACTAGCGCTTGGTTTGGGTTGGACTCTTGCTCACCCCTGAGTGTGCTGCTGATGGTTTAATGAGGACACAACTGCATGATAATTGGAGCAGTGTTGACTTTATGATGTGTGTAACTGCTAAACCCCATTATTATTCTAGCTGCCCATCTCTTGCCATAGCACCACAAGCTGTCTGTTACTATTTAACAGACTTTTAAAAATAATTAAATTTATATGTATTAATTTAAGGAATAGTTCACCCAAAAATTGTAATTGTCTTATAATGTACTCTTCCTCATGCCATCCCAGATGTGTATGTCTATCTTTTTTTTCCTGCAGAACACAAACAAATATTTTTAGAAGAATATTTCAGCTCTGCAGATCCATACAATACAAGTGAATGGTGACCATACCATTGAAGCTCCAAAAAGCAGATAAAGGGAACATTAAAGTAATCCATTCGACTCATTGATTAATCAATATCTTCTGAAGCGATCCAGTCGGTTTTGGGTGAGAACAGTCCAAAATGCAACTCCTCCTTCACTGTACATTTTGTCATTGCAATCTCAAGGCACGATTATGATTTCAAGTTTGAGTACACTTCCTGGTGCTTGATGCTTCTGCAGAGGGCTGGATAGTGCTATAGGAAGTGTTATCGAGCTTGAAATCATGATCACCAAGAATAATGCCGTCAAGATTTATTGTGAAAAAGTTATAGTTTGGTCTGTTCTCACCCAAAACTGGTTGGATCAGACGGCATTGATTAACCACTGACTGGCCACCATTCACTTGCATTGTGTGGACCTACAGAGCTGAAATATTTTTCAAAAAATCTTGTTTGTGTTCTGCAGAAGAAAGAAAGTCATACACTTCTGGGATGGCATGAGTGTGAGTAAATGATGAGAGGATTAAAAATTTTGAGTTAACTAACTTTTTAATGGATAATTCACCCAAAAGTTATAATTTTCACATCACTGTAAACCCCCAAATGAGATGTTAGGCACAATGTCAGAGCAGCTCTTTTCCATAAAACAAAAATGTATTGTGATTTTTTTTAATTATTTAGAAAAAACATGACTGATTTTAATGTGACAAATTTACTGCAAAAACACAATCACAAATAATTTGAAGACAATGAAGGAGGGGAAGATCAGCGACTAAAAATTTAAATTTGATCTGTTCCTCATGCAAAGCAAATGCATAGCTTTAGAATAGAGCTGGCCAGCCAGCCACTGGCGTCCAGGATCTTCATATAGGTTTGTGAAAAATAGGCTTATTTATAATGTTTTAAAGTGTTAATTTCCCCCCTCTGGCAACATATATACTTTCAAGAATAGTTGTTACCCTTATTGTATCTTTCTAAGGACTTTCTCCTTGCCTTTGGCGCCTTTAGCTTGCTCATCGGCAGATTTGGAACAATATTTATAGTGACGAGCACTGTACAAATGAATTTTGAGTTTGACTGAAAATATTTCTCTTCAGGTTTATAATGGGTAGATAAAAAAAATATGCTTTCAACTTAATGTAAAGTAAATATTTTCTTTATAATATATTCATCATTTATTTTGGCACAAAAACTATATAAAAGCTAATTATTGCATTTTTTTTTTATAAACTTGTTGTCTTTAGATTACATTTGGGTGAAATGGGTGTTTATACATGACAAAACTGTATTTAGCTGCCTTTATTCTTTTCCTTCTTATTTTCTACAAAGGGGATCCATCACAAAGAAATAATCATATTTGGGATTCCTTGGCATCAATCAATTTTAAAACCCCTCCTTTAGAAGACTGGGAATATACATTAGTGCACAAGACATATGGTATTTTATTGTCCTTTTCTTTTTTTGTCTATTTTGGATCTTGCCATTTCAAACTACTTCCTGCTTTCTTTTTATGGAAAAAAGCTGCTCAGACATTCTGCCAAAGATATCCTTTTGTGTTACACAGAAGAAAGAAACATGGTATGAGAACTGGTTTGTAACTACTATATATAAGGGCAAGTAAATGATGAAACCTTTACAATTTTTTGCTAAGATAAAACTTTTAAAACATTCAGGAAATGGATTAAGTTTTATTACGGGCATCTATAGACCGTATTCACAGTATTTGATTTTTGACATGAATGAAAACAAGGCCGTGAAGCATAAACATACAGTCTCTTCAGTGGCATGCACTGTAAAAAGCTGCATAAAGCTCTTAAACTAATTTTCCATAATTCATGATTTCTGTATATATATATATATATATATATATATATATATATATATATATATATATATATATATATATATATATATATATATACTATGTAAAGAACTATTCAAAACAAGTTAAACAACAGTATAGCCCGTTAAAGAGACTATAAATCTATGCTTCACAGACTTGTTATCATTCCAATAAAAATTTCAAGTTATAAGGTCAATTACTGACGTAATTTCAAGAAATTTAACTTCCATGTCTCATCCATCCTTTGTTCTATTTTCCTCCTTTTCTGTCACTTATTTACTATGCATTAATCTCTTCTTTGTATGCTTTCAATGATGACAAATATGTCATTCTGTTGCACTCAACATATTATCTTATTTTTCCCAATCTTTCACATTCATCTCTTCCAATTACACTTTAATTTTTATAGTGCCTTCTGACACTTATTACTTTAGTGGCTCAAGCCTGAATGCAGGTGTCAGGCAACCTGGTTGTGGACATTCTTTGAAAATCCCATTATGCTATCAAGGAAAGTGAGAGAGTGTGTGTGTATGTGAGAGAGAGAGGAGAGGGCGGGGGGAGAGAAAGGGGGAATGGAGAATGGTAGAGGGTTGAGGATGGGCGTCCTCCTCCCCCACCTACCATGTTCACACATGCTCTCTCATATAGACACTGTCTCCATGACAACGCCTGCCATTGCCATGGCGCTTATGGCCAGTGCTTAGCAGAAGGTCCTCCTTCCTTTAGCATCATTGTGATGCTCTGAACTCGTATGGGCCACATCAGGACAACACATTATTCTTTCAAAAAGCACAACATTTATTTTTCTCTTCTTCTGTTTTAATATTTATGTCTTTTGATTTGATTTCTGACAGCTATGTTTTCTTTTCACTAAAGATTTGTTTGAGTTAAGCAAGTCTTTTGCTAAAATTTGATTCTTAAATCTAAGCCATCGCTTTCATCTAATGGATCTTTGGCCACATTACTCTTCCCTTTAGAATACACACAAAGCATTTTACTTTTGCTGACATCCCAGTTGAAATATGTTTAAAATTAAAATGCCTTGCTGTACTAGCCTTCACTAAGTAAATATCTTGTAGAGAAAAGGTAGAGTGTTTTTATGTATGCAGAGGTCAAAAGGGTCTTCAATCTTCCTAACTGTCAATGAATCTCAAAATCAATTTGCAACAACGCCATTGGTTGAGTTCACAGCCATGATTTGTGCGTAGCACTGTGGGATGATGTCATTCTTTCTGGCTGTGCTTTGTGTGAAGGCTGTATGTTGCTGATAGCTCCTAGGAATAAAGAAAGGATCAGTATGGCCATCTGTGTGCCTGTGTGTGCCTGTTTGTGTCAGTAGCATGTACACAAATCACCTGGCACCGTTATCACACGTGTAAGATTGTGTATGTTTATGTCAGTCTAATCACAGCACAGCTACTCATTATAGGTCAAAATGATAAAACAGTGCTTTTTGTAGTTTCCTGTAGAGATTTTCATCTCCACGGCAATTTCTATGTCATCTCTACATCCATGAACTCCCAGCAGAGTTTATTATGCTGTTATCTGTAGTGAGAATCATCCGGTCTAAGCATTGCTTCCTTTTCCAAAACTGTAATTTACATCAGTTCTGTGAACAAACATAGAGTGGATGTGTTGTAGATGGAGTCCATTCTACATGGTAAGTTAATGCTGCTTAATTTTTATGGTCCTTCTCAACTCTGGTTTTAGGGCAAACCTTAGGATGGGGGTTTGAGAGCTTGCTAAGAAACCACTCATGGACCAATGAGAAGTCTTTTCCAATGTATTGATAGGTCTGGGTCCTTAAGTTCTGAAGTAGTTGTCCGAGCAGCTTATCTGATGGCTATGCTTGGTATTTGTTTGTCTTGGTCCAACCATGATCCAATCAGAATGGAGCCACTAAGGCGGGGCTCTGTCATTAACTGGTTCCTGGAATGTCATCTGGTTTGATTGTTCACCACATACAGGTATGCATGGTCTTGTAGTAGTTACATGATAGCAGACACTTCCTGTGAAGCAGTGCCTTACAGTTGTATCAGAGCTCCTAAATGATACATAATTGATCATCTTCCTTATTTCTCATTGTCTGATTACAGTAAGCAACCACTTCCTGCCATGGACAAACTGTTAACGCTGTCTGATAATACATGATTTCCATAAAGATTGTGCAGGTTTATAAATATGATGATGCTCCTATTCTCTACCAATTCCTTTCAAACCAACTAATTTCTGTAACAAATCCTTGTTTTCAAGGGATGCCAAACAACTGCATTAGGAGCTTAGAGTCCTTATTTAAATGGAAATGTGGCAAGAGCCATCAAGCAAGTGAGCACACCGCAAAATAAATAGTAGGTTTTGGGACTCTTTCTCCCTGACATATTGGATTAATTCACATTTACATATATTTATGTAGCAGACACTTTTATCCAAAGCAAGGAATATACAAACACAAGTGGTTAATCATAAAGAGCCAACAATATTAGCAGTGCCGCAATTAACAATTTCAAAAGTAGGCCAAAAATAGGAATTGTTCAAAGTAGTTAAAAGACCTAACATTAGTTGTTCGATTTATTGTTAATAACATCAGTATGATTTTCGTTTTTTCCCCCATTTTCATGCCAATTGTCACTTTAATTATGCCTCATAGACATACATCGAAGTGAAACAGATTCTGCTATTGTTATTCATGCAATGATAGTTAAAAGGAACAAAAGTTTACATATTGACTAAAATAAATAATATTCTTCTTTGACACAATTGGCCACTTAAGTCACACAAATGTAGGAATGCCATTGGATTCAGTATAAAAATCAAACCAAACAACAAACACAAAACAAACCTTCTTCAAACAAATGATGCCACAGATTTTCTTAAAACAATCTTCAATTTATCTTTACTTCAATTTACTGTATACTGTAGCACATCATGGACATGTTCAACAAAGATTGCAACCATAATTACATTTTTTAACCTGTTTTATATTTTGTGCCTTAATTTTAACCTAAAAATCCAATATTAAATTATAAGATGTGTATTAACTATATCATAAAAATGGCTCAGACAAATATTGCAGGAAACACGTCACTTTGTGACTTGTGCAGGTTTATAAATATGATGAACTTGCTCCCTCTAGTGGTCAGATCATTGATAAACACTGTCAATAGATTGCAAGAAAGCATATTTGTCTGCTATTTGGAGTGTTTGCAGGTTATGAATATAGTGTTTTTTAATGCTTCAGATCCTCCTATCTAGTCTTCAGTTAGAGAGCAGCGTGTTTGAAGCCTGTGTCGTTTGAATCCTGGAAATAGATTTTTATAATGTTTTTATAGCCTCCCTTTGCGTTCCAACTTGGCATATTAAAGCATATGTTGATTAACTCTAAATAAAGGGGTGGTGGAAAGTCACAAAGGTCTCACTACTTGTGCTTCACTTCCAAAGATGCGTTTTAGAAATTCACCAAGAACTTGATAAAGCCAGATTGTTGTTGTTTTTCAGCACCAGTTTGTTCAGTCTGTTTTAACTATAGGTTACGGCAGAATTTGCTCATACCATACGTGTAGATACAACAATCTTAGTTTGGTTACATTACATTTACTATAATTGAAATGCTGAAATAAATTATATGGGATTGATTTTCAAATTCCTTTTGCCTCTCATTTATTTTACATAGGATGTTGTCAGAACATGAATGTAATCAACAGCATTGTGTCTCTTTTAATAATAATATTGTAATGATTCAAAATCACTTTTATTTGGATAATAATATGTTTCTTAAATAATGCAGAATTCATTATACTTTGATGCTTAGATCATTGTTTGCGTGTTCAGAACATCAGAAGTGAAAAGCTCTAGGCCTAATGTTTGCTCTAGGATCTGCAGATGCTCGATGATGCGAGTGGAGAATTGAAGGTCTGGTATAACTAGTTTACGCGACCCATTAAAGGATCACTTTACAGCCGTTTCTTTGTAACGTGAGAGGAACGAAAGCTCTGCCCTAGAAGGAAGAAAGGAGTTCGATTTGCTCCATGCAATTTTGACCCAGAGCGCTGCAGTTTAGTGAACATACACGCCCTGTTTGTCGGATCAACAGCGCTTCCGAATGAATCTTTAATGAGCGCTTTAGAAGTTGTAATGGCTAGTCGCTAATGTCCATTAATGATTTCTCAATGCAGCTGGCCCCGCCTTGATGGCTTCTCGTCTGCTCCATTAGGATTTCATTTAGTATGGTCAAAACTTTGTAAACATCTTTCTGCTCACGGTGAATCATCGCTGGCCATCAGCTTTATTGTTTTGGCGTTTTAACTGCTAAATATGACTTTTCCTCTCAGAAAATCAACTTCAGGTAAGGATTAGCGTCACTCTTTTTAATTTTAAGACAAAGTGTGGATTCATAACTCAAACATTGTTTTTTGCTCTAATGTTTTATTTGACGTTATTGATATTTATCGATTATAACACCCTTGTCTATTTCTGTTTGATCTTCTGTCTGGGTGCTTAGCATTGCTTTAACGGGTGCCGATGGTGCTGTCCGTGGTGCTGAACTTCAGATAAAGTCGCGCATAGTCCTAACGCTTTATTACCGTTTTCTTTCTTTATTAATTAGCTCAATTTATTTATTTGTGTTGTTACATATTATTTAGTGTGTAGTATGCATTGTTTAAAAAAACACACACACACATTTTTCTTTAAATTCATAATGGTGCCCATTAATATACCTGAATAATTTATTTGAATAACAAAACCTAAGACGCTTCACTATGTGGAATAAATGAGAGGAATATTTGATGGACCTCAGAGAATGTCGCTGGAATTTCTGTTACTGAGTTTATAAGAGTAAGTGGCATTTCATTACATTTAATTTTTGGAATAAACTTGTGTTATTGAGATAATATTGAATGCCACATTTAGCTAACCTCAATTAGGCCTATGTGAAATCAGCTAATCTTGTTTTATGTAACATTCGTAAGCAGATTTGATGCAAGTCTTCGATCTACATACATGTCGAAGGTTGTTATTACTTGTGAATCATGTGATGATTGTACGGTAGATGGCGCTATTGATGTTCATATAACTGGAGGCTACTCCATGAAACTCTTGGTAACGTGCCCATAGAAGTTGCTAAGGACTGTTCTGCAGTCAGTGATATAACAGAGAGTTGAAGTTTGAATTTGTACTGTCTGTACACAGACAGATAATTGTTTTTCGCAGAGATGGATTGAAACTCACTGATTTATGAAATTGCATTAGGGCGAAATATACTGTAGGTCTTTTCAAAATATTCAAAATATTATCTTTCAGTCAAACCGCTGATCAAAACAAATGATTAAACTGCCGTTACGTAATTTCACTTGTAATTATGCTAGGATTTAAAATTTCCATCGCACCTCCAGACAGAGCGTTGCACAAAAAAAAAAAAAAAAACTCCAGTGCATAGGAATGCTTGTTATTGTGAGTGGGCCAGAATACAGTTGTGTTTTGCCACGCATTCAGTAAACTCACTACCATGGCAACCGACATCCCTCCAGTCAGGACAGCGACTGCGTTGTTCCCACGAGCTCATGTATGTTGTAGAAAATAAATGTAAAATGTGCGGGAATTTATATAAGTCATAAGTTTGTCCCCAGATTTCTGTTCAGGAGCTTCAATTATCGGAGCAGCAGCACATTTGCCACATGTATGCGTGATTCGATGTCTCCCCTTGATTCTTCAGCGCAAGAATAAGATCCGTTTATCTCCCTGCAAGATATTGATTAGTCTCGCTCTTTAGCCACCACACGGTTCACACTGACTGAATGTATACATGATGCTTGGAAATATCAGGACTAATCTAGTTCCGTTTTCTTCACTACAGTAGGCCTATTGAAATTATATGGCCACTCCACTTAATTAATAGGCGTAGTCGAAGCTTGTTTTTTTCCCCCCACATGAGCCGAACCGTCCGCCCACCGCCCAGAAACTGCCAGCTCTTTGAGAGGATGCGTTTAAGAGCGTAACGTGTCTCTTATGAGTTGGATACCGCAAAATAAATAATAAAAAAATAATAATAAATAAAAAAATTATAATAACTGTGGAATTGCTTGACATTGACTGCTACAGGAGAAATAATAGTAGGCTGCTATTACATTAAGACCTGCGAGTAAGTTGCCAGTTGTTTTGAATCTACCTTACAAAGATGAACTGAAATCATACACTCGCGCGCGCGCACGCTGAATCGCGCTCCTGCGCTCACTAACAGGTGTTTCACGCACATGGTCGCGTGCTGTGTGCTGTGACTACTTCGTAGGATGCTTCAAGACGTCTATTGGATCTTCGAGGGGACATATTCTTCGTTATTAACCGAAATAGCCAGATAGAAGACAGATTGAAGACAGATGCTGTAAGACGGCAGCTGACTTGGACGTCGATCCATTCAAAGACTCTCATTCTGAAGAAAAATGCAACGAGATGCGTGTTCCATTACCTGCGTAACTGTGTTTTGTCTCATAAATATATATTAATTGTAACTCTGCGCGTGGATCTGTCATTCTGACTAACGAACAATGGCGGTGACTTGTGTATGAAGACTTGGATGTGAACTGTCAAGTCGTAGGTTTCCTAAATTTTGTTCTGGGGAGGTGGGGAAAAGAATTCTGTCCTGTGAAAGTTTTGGGTGTCATATCGTCAAACTGGCCATGGCTGCGGCGATCGCTAGCTCCCTTATTCGGCAGAAGAGGCAGGCGAGGGAGCGTGAGAAATCAAACGCCTGCCGCTGCGTGAGCAGTCCCAATAAAACCAAGGGACCATGCGAGAAACCCAGTCGACTGAGTGTTTTCTCCCGAGTCAAGCTTTTCAGCTCCAAGAAGCGTAGGAGACGACGACCAGGTCTGATGTTACCTGTGTTTTTAGGGTCCCATCTCAATATGGTCATTGTGACTGTACACCACTCCCATCATCATTGCCACTACCATCCTCATCACCTCCTTCTTCACACTTTTTGAGTCTCTACAATGCAAATATGTTTATTTTTTATTCTTAACATTTTCCATTTTTTTCCTTCTTCGAAATAATACTTGCCATTCCCATCATGTCAGACTGTAATAGCCTACTACTACCTTGTTAAATGGCTTTAAAATTAATTCAGCATGTTTCTTCACTTCATTGTGACATGTCTCCTTCAACCTTACAGTGTTTTTTTTGGCGGGGCTTTCCAGCTTGGCAAAATACTATTTGTGAGACAAAAAAAAAAAACTGTCAAGTGTATGTAACTTTTGTAATTAGTCTGCACACGTGGTTTTGCAGTAGAGATGGTACTGGGACATGCAGTCCTTTTTCTGCTCTAGCCCTCTAGTGTGTTTAATCCCAGTGGTTACAGAGGGACAATAGAAAGCAAACTAAGCAGGTTATTGCTTGACATAAGTTCTTGGACAGCAGCTAACTAGCAAGTTGGTCATGTCCCTGGTGATTCAGTCTCACACAGTGAGGTCATGTAAAATATTCAGCAAATATTGCATTGCAACAAAACTGAAGTTATTAATTTTTCTGAAATCTGAATGAGTTTGAAAACGTTTATTACAAATCCTTCTGAGAAAGTGACCAGATCAATGGATGATATATAAGAGGTGCTGTAAGAAGTCATTGGAAATATTTTTAGCATGTTCTTTCAAACACTAGGTCATTTTCAATTGTAAAGTACACCCTAAGTGACATTAATACCAAAAGATTGTCAGATTTAAACCTACAGAGGTTTAAGGAGAGTGGCTCATCAACTAAGCTTCTTTGGATCTTTTTTCACTCTTACAGTGAAATTACAGTTTTATATTTGTGTCTCTCATTGTCAACACTAAACAGATTCTGAAGATTAAGCTCGACAGAGTGGTTGTGCAGATTAGACTAATTAAACAGTACTTTCTTTTTTTCTCACAGACAAACACATACAGCACAACTGTGTTCAGGATATGCATAGCATAACCCCAGTCACCTCACCCCCTCCCCAGACAGGATCTTACATAACCGTTATGTGACACTTTAGCTTAAGTGTGGAACTTTGTGTCTTGATTTCAGAGTTTGTGGCAGTGATTCTGTCTTTGTTAGTCTCATGTTTAAATATCTTGCTCACAAACACACAAATAACTTTTCAAGCAACGAATGCACCTATTCCATATCATGCTTTCCATGGGGTTTTACCAGCAGACGTATTTGTCGTGTTTGTGTTTTATTGAAAATCAATAAAAATTCACATGCTTAAAAAAACTAGTACCAAACAGTAGCCTATTGAATTAAAGAACTATGAGAAATGCACTACATAGTTTTGGGTACCTGATTTGAATAATAATGAAAGTTAATCAGTGTAATAGCATGATCCACCAATCCACTAAGCCTTATTAACTACAGATCTGATAATGCAATCTGGTATTATGTACAGGAGAGCTGTTTTAGGTGTCCTGAATGCCTCTTAATTCCAGTAATGAAAATAAAGTCCATGTAAGGTGATATAGCTCCTAAGCAAATCTACATGTTTTGCATGAATACTTATTATGAGCAGCAGACTGCAGTTGCCTTACAAATTGCTGCTCTCATACATTTTCGTTGTGGTGGCTCTGGTGACTCCTCCCAAATGTAGAGCATTTTTTCCCCCTGTTCTTCTGATTCTGTGATGTGATCTCTTGTTTGTAATTCAGGCTCAAATTTGTTGACCATGGAAAGCTTTGCTAAGCCTGGAGCTTTACAGCTTGTTTAACCCTCTCTGTTTTTTTGCTCATTCTCTCTCCACCTTCTCTTTCCCTCTATGCAGAGCCTCAGCTAAAGGGGATCGTTACAAAGCTGTACAGTCGACAGGGC